>NC_140170.1:98238103-98581960 GCF_963971535.1 Notolepis coatsorum
TGGGAGATGGAAATAAGAACATAACTCCTGACTGTGAGATACAAATAAGAACTTAACTCCTGACTGGGAGATGGAAATAAGAACTTAACTCCTGACTGTGAGATACAAATAAGAACTTAACTCCTGACTGGGAGATGGAAATAAGAACTTAACTCCTGACTGTGAGATACAAATAAGAACTTAACTCCTGACTGGGAGATGGAAATAAGAACTTAACTCCTGACTGGAAGATGGAAATAAGAACTTAACTCCTGACTGGAAGATGGAAATAAGAACTTAACTCCTGACTGGGACGCCGATATAAAACAGATTGTCAACGGTAGAAAAATAACAAATTAACTCCCTGACTGGGAGATACAAATAAGAACTTAACTCCTGACTGGGAGATAACAAATTTTACTTAACTCCTGACTGGATTTTCTTTTAATATTTTTTTTATAACTTAACTCCTGACTAGGAGATGCAAATAAGAACTTAAATCCGGACTGGGAGATACTGTATTTCTACTTGTTATATCAATGATATTCTTCACGAAAGAATATCAAAGATACCAAGTCCAAGTGCTACTCCATCTCTCACCCCCAACCAACCCCAGAGTGTGTGAGGTCGGCACTAGACCGGGATCCAAATGAGGGATTCATAATTGATATGCGATTCGATAACAGGCATACAAGTAATAACAATACTGGTTTAAATAATTTGATAGGGGGATTTCCAGAGTTTTGTGAGAAAGGAATTAAAGGCCGGTCCCCAAACAGACGCCTGTCCTAAATATAGGCCGGTTGTGTTCACCCGAATGAAGCAAATAAAAAGCCTGGGCTAATAATTGAGGTTTTACGGTATTCTCTAACAATGGCCCACTTGGCAGGAAGCACGCTTGTCAGGGTAGCATGGAGGATGATAAACTGAGGTCATCACCACTGGTCAAACTCTCAGCACGAGGTCATGGGAGCTTGTAAAACAAGCCGGAACAAGAAGTGACATTGTTTTCTAGGCACTGTTTTATCATCTCATTTCTACAACCTCACTGGTCAGAGCCGCTGCACGTGCCCCGAGACCCATATATGAGACTAGTGGAGTGTGTTGGATGCACAGTGGGGAAGAGTGAGAAAGGGCCCTGTGGGCATTGTCACTAACTGGTCAGTCATATCCAGCAGATATGGACCATCTATCTCAGTCTCCTAATGTCCCACTGTGTGCTGAATAAGAGCAACCGTCTATTCAGAGAGAGCGGTGTCTGAGAACACACCTGCCAATTCAGTGCAGCAATTCAAATCAGTAATGTGCAAATGTGGGGGGAACTGTTTAAAGAATACAAATACAAATGTAAACAACATTTATACTTCCCTCCCCTTTTTTGTTTACATTTATATTATTTACACTTAAGAAATTATGTTTGCGGGTGTATTTCCAGACTGTGCTCTTTCTGAATAGAAGGCTGCTTTTAATCAAGAAAAGAGAGAAAATAATTAAAGAAACATTTGGACGTGACACACGTGATTGCCTTAGAGCTACGTTCCAGTAGATGATGGATAGAAGAGGTAATGGTTTTCCTTCCCAGCTCAGTTTGTGTGAAACACTGAGTCTCTCTCTGGCTGGTTTAGCGGAGCTCATGCAGATGATGATGAGAGAGTGAGAGTGAGAGTGAGAGAGAGAGAGAGAGAGAGAGAGAGAGAGAGAGAGAGAGAGAGAGAGAGAGAGAGAGAGAGAGAGAGAGAGAGAGAGAGAGAGAGAGAGAGAGAGAGAGAGAGAGAGCAGTTTCCATGGAGCGCGGCTGCCAGCGTGTGCTGTAAGCATCCCAGAATACTCCTGAGAAATGGGGTGTGTGGAATATCATGAAAGATGATGCAGACAGGGAGTGTCTAAAAATAACAGACTTTTATTCTGTCATTGCGATTAACAATAATTTAAAAGAAAAAATAAGAAATTATCATCACTGTGTGTGTGTGTGTGTGTGTGTGTGTGTGTGTGTGTGTGTGTGTGTGTGTGTGTGTGTGTGTGTGTGTGTGTGTGTGTGTGTGTGTGTGTGTGTGTGTGTGTGTGTGTTCCACTGAGCTGTGGGTATTTCTAAAGCTTGGTATTGGGTGTGCCATCTTCAACACTGGCACATGTCGTCTCAAGCCTCTGATGAGGTAAAGTCATCCACTTGGCTGACACACTTACATTTCGTGCCGTTTACATTATTATTTTTTTTTTTCTGGGTTTTTAGGAGACAGCAATTTAGCTGGTCTAGTTTATTTCAGGTGGGTCATTGGTCATCTCCCTATACCACCACAGTACAATCAAAGAGATGATGCAGTACAATTAAAGAGATGATCTTATCAATGACGGTAAAATATGACAAGAAACCTTCCATTTCAGCTTAAAAGGGATAACATAGATGTAGTTGATTTTTGACATATGATTTTATTCAGATATAATTCTGGAAACGATGTTGCCTGGAAGCTCGACAGGACAAACATCATCTGGATATTCCAGTCGTAGCCTCGCGCTGGGTTTTCACACCGTGGTCTTGGGGCGCTCACCCGGTGCCTTTTGAGCATGGCAGCATAATTACACATCCAAAATGCATATCAATGATCATACCATCTCAATGGCACCAGCATGCATCATGCTGAATGAACGTGCACGAGCCCAGAGGTGAGAGAGAGGGAGGGAGGGAGGGAGGGGAGGGGGAGAACAAAGGAAACGGAGGAGAGAACACGGTGTGATGGAGCAGAAAGAATCCCGTTTAAAAAAACACAGAGGATTATAATTTCCCGTCGTTCCCTCGCAGTTCACAGGTTCTGCTGAGGTAGAGAGTGTGGCATCTTTAAAATGCTGGTGGGGAACAAGGAGGGAAGAGGGAGGGATGGAGGGATGGAGGGAGGGAGGGAAGGTAAGAGCCGGAGAGGGAGAGGCAGCAGAGAGCAGGGGGGAGGAGGGACTGTTGTTGCGTCTGCCGCCACTGTCATTCTGCTGCTGCGCGGTTCAGCGGCAGGAGGGAGCGCTGGAGGGAGGAGTGTGGAAAAACGGAGGAGGAAGGGACGAAGGAGAGGAGAGGAGAGGAGAGGAGAGGAGAGGAGAGGAGAGAAAGGGAGCGCCGGGGCAGCACCGCAACAGCTGCAGCAGCAGCAGCATGTGAGGAGGAGAGGGAGAGACAGAGGGAAGAAAGAGGAGTCTGTCTGCAGAAGAGAAAAAATGAATTAAGGCTGCAGGAGCATTTTTATGTTGCATTCCCCCTCCTCTCTCTCTCTCTTGACAAGGAGAAGGATCTGTGTGAGGAAGCCTATTTTCCACCCTGTTGATGCTTTTCTAAATGGTCTCGTGCAGGAGGCATGCTTGGGAGTAGCGTGAAAGGCAGAGGATATCTGAAGATGGAACGGACGGACAGCACAAAGGCGTACGGCCAGGCAGAGGGCAAGGCGGTCGGCATGGCTGCTAAGAGGGCCAAGTCCGGGGTGCCCCAGAGCACCCAACGTGGGGATCTAAAGGTCTACCGGCCTGGCACTTCTGAGGGGAGGCTGCCGGTTTCATCCAGCCTGCGCAAGCAAAGGTCAATGACCAACCTGGCTGTTCTCACCGACGCAGAGAAGAAGATGCACCTCTACGAACCAAAGTGGTGCGATGACATGGCTAAGCCTGGAGCTGGGCAGACCAAGCTAGGCAAGCCCAAGACAGCAGGGGGTGGCAGCACTGCTGGAGCGGGTGCCCCGCTCTCTCGCAACCTGTCCAAATCCGAGCACTCCCTGTTCCAGGGCAAGCCTAAGCCTTTCAGCCCCCTGGCTGCCCCCTCTGCTCTGAGCAAGCAGAGCCGCATACCTCGCGGCCCTTATGCTGAGGTGAAGCCCCTCAGCAAGGCTTCTGAGGATGGCAAGTCTGACGATGAGATCCTGTCAAGCAAGGCCAAGGCTAACAGTAAGAAGCTGGGAGCCGGAGCTGGAGGGGAGTCAGGGTCGAAGGGCCAGGGTGAGGAAGGGGGAGACAAGCCATTCCTGAAGGTGGACCCAGAGCTGGTGGTGACGGTGCTGGGAGACCTGGAGCAGCTTCTCTTCAGCCAGATGCTGGGTGAGTACAGCACAGCCTTCTCTATACCTCTACCACCTCTGGAGCTCTCTGCCTGGCCTGTCCACCCTGTGCTTCAAATCAAATGCTCCTCTCGTGCCACCTCTCAGCTTCACAAAGTCAGCAGCACGCCCCCTTACTACAACAGCTACCACTAACACCTGCTTGCTGCTGCAGCCCGCCATTGTCCCTGATTGGAATTCAGGTCGCTTGTCATCTAAATAACCTGTATGAATTTACAGTCACCCTCCTTGTTTTTGCAGAGCATGCTCCTCAAAGCCTTTTTATTATTCCCTTGAATGCTGCCTTAGCTTTGGCATTTCCATATGAAATAGCACACTGTATGGTTAAATGAGTTTTATTCAGTTATAGGGATAAGGAAATACGATTATTGTTTTCTATCTATTGTTCCTGGAATCTCTGCCGCTCGAGCTCTGGCGTGTGAAGCATGACATTGATTGTGTGAAATGCGCCTGTATCCTTTAATACTGCCGGTCGATCGCATGAAAAAAAC
This sequence comes from Notolepis coatsorum, assembly GCF_963971535.1. Classification (NCBI taxonomy): domain Eukaryota; kingdom Metazoa; phylum Chordata; class Actinopteri; order Aulopiformes; family Paralepididae; genus Notolepis; species Notolepis coatsorum. Next base: position 98,242,662 of record NC_140170.1, read on the forward strand.
CTACGGCTGTCTCCTGGCACACTGATCTCCTTTTCTAATGCCCTCGTTTGCTGCAATGAGTGCCCATAGCCTCGCAGATCCTGTGGAGGCTATCCAGTGATATAGACTGTAGTGTGTTCCAAAGAATTTGCAGGGGGGGAAATAAGCCAAGCCATATTGCATTAATTTTAGGCACACGTCACATACGTTCAGCCTCCTCCCTGTCCCACTCATCCATAGCTATTGACACATGGTGCCCGCACTGCCTACACTATAGGACATGGCCAAGAAAATGTCTTTCCCTCAAGGTGTATTTGAAAGTATCAATAAGCAGAATAACAAGGTCTTTGTTTATGGTCAGGATGTTGTTGGTGATGATGATGAGGATGATGACAATGTCCTAAAATATATCAGTATAGCTTTGTTTTTACTTATGCATAAAGTGGCATTATGCTGAAATGATGAGTTGTATGTATACATCTAATTAGGCATCCAAATGTACTGCAAAACGTTAAGGGATCTATTATCTTTCAACAAACAGCTGAATCTTCTTATTCTGTCTTAAGATTTAAGATTAAGATTTGTTTATTAAGGACAATGCAAATTAATGAACATCATTTACATGAGTGTATGCATAACATCACAGCATGATAGGGACGTAAATATGCCGGGAATAGCACAAGGCTAATTCCCACCCGTAGTCCTAACATAAAACAAACACAAAACGGACCTTACAACGTTCATTCATAAACTGACATCACCTTACACTTAAGGTGCCATCATTGACTTATTTTCTCTCCCAGTCATGGATGGCTGTTTATGGTCATGCCTGTACCGGTACCTTCAGTTTCAATTGTGCCCTGGCTGTATTAAATTGGTCATTTCAAATCCAATCTCTCCACAATTGTTACCTAGGAAGCCTGCTTTAGGCCCTTTGTTCTCTGAGGGATACTGAAGGATGTACTCTACTCTGATAAAGAAACATGTTGTGTTGTAATGGATGAGAGTGGGTTGGCAGAGATTTGACGTCACTGTTGCTGGACATGTATACACCTGCTAAAGGGTTAAAGTCTCAGTAACAGTGTCCTGGTACTTCAAACAAAAAGCTGCCCCATCTCAAGCCCTGAAACATCATTAGATTGGACATTTATCTTTTCTCTACAGGATGTATCTATTCTATATCTATAGGTACCTATTTATATACCTGAAATCCAATCATTGATAAATTATATAAAGGCCCAATTCGTGATCTAAACATAAACAAGTGGATAGACACACTACGAAAATATAAATTAATCAAATAAAATAAAATAGGAATGGGCACCTATTTTTATTCTCTTGTTGACTGACTCTTAAATGATAAGGTCAATGTAATTATTTTAATTTTATTATTGTCTAGTTGTCTACAAGACCAAAACCTACAAAGCATTTCTTCTACACCTAATACTTATATCGTATCTCTACCTATACTCTCTCCTACCCTTAGGAGCTCTCAACCAGGAAGACTTATGTATCCTATGTATGCTTAAATAATTAAATACAGCTCGCAAACACATTTATTTTAATATCATAATGTATTATCATGAAAAACAGGGGCATTGTAGTTATTGCAAAAAGTACTTAAAAAGGCACCAAGCTCTATTGATCTATTGGTGTGCAGTAGTAAACAGAACAGCATAGTCCTCAAGCATGCGCACTGTGCATTACACTTACTGGAAGTCCAGGAAAAAGTACTATGCCCCTGTGCATCGCAACGTTAAATTATGCTGACCAAAGCAAAGCAACAGTGTGGCTCTGCGACTTGTTTTAACCTTTTTTTTGTCAACAACGATGGTTCTATGACTTTTGGACATGAGCTACATTTAGTTTTGGCTAGATGGACCATACTTATATAGAAGAAATGCATTGTAGGTTTTGGTCCTTTCATAGGCTATGTTGCCAATAAGAAAACAATTTAATTACAGTGGCCTTATCCTTTAACACATGGACTAAGATGTGAGCTTTAAACTGCATTTGCTGTGCTTTGGGACTGTAAAAGTTGTCTTTATGTTGGTAATGTTTGTAAACATTAGAGTAAAACAGACCCTGCATTCTATAGTTTTAAAAAGTAAGTTCTCCATCTACAGTACAAATCAAACTTTTCAAGAATGTATGTGAATATACCCCACATGGATATACTGTGTGGTCAAAATAAATTATGGATTGGGGCTTAAAAAAAAAAAAGAAAAAAAAATATCAAATATTTTTTATTTTCCATTTTTTACACGAAACAAGACAACACAAGTAACAATATAAACAAGACATCACAGGACAATAACAGTAATAATAATAATAATAATAATAATAATAATAATAATAATAATAATAATAATAATAATAATAATAATAATAATAATAATAATAATAATAATAATAATAATAATAATAATAATAATAATAATAATAATAATAATAATAATAATAATAATAATAATAATAATAATAATAATAATAATAATAATAATAATAATAACAATAATAATAATAATAATAATAATAATAATAATAATAATAATAATAATAATAATAATAATAATAATAATAATAATAATAATAATAATAATAATAATAACGACAATGACAAGACCATCAATTAAATCAGAATAATGAAAAATTAAATAGTCATATATATAGTAAATATATATACATGAAAAAGAATATCCATTAAACCTATATATATGTACCATGAGGCGACATTACCTGAGCACCCATCATCTCCATTATCGACAACCAAGGTCCCCACCCTGTGAGGACCCCAAATATAAAGAAATGTAATTAAAGTACAATGTATTTACTGTTCAGCTCTACATTTTACATGAGCAATTAGCAAAGTCAGAGGTTCCATCCGCTAATACACTTAGCAGTGCATTCCCTCTGCTTCCCCTTAATGAATACATTTGCAGTGATCTAATCTGTTTGCCATGCCTCATTAGTTTACATGGGTGTCCATCACTCTCACGTTAGTCACACTTTCAGCCAAGTAAAAAAAGAACTGTAAACAATTACATGTATGCACACAGTGACATCATATAATTTAATGTAACTAAATCAGATCAGATGGAACCTCTGAACATGTTTAAGAACTTGAGAGCTATAGACAATACAGGTACCTCATCTATATTTGTTCAAACGAAAAAGAACGACAGCACTTCAGATTATGGCGTGTGCTAGTTAGGGCTGCACGATTTTGGGAAATAATCTAATTGCGATTTTTCTGACAGATATTGCGATTGCGATTAAATTTGCGATTATAGTTTTAATTTTTTTAAGCAGCCCCACAGAGGTTGATTGTAAAATGCGGCTTGCATATGGCCTAAGCGGTGGGTGTTTTCAGGACACCGAGCCTGAAAATGTTTCTTTTTACCTGGGAATCGATACCGGTACCCAACGGTACCTTTTTTTCTGTACTTTACTCTCCCTCTCTGAAGTCTAAACTTCACAACACACTATCTAAAACCCCTTACCACCCTCTCCCAAACCGATCTTGTATCTCAATGGCCCAATGGGACTTCCTGGTTAAATAAATGTAAAAAATATATATATATATATTTGCGATTTAAAATATTCTTTTTTGATAATTGCATCATTCCAAATCGCGATTTCGATTTAAAATCGATTAATCGTTCAGCCCTAGTGCCCTAGTCATGTATCCTCTGTGGAATGAATTGACCTCCACTGAGCTCACAAATCAATTTAAGTCTTTATTTCGACAGGCACAAAAACATTTTTTATTTAAAATATCTGCTCAATGAATTATTTATCATCATTTAAGTAGATGATCCCCAATGGGCCTTTTCAAAGAGTGGAGTGCTTTGTTTTAATGAATGGGGGAAACAGCAAAAGCAAGATGGACGGAGGATATGGAAAAACAGGAAGCACCATGACTCTTCTGATTCAGTCACATTGTTTAACAGATCTGCCAATAAGAGTCAAATATTTTAAGTTAAAGGTACATTATGGGAAATTCACTTACTGTCTTATCCAGAGTCAGACAAGAAGATACATACCAATTTCATCTCGTTCAGTAGAAAGCTATCCGTCTGTAAGCTATAGCGTCATTTAGCACCAATGAATGGAAGCAGATACGGACCACTAGCCTAGGATAAATAAAAAACTCCGGGAGAGGTGTTTCTGGCCAACAACTGGGGTAGCTGGTCCGTATGCGCTTCCATTCAATTGTGCTAAGCTAGGCTAGCTTGCAGCCATATAGCTTTCTACTGAACGCACAGAGACGACATTGGTATCTATCTTCTTGTCTGACTCTGGAGAAGACAGTAAGCGCATTTCCCATAATGTTGGTGTGTTCCTTTAAACATGTATTTTGCATTCATAACACTGATATTTCTTTAGAGCACATTGCTGCATTTGACCTCATTTCGGTCACATAGTTTTTGAGGGCTTGTGCATGCTTCTATACATGGCACAGTACAATGGACTTCCTTATTAGATAGATCTATTTATTCAAAGACTGCAGTGCATTCGTAGTCTGCATAATTCTGCAAACTACCCTCTCTCTTTTTTTCTCTCTCCAGCATAACTCTCATTATAAGATATCTGAATGGAGGTTTTTATCCTTGAATATAGAAGGTCCATTTGTATTACTTTGTGACATCTTTGGTGGTCACCCATATTATAATAGATCCTTTTTTCTTTCTCTTTTTTTCAAAATCCACAACATACAGTAATAGTTGTGTAATGCGATGCGTTAGAGATGGATGACCTAAAATGAGGTTTGAGATGCACAAGAGACCATCTTCGCTCCTGCCTAACTAACTACCTGCCTAGCCTCTGTTGTACTGTACCCCACATGTTCCAATATAGATTCCTATACATCCTGCTGTGGTTAAGAATGAATGAAGAGGAAATCCCATACCAATTGCACGCAATCATTTCCCCCAATGGAATATGTCGTGAGGGTCAATAATGGAAAATGACAGAAAGAAATGGAATGCAATTCATTTGGTATTTGGCTGATTTGAGAATGTTTCTCAGAGATACACTCATATACAGTAGGAGGAGTAGAGAGCTGTAGTGAACGCGCTGTTCTGCTGGAGAAGTTCTACAACTGTCACAATGGCCTGTGGCTCGATATAGATACAGAGTAATAGCGTAAAAGGTATCCAGGGCCTCGGTGGACATGGATGACATTAGTCTGAGCTATGATCAAGGGAACTCAACCAGAGAGATTCAAATAAGTAGTGCATGCTAGCATCAGATGAACAGTTTAGATTAACCCTTCGAGGTGCATTATCACACTAGTTTGATCAAAACTTTGGGAACCGAACATTCTAATGATGGGGCTACTGGTCACTAGAGAGTTCTAGAATTCCATGACGTGGGAAAAACTCACATCTCAAAGGGTTAATTCCTGATTTCATTATTAACATTTTTTTGCAGTATGCATTCTCAACTATACCTGATATTACCAACACTATACCTGATAAGATATTAGCTCCAGAATTTCATTGGCTTAAAAAACGGTCAATCATCCGTTCAGGGCCAGGCGAAATCGGATGTGGTCACTTGTCCGAAACTGACGCTTGTTGGTTGTTTGGTCTTGTAGCCCGAGATTGGAAGCACATAATAGGTTGAGTAGGGTGAAAATCAAACGGCGACCATTTTAGCTTTCCAACAATGTGTTGGTTGATTGGCAATAACACAGCCTGAAGCTGACAGACGAGGGCAAAGTGCCCGATGCTTAACAGGTTAACCAGCCTTTTTGGCCTCCCATCCACCTGAATGACCAACATGCTAAGCCCCTGTGATACCGTATCGACCAGTCATCCTGCCCCCTCCTCTCTGGATGTATTCAAGGCTGGATTGGAGTGTTGGTGGGGGAGACAATTTATAGCTTCTTCCCTGCCTTCCTCTTTACTGTAAACACACATGAGTATATTGACTGGACTGGACCATTAACAGAGGAACACGGATTCCACATCAGGCCAAATGACCCAATCTAGACATAGTTAATGGCTCAGTCTAAATGGATCTGTCACTTGTACACTAGATACATAAGATAAATACTTAACATTGTGACTTTGATCTGCATCACGTCCTCCACTGCATCATGAGATATGTGGAGATCTTCCTGTAGTGTTCCATTGTTCACAAGTCGCCCTCCATTCAAATCTATTTGGACGTTCTATCTGAACATTCTTTCTCTGTGTCTCACGCAATGCAGGGCACTGGGGAACTGTCGGTCGCAACTTAGGAGCATATCATGTATGGTATTTTCAAAACAGATGTGGAGACACTGTGTTCAAGATGACTTCATATTTGAAGGGTGTATCCCCTAACCTTGCATGGCAGCTGGCTTTGCAAGATCACGAGAATCCCTGTTGTCAGGTTTCAAGTTATGCAACTGTGCCCTGAACCACAGTGGCTCGGACCGCCGGTCTGCATCCTTTGGGGAACTACTGGCAGCGGGCAGGCGTGGTTTAGATCCAATCCAATCGCAGTATTTGCCGGCCCTATTCCAAACAGCTTCAAAGGACGACTTCCCAGATGGCAGGTCAGGTTATGTATCGCCAGCATCATCTGCTGCTGCAAAGTGTGGTGACAATAGTGATGTTCAGTAACGGAATGTCCTCCTCCGGGTCAATAAAGGATCTCATCTCATCTCTCCACGACACCCTATGGTGAAATATTTAATTAATTACAAAGCGAAGATGAGGTGTCCCCAGTGTCAACTCTGTGATACAAGTGATGCCACGGAGGCTGCGGGAATAGGACAGTGATCGATGACATCAAAGCTTATGAATCCAGATGGAGGCAGAGAATACGCCTTGTTGCTGATTTATTGAAAACTAAAATGTGAAGTTGACAGTGTGGTTCAAGGATGGAAACAGATGTGTCGACGAGTAGATATATCACGTTCTTAGCTTTAAACAGCTACAAGGAAGCTGACTGCCAGAGCACCTGAGGATCATATATTAAATAGAGCACCTGACTGGCCCTACCAGACTCCTGGGGCCTGGCAGAGAGCGCCTACCATTGTGGACAGATATTGAGGATGATGTGTGTCATGGAACGATGCCCGAATGTTATCAGTCGTTTCTTTAAAGGCTTTGCAGTCTTTGCAGAGATTTCTATTATTCATCTGATGTCAACAGTCAGTGTAATTACTGTGTCATTGCATCCCCTTTGAAATAAAGATAAACAAGTTTCACCCGTGCTCAGAAGACTATCTTCAGGATAATACATTAGCGTTATAATGATATCTATACGGGTCCCAAACACGGAGAGCTGCATACAATGCATTTTTGCCAACGTTAAATTCACATTCCCTACACAACCTGCTGAACTCGTGAGCATCATTTGAGATGTGTTCCCTCTAGCCTCCATGACTCTCTTCCAAGTTCATAGTCTAGGTGAATGTAATGAATGATATGTATTACTCCTTGTGGGGTATTTTCCTGTAATATGGAGGAAAACATCCATTGTATATCTCTACCATAGCTCTGTGTTATCATAACAGCTAATGAAACAACATGACTGATAACAGCACTATTATATTAATGTGACATTATCATGACCCACTGACTGCCATAATATGTAGGTGCCAGATTTGTTGACAGACAGACAGACAGACAGACAGACAGACAGACAGACAGACAGACAGACAGACAGACAGACAGACAGACAGACAGACAGACAGACAGACAGACAGACAGACAGACAGACAGACAGACAGACAGACAGACAGACAGACAGACAGACAACAGCTAGGCCAGATGAAGAATAATTCTAGGGGTTTGTACTTGCATTGTTTCTCTTAAATCTTTTGCCTTAACACGATGACTGTAACGTTAATTGACCAAATTAACATGAGATGATGCTTTGCAGAGCAGATTACAGGGACTGTGGAACACGCATATGTACAGTATATTCCTTAACAGAGGTCCTGATGAGGACAGAATGTCAAAATGCATCCCCAGGGTGGGCAAGCTCATTTATAGGCTGCCCTTCAGTATCACAGCCTGGGATGTACCATGTCAGCCTTGGTGGGGGGTAGAACAGGGTTGCCATGGTGAGGCAGCCCATGGAGCCAGATTAGTTTGCCTAATGATGTGAACATGCCATGGTCGTGTATCACCAGCCAGACACCTGTCACCGTTGTCCACACACAAATAATGCAGGCGGGCAAACATCTATGTATGTGTGGATGCACAAATGTGTATGTGCACATGCATGCACTCTCAACACACATGTAGACACAAACACAGACACACATACAGTACAGGTTAGTACTTCTATATCTGTGAGGACCTTCCATTGACTACATTTATTCCTCAGCCCCTAACCCTGACCTTCACAAATAAATGCTTAAAGGAACACGCCAACATTTTAGGAAATTAGCTTACCGTCTTCTCCAAAAAGAGACAAGAAGATAGATACCAGTTTCCTCTCTGTGCGTTCAGTAGAAAGCTATCTGGCTGCCCGTTAGCCTAGCTTAGCACAATGAATGGAAGCGGACAGTGCCGGTTAGCCTAGGTATTGTCCAACTAACACCTCTCCCGAAGGCTAACCGGCATTGTCCGCTTCCATTCATTGTGCTAAGCTAGGCTAACGTGCAGCCAGATAGCTTTCTACTGAATGCTCAGAGAGGAAACTGGTATCTATCTTCTTGTCTCTCTCTGGAGAAGACGATAAGCTAATTTCCCAAAATGGTGGCGTGTTCCTTTAACTTTTACCCTTACCCTAACATTAACTCTAGCTGAGCTCTAACCCTGACCCTAAACCAACCCTATAGCCCTTGTCCTACTGGGGACCTGAAATACGTCCTCACTTGGTAGGATTTCTTCTACTCATTTTTATATCCTTAGGGGGGCCTTTGTACAAGAACACACACATGCGTGCTGCACACAGACCGTAGGGTCTGAGGTCTGAAAGTGTAAATGTTTAATGACCTTTTGTTCTGCATGACTGACCCTCCAGACCCGGAGTCCCAGAGGAAGCGGACCGTGCAAAACGTCCTTGACCTCCGACAGAACCTGGAGGACACAATGTCCAGTCTACGAGGCTCCCAGCTCAGCCACAGGTGAGGGAAAATACATCTCCATGTTCTACTGGTGTCCTAATATATCATACTGTATACTGTATGTCTCTCTACACCATTCTACAAAATGACCATCCACTAAATAGAACAAGATAGTGTTCATGATTGTCCACAGGAAAAACCCACGAGCTACGTTCTTCCTTTGTTTGAGAAACGCAATACACTCCAGCCCTCATGTGAAGTTGAACACACAATAGGCGGGATAGTTTGGATCGATATGTAAACACAATCATGTGTAAACAATCCTGCCTCGGCTGCTTGGAGAATTGCCACCTGGTAAACATCTGGCTTCCATCCCTCTCAAACTGTTCTGTGTTGGTTTTCATGGCTATGACTTCATTCTGGGCATGATCCCTCCCTCTCGGGTGCATCATTAGATTGACAGAATAGGAATGGACCTCTTAAAACGCACCTCCTCGGACAAGTTGGGCTGGAACACCAAACACCACCGCCCACTGTTTCCTCCATAGCGTTTCCGGACCATTGACTTTAATAAGCACGTCTATCCATGTCTCTCGCCGACATGATGCCATCTAAGGAAAGAAAGATAACTAAATGAACGAATAAAACAGCGGAGCCCATGGTGTCAGAGGAGCCGTAGCCCATTTGAAGCAAACTCGGCAGAGAACATTGATTAGCCAAAAAGGTTATTCTGTATTCACGGACTGCTTTCCTTTCAACCTTTCATTTGGGCTTTCTCTTATCTCAAACTGACTGCCGATGGCATGCAGAGCGTATCAGTATCCTATTCCCACCGAGGCTGCCTTTGAAGTGGTGATTACTGCCGTCCTTGAGATGGGCGCCCCATTTTCATAACCTGTCCTAGTGTTCACCGGCTAGGCAGATACCACCTCAGTCCCCGGACACATATAACACGCTGCTTTGCAGTAGAACAGATTGTTACACAAGGTCATTGGTATTCAAGGCATACAGACGTTTTCAGCTTGACAACATAAATGTCCTAAATGGACCCACGTTAATTTCCTGTTGCAGTGTTTGCTAATACAATAACTGACACTTGGGTCCAAACTGTTCCCTAGCAACAGAACTCTGTGAAATGGTTTATAGAAAACATCTTAAAAGTTTGAGTCACATCTAAGAGTCTTTCTCTCTTTATTTCAACAGTATATTTCAATAAGTATATTTCCTAATGCTTGTTATCAGTAAGATTACTTTTAAGTAGGGATGCTCGATATTGGCTTTTTTACCGATACCGATATACCGATATTGTCCAACTCTTAATTTCCGATACCGATATCAACCGATACCGATATATGCAGGATTTCCCCCCCCCAAAAAATGGAATAATTTCAGGTAATTAACATTACATATCTCTTGTTGTGGAATTAACACAACATTATGCATACTTTTGACAATAAATAAAATCAGAATTTGTTCTTACTTGCTTGCCTGGGTAAATAAAGGTTATAGAAATGTAAAAAATAAATAAATAAAATAAAAAATATCGGTAGGCCGATAATATCGGACATCCCTACTTTTAAGAGTGGATAATACTCAGGAATAATGGAAAGGACTTTGAATGAATTGAGAATTTAAAGCTGCAGTAGGCAACTTCTGAGAAATGTGCAAGAGTGAGTTTACCTGCCCAGCATAAATAGAGCCAGCTCTGCCTCAATTTTCAAGCCCATGCTTGAAAACGGAGTGTTTTCCACAGCCTTCCAGAGGCACCAGCAGCTTTAAGCTCAATCTTCAAAAAAATTATAATAAAAAATATTTCCCAGCCTCTGATCAGCAGGTGGCTTTGCACATTGTGCATACTTTTTGACGAGGGACCCCTGCGGGAACAACACTTGGCAGGCCAAAAACATCTGATTTGTTGATGATGCAAGGAGCTGATGTTTTTGGCCAAACAGATGTTTTTGGTCTCCCTTTAATACAAGGAAAAATCCACACTCACAAAATATATTGAAATGCTTTTTTGACTTCGCTCAATGTTAACTTTGAGCTAGCTACAATTCCCCTGCAGGCTCTCACTGGGCTACAATAGCGGAATCTCGGAATGTGTATTCTTACCGGCCTCAGTATACTCTCCTGTGAAATGTAACGAAATTTGAATGTTGAAATAACTTCAATTTTAATTCTTTTTATTTTATTTCTTTTATTTGAAATCTTTATTTCGAACATGCAATGAATACAAACAAACAATAACAAAAGCAAAACACAACTCAATCTACATGTTCGAAAAGGAGTAGGAAGAAGTATACACTTATTTAATCCTACCCCTTTTCCACTACTCAAATGAGTACTATTTTAAAACATAAAAAAGAAAAGAAAAAAATATATATATATATGCAAAACAAAAAAACAAAAACGATATATGTAAAACATGAAATAAATAAAATAAAAATGTAAACACCCGTGAATATCAAGTCCCTTCCTCATCCCTGTACCTTGTGAACATCATTTCCTTATACATCAGTTTGAATTGTCTCATGTTTGGACATTTCTTTAGCACCACATTTAGACTGTTCCACAGTTTCACTCCACATATCGAGATGCAGTGTCTTCTCATGGTAGTGCGTACATTTAGCATTTTTAAATTGTGTTCTAATAAAATTCCATTTTAAACTACTGCTGCACCACGGACTGTAAATGTGCGCACTCTAGCTAGCTGTTAGGGGTGTAAAGGTACACGTATCCGTACCGAACCGTTTCAGTACTGGACCTTAGGTTCAGTATGGCTGTGTACCGAACGAATACAACAGTATCTTAACCACTAACGACCGCCCACCGGGGGCTGTTTTTTCACAATCTAATATAATATAATTATTATTTTTACTTTTTTACAAGTCAATTATTAATTTCAATATAGAATATTCGTTGACAGCCCTACAAGTACAATTAGTAACTGCACACATCACCCCTGAGTGGAACATAGAAAGCCAAACTTTCCCCCACTGTACCGAAAACCCGTACCGAACCGTGACTTCAAAACCGAGGTACGTACCGAACTGTGGTTTTTGTGTACCGTTACACCCCTACTAGCTGTAGAGAGGGGTGGGCCGTAAGGCATGTAAACATTTTCAGTTTGCGATATATTTCACAGGAGAGCATACTGAGACCACTAAGAATACACCCTGAGCTTCCTGTCTCTGAAAGACACATTTATCGTATAATTTACGATTTCCCATTGTCTGTAGCCCAGTGAGAGCCTGCTGGGAAATTGTAGCTAGCTCAATACTGGACAGGTGAGTGAAATGATGGTATCTATGTGTTAGGTCAGGGCCATCGTTTTGGTATGGCAAGGTATGGCAAGGTATGGCACTCGCCATACCTTGGCAAATAAAAATTGTAAAATAAAATAAAATAAAAATTTATTTTATAATTACATTTTTTTATGTTGATTTAGAATTCGAATGTCAACATTATGAACGCAGCTTCGAACTATTCGTTACAGCCCTAGCATGTTTTGATATTGTCAATTATCTCACTTTTACTAGGTGACTTTTACTGTGACTAACTGAAATATGCCAAAAGAAATTGGAAAATGGACATACAGACGTTTTTTAATCAAAGGGCAGCAGAGACAAGTGATACAGGGACACAGGTAAGGTCTTACAATGGCTAATCAGTAACCCATACATTTTGTGAACGTGTTTTTGTTACTGCATTCTGTTGAACACACACCTCAGAACCGTACCTAATGAAAATTGGCTCAATTGCAAGAAAAATAATAGTTATGATATTACATTCTGCATAATTTGTATGCAAAATATTGTGGTTCCCTGCTTTAGTCTGTTGACACATTTGTATACAAAAAATTCTTGTGTAGTCCTGTGTCATACCTAAATGTCATATAAGTGAATTGTATAGAAACAACTCACCAAAAGTGACTATTGCACAACTGATTTGACAAAAACAATCCACGAGGGGGGGAAACCCCCCCTATCCCCCCCCCCTCCCTCCTCGCCATACCTTGGCTTGAAATGAAACGGAAATTAAGCGATAAAAAAACAATCTGCCTTGACAATGTTGACTGGAAAATGATTCTTTGATAAGCGACGGGCAGATTAGACACATAGCCATAATTTAAAACATAGATTAGGCGATATTAACGTTAACATTGGGAGTGGATGGTGGCATTCCAGCCGGTAAAAAGGCAAACACGGCTGGCGCTCAAAGTGTTAATCAATGGGGGGGCTGCGAGATTTGCGAGTGCTTAAAATATATCTTATATTATAGCTATGGGTCTAATACACCCGTCGATTATCAGTGAGTTGCTTCCAGTCAACATGTACTAAACGGATTGTTTTTTCATCTGTACATTTCCGTTTTATACCGTTTTTAATATGAATATAGTTTGGGTGCTTCTGAGTAATTCCAGGAAAAGACGCGATAATAGCCCTTTAGTGGAATACACTAAACAAGTTGTCATTTTTCGCCTGATTATCGAATCTTCCTGAAATCAATGCTAGATCATCATTATTATCCTTCCTCATGCAAGAATGAAAAGAGCCCTGGCCTGCGGGGCTCCCCCGCCACCTCCTCCCACCCAACGGCACACAGACACACACAGACAGCCGCGATCGCGGTAGATAGAAAGAAATATCAGATCAATGCAAGCGTTTATATATAGTGTTCTTACCTGGTATCTGATGTAATGCAAAAGAAATAATCCAATTATCTGATCGCCATTCCAAATACTGCTCGTGGAGGTCCGTCCCACATTACAGAGCGTTACACACAAACGGGCGGGTTCCATACCATCGTTGCAAAGGCCTACCTCGCCTGAGCACCTAAACCCCGCCTGCACGGCTCGGATCATCCCAGAAAAGAAACTACACCATTTATAATGGAGTGCAATACCAGCTGGAAGGCGGCGGTATTTGCCCTTTTGCGAGCTCAGACACATTCCCAATGATAACATCAGGCTGGATGGATGAAAATGAATGGATATAGCTAATAAAAGAAATAACGATTAAAACCCGACTTTTCTCGTGATTGGCGCAGAATGAGTTAAGAAGCTCTGAAATTGAGTTGCATTGTGGTAAAACACAACATTGTTTCTTCTATATGGATGAATTATCCATCTACAATGGATAAGAATCTTCCCATGGTTGCTGTCATTGTATTATTTATTTAGGTGGGATGTTGTGTATGGTTATGTAATCAGCTGAGCAGACTCTCAGCTATTGGGAGGACATTTTTTAACCTGAGCCACTTACAGAACAGACCGTGTTGTAGGGAAGTCTAGTTAAACTGTTCATAGATCTACAGTATTATCTGCTGTTTTCCACTTCACAGGAAAATATCCCTTGTGTGTTGAGTGTTTGAAATGGCAGCTGGTGATTGTGAACCTATTTCTCTGGGTTAGAGAGAGAGAGAGAGAGAGAGAGAGAGAGAGAGAGAGAGAGAGAGAGAGAGAGAGAGAGAGAGAGAGAGAGAGAGAGAGAGAGAGAGAGAGAGAGAGAATATGCTCGTATCACAGAGATAATGTCTCTCATATCACAGGGATAATGTCTGCTTGTCCTTGAGTTCTGAGATGTTACACTTATAGCCTTCGTCCCTGATGGCTGTAAGACCCTGTATTGCTGTATCTGGGTCGACAGCGAGTGTGAATCTCACTTTTCCTTGAAGGCCTGTTGACAGATACTTGATCTTTTTAGTGTAATCTCTCTCTCACACATCACACATCAGTATTAATTTCATCACAAACAAAGACAGACTCTTTCCCCTTTTCCATTTCTCTCTAATCCCACTCATCCATCCATCCATTACATGACTAATACAAGGCTGTCCCCCCCCAGCTGTCTGGACAGCAGTAACATGGGCTACGACAGCGACGAGACCAACGCTCGCAGTATGTCCAGCCTGTCCAACCGCTCCTCGCCCCTCTCCTGGCGCCACGGCCAGTCCAGCCCCCGTCTCCAGGCCGGCGATGCCCCTTCCTCCACGGGCGGCGGGTACAAGGGCGGTAAGACCGGTTCCCAGTACACGGCCCACACCATGCCGGCACGCTGCTCCAGCCGCCTCACCGGCACGTCGCGCATCGAGCTGATCGAAGGGCTGGACGTGGACGACGCCGACCTCAAGTCGGGCTACTTGAGCGACATCGACCTCGTGGGCAAGAGTCTGCGGGAGGACGACGACGACAACCTGGCTAATGGGTAAGAAGAGTCGGTCTCGGGATTGACCCACTTTTGGTCAACTAACTCAGCAGCAGCGTAGTCCACTGAGAGGTCTGTTTGGACTTTCTCTCATGACCTAATGATCAATACGCTGATTGGACTCCTCCTCTAATTGGGTTTGATCGGTATTGGTATTGTACAGCATTTCTATATTTACAGTAAAGCTACTGTCACTGTGTGTATCTCGCAAGAGGGTGGTTGAGCCACGATTGTGGTCAAATGCACACAAATAATATAACATTTTTTAACACTAAATTTTTCTCAGTCTTGTGGAATATATAACTTTTTTTATCGCTAAATAAGCTGTTTTCATACCATATTGATGCCATTCTGCATTTTTGCATTGTTTTCGTCCGCCACGTTTCTCTGCTCTCTCACATTAATGTGATTGACAACTGCGGCAGCCAGTGAAGTGTGGGCTTTTCCCTGCACAGCTACCCTGGTTGGCCAGAAGCCTGAGCCACGCTCAAAGTGTGTTAAACCTTCAGAAGACATTACTCAGTATCGGGGCTAGGGTGGTTACTGAAATGGGTTCACGTTATCCTACTCATCTGTGAAATACCTTTTATGATTATTTTTTATGTCGGAATTTAAACAACATGTTAATTAAAAGAAGTTGCCTACTACAGGTGTAGGTTAGATATACAGATGTGTTTCTGGATTCAACTTCTGAGTAATCAGAACCCCTTCCCTTATAGAGAAAACATTTGATGCAGACACTGAAGTAATCACATTGATCTAAGGCACTGAACAGGCCTTTCAAAAAGCTCTCATCATGTTAACAGACTTTTCTTGGTCCTCAATGGTTTCGCAATAAAGCCAATGATTCTCTCTCTCTCTCTCTCTCTCTCTCTCTCTCTCTCTCTCTCTCTCTCTCTCTCTCCGCTCTCTCTCTCTCTCGCTCTCTCTCTCTCTCTTTTTTGCTGACTTCAGGGAGAACACTTTTAGAACTTTTCTTTTTTCTTTTGCTGAGGAGGGGAATTGCTTTGAACAGCATTTGAATCATCAGGTATTTTCAACATAAAAGCATCAACTATCACAGGTAGCCATTGTGGTCCTTTGAAAGAATTGTATGGCAGTTAGTGAAGATTATGCCAATAGGTGAAAACACACAGTTTTTCATAATATGCACGTCTCAACAACACTGGCATCCATACTCCGGTTCACGTTGAGTGAAGACTAAGCCATCCCTCTTCCTTTTCAAAACACCTTTGCTTTGGCAACAAGGATGGGGGGGGGGGCTTCATTCAGTAGCTGTGGACAAGGAGTTCTATTCAGAAGCTACAGAAGGCACTCTATTATTTCCAATTACTACTGTACTATTCAGAAAAACCTGGGCCCTCATTCATCAACGTGTCTTACGCACAGATTTGTGCTTAACCTGTGCGTACGATCATTTCTAAGCAAAGAGTGGGATTCATCAATTTCAACTTGAACTTGACTCCGTGCTTACGTGTACGCACAGGTCGGAGCACACTTAGCTGACGCCCAGTGGTAGAATATCGTTACTACGCATAAGCGCTCCTCAGTTCTGCATTAGTTTCAAGGCGGAAATAAAGACACTGGCGCGTGTTCTGTATGACCCCCGTAATCCATTATAGTTCATTGTAAAATAGCAACAGTAGTGTAATTATGGTCAAAACCCTATAAATAGCATTTGGAATAATAGATCTTTCTCTCAGAATGAATGCAGCATGGTTTATATAGCGTTATCGGAATATACGGGGTGTACTCCACGTAGCTCAACTCGTTATTATTTTGCGCACAGACCGCAGAAACACGGGAACGTTTTGATTATATTTAAAAGGCTTTACGTTAAACTAAACAAGTGGAATTTCGAAGCTGTAAGCAGAATACAAGTCATATGAACACCCACGATATAGTGTTCTTCCCCCTTTTTACTGTATAAGAAAGAATAGAAAACGCATTGCAATGACACCAGATAGTGGACAGACTATGTATATGATGGGATTCAAGTTCGCGTTTTTGTTGATCATAGGCATGCTGTCAGAGTATATCTTAATCAAACATTCTAGAACATTTGTCGTCACAGATCATGTCCTAATAGAACATAGGCTATGGCATGGTCCATCGTGATATTGTGTGGACTGTTATTACTGTACCGGTACCACCCATTGTGACAACAGCCTTGTGAGTCCCGCACACAAACATGATGGAATTCAAGTTCATGTATTGAAAGGCAGGCTACATCATACATGCAGTGAGATTCATTGTTCTTGTATATGCTCTCGTATTATTGTTTATATAGGCTACCCAATACTGACATCAAAATAGATTGTAGTATGCCTCTAGAAATCATATGCAGCAGGTAGAAAATTGACGGAAGATCCATCGCGATTTGGAATAAAATTGAGGAGAACTTTAATCCCTGGGTATTAATCAAACAACACGGGAAAAGGCAGTCATATTCCAGCGCGGTCTTTATTAGTGTTTGCGCTGCCCAGGCAGCAATGGTTAATAGATATCATATCCGACATCACCGTAAGTGTACACGTCTGTCAGCCTGTCTAACGAGTTGAGTTCTAACAAAGAACATATTACATGCTGGTATGCTGATAGAGTAAACTATTATATGAATATGATATGATATAAGGTATACACTGGTCCGTCGCATACACTGGTATGCGCAAGTTACTGTTGCATAGTGTAGGCTATGGCTGCTATTATATGTAATTCATATAGGCTACCTAATAGTATATGATTTTTAGAGGCATCTATTTTGTTGTCGGTAATACCGACAACAAAATAGATGCCTCTAAAAATCATATTATAGCCAATCGAACACAACTAATGAAGGCATTCATATTACAGCACGGTTATAATGACACACAACCAACGCAGTGGTCAACGAACGGTCTGTATTAGTGTTTTGAGCTGTCCAGGCAGAATTGCAGCAATGGTCTTAGGGAGCCGTTGATATCTGACATCACCGTGTACAAGTCAGCCTTTTATTTATCCCATAACACGCGTTGTGTCTTCTTGGTTCGACAGCGCCTCAGTGAATAATCTCCCGTGGAGTTTCTCAGAGTTCCGCTCGGGTCAGTCCATTATTTCACATCCCAAGGGGGGTGTTTCATGACCATATATGGATAATCATGCACGAGCATTGACGGTAGAACAAAGTGGTATTCATCAACACGGGGGAGCATAGGACCTGTGTACGCACGGTTGATGAATCCCAATATTTCCGTGCGTACACTCATTCTAAATTCTGTGCTTACGTGTGGAAATAGAACATTTTCTACGTCCACGTTGATGAATGAGGGCCCTGGTGCTTAAATACATCTTCACTTACTGTAGGTAGAATAGCTTCACTGTTTAGCATGCATTTACAAAGATACAGTAAGAAGAAAGAACACATCACCATCACTCATATTATTATTCAATTATAGAATAGTGTTTTTTTTTGTTTGTAGTTGTTTATAAAGTGTCAGGTAAACATACCCAGGGAAGCAAATATTGGTGGTCTTGCTTATAATAGAGAATTAATGAAAAATCGTTCTTGCACTTTGGGCTGCAATTCTTGTATGAAAGGTGCTATACAAATACTCTTTATATATCTCTCAAACATGCCTTGTGTTCGGTATAACTATCTGAGATCTGCAGCGATGACATTCAATCTTTGTGTGATTGCTCAGCTGACTAAGACATGGGCATCTGTGTTCACTCGTTCACAACCAGAATAGAGGCCTTGCACAGAATGTTTGTGTAGTTCTGTTTCTTCCAGCATGGCTGCCTGTAACATCAACCATTTTTTTGTATCTGGCAATGGAAGAGACAACGGTTGCTACAGTATGTGCGAAATATATATATATATCAACAAAAACATAATAATTTGTGTGTTATTACTGGATCTTGTAAACAAGTCACAGTTTTTCTGCATGCTTTCCCCGTGTGTTACCTACTCTACTGCTGCACAGAAAAGCCTTTTTCTTTTGGAAGTGGTTACCAATGGTTACAGGCAGCCATACTGGAAGAACGAGAACTACACTAACATTCTGTGCAAGGCCTCTATTGTGGGGATAGAGAGACACAGGGGAGAAGGGATGGAAGCTGACAGCCACCCACACGCAAATCCCGACCAAGAAGCAGTGTAAGGCCACACACTGTGCACTGAACAGCCAGGCAAAATGTCAACTGTCCACCCAGTTATTTTTAGAGAGGAATTGCATTCAGAGCAGCTGGAGAGAATACTGTATGTGGAGAGATTTCGTTTTCTTAATAATCCATAATAATTGTTTTTGTCATTCACCTCATTTCCTTGACTGGATGGCAGGGGGTGTGATGCATAATTAGATTACATGAATTATTTCTCTCAATGATCATGAAAAATTGTAATCACTTTATATTTCATGAAAATTCTACAACAATAAGGCTATGACTTATAACATACCATACCAACAACAAATCAATGATTGTGAACAAGGTAGCGGTGCATACTGTATGATGAACAGAATGAGGATTTATAACATCTGATCAATTGAATCAAATGACAAACAAGTCACCCATGTCTCCTGGCCCGGTCCTGATAAAAATCTAGCACTCTCTGGGCGGAATCCAGAAAGGGTTTGCGTGGCTTTTTCCGACGGAAAGCCGGTGCAAATATCGCTGAAACACAGTTTGCTATCCAAAGAGGACGCGCAATGGGTGAAATGAGGTGGTAACTGTGTTCCGTCAGCATAGCGTCCGGTGCAATTATTATTTAAATGAGGTCATATGGGCGGAACACGTCCCCTTTCTATGCAAATTAACCTCCAAAGCCGCTCCCAATCCACAAAGCCCGGCGCAAATTGCACCAAGCAACTACCTTCCTCACAGACATGGTGGTAACTGTGGAATAATATATTGATTCCCCAAACTCTCTCATGTAAAGACATCCCCCAAGCGCTATAAAGGGGCATAATGCCAGTGTCACTGCCAGCGTCACAGGTGATCATGGCAGCAGTAATTGTTGGCAGATGCAGGCATCGTAATGCCAGGCGTGCCCGTGAAAGAATATTTAGAAGGAGAATATCACCTTTTTTATTTCAAGGTCCCATGCATTATAAATGGCCTTTTCCAGTGTTTAGCATTGTTTCCTAGCAATGCGGGATTATATCAATGTGGTCTGTGGCGTTAATTATCATATTGACTCATCAGTCTAGTTTCGAGTTCACGAGATCTTCCCTCACTCAACTAAGCCATTCTGATTTGACTCGCAATGCGACGTAGCAAGGAGCTGATTGAGCTGATTGTTATCTGATTGGCTCTGTGGTTGTAGTCACCGCCCACAATTTGCTCAACAACAGAGCTTCCTCAAACGGGTTGCGCGGGTGCCGAGAGGGAGAGAGGGATATGGAGCAACAGGAGCATTTACACACAAACCCAACTGTGTGTGTGTGTTTTCGGGATGCATCTCTCCTCTCTCCCTCGTCTCGGAGCATTTACACACAAACCCAACTGTGTGTGTGTGTGTGTGTTTTCGGGACGCATCTCTCCTCTCTCTCTCTCCCTCGTCTCGGAGCATTTACACACAAACCCAACTGTGTGTGTGTGTTTTCGGGACTGTTACGACCCTGGCTCATGGGCACGCAACCTATGTGCAAACCAACACCAAAACCCTGTGCTCTAACTCGAAGTGCTACTATCTCAAGGAACTATTAATATAAATGTAAACTAAAGTACTAAGGTAAACCCAACGGACAAGGACTGGAAGAACCTGACAGCTCTTCTTCTAAGCACAGACACTGCATGTGTGTTACTAGGTCTGCCTTTAAAGCTCCCAGCAGGTAACCAATCAGCACTAATTGGCTAATTGGCAGCCCTCACCTGCATGCCCCGTGACACAGGAGTTCTCAGGCCTGCCTGCACAGTGACACAGAAGTGATCAGCTCCTGGTACATAACACCTCCCCCACCAAACTGGTTGCCCCAGAGGCAACCACCACACAACAACCCATAAACAAAAACAAAAAAAAAACCACTGTGACCCATTAGTTGTCAGGGCCACTACCACAACAGCGATAGCGGGTCGGCCCCTGTCGAACACGACCACCAACCGTTTTGTATGCTCCCTTTCAACAGGCCCCTCCACCGATACCGACCTGTCAAAAATAGACTGCAAACCAAAATCAACCTGAGAACTGCGCTCAACAGAACAGAACACAGCAAAACAAAAACCATAGATCACTGATACCACCACTGCGCCCATATCCATCCCACCTGGCACTGGCAGTCCAGGATACTGCAAGCCGTGAACATCCAGAGTAGGATGTACCGCCTCAGGTACAGCCCCACCGTACCTGGAACATGGCAGTACGACAGTCACAAAAACGTCTGGAACACCATCTAAAATGGCATCACCCAAAATAACATTGTCCTGATCAAAATCAAAATGGCTGCCACTCAACAGACCAGGTCGCGAAGGCGGCTCCTGCCCCACAGGACACAGGTAACTAGGTTGACCATCACACCTAGTGCATGGCAGAGAATCAGTGTGGACATGTGGATCAATGTCAGAATCATCAACTGACATACTGAGACCATCCCTGCCCACAAGTGAAACATTAGGGACAATAGAGCTACTGTGGGAAGGCTGGCAGCCTAAGTCAGGCTTAGTAGCCTCTCCAACTAGAACGGTGTCACATGAAACAACAGCACCTCTCATAGCATCCTTCCCACACTCCTCCTCCAATTCGTTCGTGGCCTCAGCCACCATACAGGCTGGGAAGACCCTGAGACACTGCGCTGCCGTACCATCTCCTGCCACATGCTTCTCCGGCACGCATGTCAACTCTGGTTTCACCACCGGGCCTAACACAAAGCCACAATCAAGAGAATCATTATGCAGAGGTAGATCCACAGTGTGCTTTCCAAAATTCTCAACAGGTACACATTTTAATTCAACAAAGAATGTGTCACTAAGTGTAATGTCCCAAGTCGAAGTGTCAACAACATCACTTTTGTCCTTTGACATTTCCCGAGCCACAGCACACACAGGAAACACTCCTGGATGTTTCTGTGCCAGCACATTAGGGACCTCAGAAACCACAGGAATGGGAGTTACAACCGGAGTAGCCAACACTTTGTCACCAGCCAAATCATTCCCTAGAATGAAGGACACCCCCTTTATGGGAATGTGAGAACATACCCCCACAACAACATTGCCTGATACTAAGGGAGAATTGAGCGTGACCTCATGCAAAGGTGCATCCACAAATCCACCCCCAAAGCCCCGAACAACGACACCGGAATGCAAAGAAGAGTTTTCTGAAAACGGCAAAACCCCCTCCAGAATGAGGGACTGAAAAGCACCGGTATCTCTCCAAATTGTTATAGCCTGTTTGGACTCTAGTGCATTTGTCAGGGAAACAAATCCATTCATCATAAACCTTGAGGAACCCTCGAGCTCTTTGTCCACACGTTTGATACTTCCCCCATCCCCATCTAACGTTGGCATAGGCGTTCTGCATATGGTTTCTACCAGAGCCACGGTTCTGAAATTTTTCTGCTCAAGCACCGGGCACCCAGCAACGATATGACCAGGTTCTTTACAGTAGAAACAGATAATCCCTTCTGGGAATGCACCAGCAGAACCACCCCGCCTAGGAGGTGAAGTTAACTGACCAGCAGACACAGGTTTTGGGAAACGGCCCCCCTGAACAGGACGCCTATCCCCGGACTCAACACGGTAGTCCTCCAAAAACACGGACTTGTGTGTCAACACAAACTCATCAGCGAAGACAGCGGCGTCGCCTATCTTCGATACCTTACGCTCATTTAGATGTGTGGAAACAGTATCAGGAACACATCTTTTAAATTCCTCTAGGAGAATCAACTGCCTAAGCTGCTCTCTTGACTCTGCCTTCTGAGAAGTGCACCACCTGTCAAACAGGTTCTCCTTCTCCCTTCCAAATTCAACATAAGACTGCCCCTCCGACCTGCGATAACCTCTAAAACGCTGACGATAGGCCTCGGGGACCAACTCATAAGCCCTCAAAATGGAAGCTTTAACCAGCTCATAATCAGCGCTTTGTTCAAGGGACAGAGCAGTGTAGGCTTCTTGTGCCCTACCAACTAAAACACATTGCAGCAGCAGTGTCCAGGTGGTATCAGGCCACTTCAATGTGGTTGCCACCCGTTCAAAAAGGGGAAAATATCTTTCCACGTCTTTCTCAAAAAATGGAGGTACCATCCTAATATTCCTGCCTACATCAAAACCTGAACGTGACTCTGGATGCAGAGCGCCCGCCTGCAAGGCAGCATGCTTATATTCAAGCTCCTTCTGTGCACGCTCGTGCTCCAACAACATTTGTTTCTCCTTAAACTCACGCTCCTCTTTCCTCTCTTTAAGCTCACGCTCCTCTCTCCTCTCCTCACGCTCTCGCTCTAGCTGCCTTTCCTTAAACTCCAACTCCCTTATCCTCCACTCACCCTCTACACCAGGTAATAGCGGAGACGCGCCAGACGAAGGAGGCTCCTCCACCCTCTCCTCAAGCACCTGCTCCCTAACGAGTAACACCCTTAACGCACTCAAGGCAGACGGCTTCAAACGTTTCTCCCCTGCAGAAAGCTCCACCCTGTAGTGTACAGCAAGTTCTAGCAGTTGTTCTTTGGAAAACTTCTCTAACAAGTCATGAGACGGGTGATCAACAAAGTCCCTGATGGAAGCCATTGTCACTGAACCAGCCACCCCAAGCTACACACCCTACCTCACAGTCACAAAGAACCACTAACGAACCACAAAGACCCCCCCAACGAACCACTGAAGAACCACGAAGAACCACTGAAGAACCATGAAGAACCACTGAAGAACCACTGAAGAATGCTAAATGCCAATAATAACAACCAGAAGGGAACGCGGTGGAAATGTGAGCTCTACGGAGCGCACCTTTCTAGGTTGCAAAAGAAAAAAAAGAATAAAAATAACACACACCCACCCTAAATAGACGTGTTAGGTGCTACCAGGTATGCTCACCAAACACTCAAACAAACAAAATAAATCCAACAAACAATCCCAAACAGGTGCGCCTTCTAACCTGATGTGACTACATATGCTTCTACGTCTAAACTGCAGTCAAAACCGGCCCACCACATGTCTACCCTAAGAAACACTAAATCAAGCCCTACCACACTACCTGTGTTTTCTGGCCGCCCTAATCTACCTACCCTTAAACTAATGCCCTGTAGACCTAACCATCTTCAACCACACCTGCTACCAGTCAAAGATCATACTTGACCATCCACCCGTCCAGTACATGATACGGTACCAGACAAGCAGATGGTGCTAATCCCTTCCCTGACTGCCCCAGGAGTATGTGGTGCACAGGACGCTAACCAACAACCAGAAAATAATGTCCCTATCTACATGTGGTGCCCACTAAACTATATATTTTAACAGCATAAGTAGTCACATCAAATTACAAACAAATACGGCATACTCACCTGTTTGATGAAATGGCTCAGCCCCCACGTTACACCATATGTAACGAACACCACCCAAACCATAATACCATGACACCCCGTGTAACACAAAAAAAAAACACCAAACAATTTCTAGGGGTAAATATCCCGGACGAGCGCCCAACTGTTACGACCCTGGCTCATGGGCACGCAACCTATGTGCAAACCAACACCAAAACCCTGTGCTCTAACTCGAAGTGCTACTATCTCAAGGAACTATTAATATAAATGTAAACTAAAGTACTAAGGTAAACCCAACGGACAAGGACTGGAAGCTCTTCTTCTAAGCACAGACACTGCATGTGTGTTACTAGGTCTGCCTTTAAAGCTCCCAGCAGGTAACCAATCAGCACTAATTGGCTAATTGGCAGCCCTCACCTGCATGCCCCGTGACACAGGAGTACTCAGGCCTGCCTGCACAGTGACACAGAAGTGATCAGCTCCTGGTACATAACAGGGACGCATCTCTCCTTTCTCTCTCTCCCTCTCTCTGTCTGTCTCTGTCTCTCTCTCTCTCGCTCGCTCGCTCGTTCTCTCTCTCGCTCTCTCTCGTATGTATCACGCTGTGTGGGTGACTGTCACTCAAAGCGCTTATGGGCGGAGCCCAGCTAAATCAGCCTGAAATCTTGAGGTCGAAAAATGATGCTTTTGAGTACTTGATAAAAAATATAAAACAATGAATTTTTTGAAAAAAAACTTTACAGATGTGTTCTATAGAATCACAGGAATTGTGTAAAGTTGCCCAAATAGTGAAAGGAATAGCAATGCATGTCCCCTTTAAGTGAGACCGAAATCATCCGGAGACAGAGGTTGCCAGCTCAAGCAATCCATTCTTTCTGGATTCCGCCCTCTGTCTGTTGTCCTCCTTTTATACAGAATGAGTTCTCTAAAAGTAGCCTGTTTCTCCTCTATTTAAGTCCTCACCCATGTAAGGTGACCTTCTGATGTCCTTTGACCTGAGGGTATATTCTTTCTACCCCACAACTGGCCATGATTGACTCTAGTTGCCCCTACAGGGAGGAAATGATCAGGCTATAGTACTAAATATGGATAAAGATTCTATAATTCTATGTTAATTCCGGTTACATCAGGGTGACTGGTGTTTTATCAGTTGTTTTGGAGAATGCATTGCAACATGCAACACCATCTTCTCATTTACAGTACCATCTCTCTCTCTATCTCTCTCTTTTTCCTTTCTTTCCTATGCTCTTCATCACTCATGCCTCTATCTTCCCACTTCCATTGTAAGTCATTACAGTAATTCTCTCTCCCCAGTTGATGGCAGGCAGTGAGAGAGAGAGAGAGAGAGAGAGAGAGAGAGAGAGAGAGAGAGAGAGAGAGAGAGAGAGAGAGAGAGAGAGAGAGAGAGAGAGAGAGAGAGAGAGAGAGAGAGAGAGAGAGAGAGAGAGAGAGAGAGAGAGATCCAGGACAGTTCTCTAGTGTGATCTGAGCAGCTTTATCATTGCTGCACATGCGGTGGGATTTACCCCGGCTTCTCGCTGGGCCTGGCAGCCAGGTCACGTTCGTACTATGGAGTGTACTCGGAAGAGAGGGAAAAAAAGAGACATGGCATATTTCAGAAAAGGAGGAGAGAAATTAGAGCAGGGAGGTGAAGAGGTTTGAGAGGAGAACGGGGAAACGCAGTGGAATTTAGAGCTAAGTTGAAGGAGACGGCTAATTAACATGATTCCAAAAAGGCAGATTGTAGTGAAAGACATCATTGAAAGCATTATTGAGGGGGTTGGAATGGATTGGGGGACTGAGGTTATTTAGCGTTGGCTCCTAGTGGTCACATCCATGTACCCAAAATATGCCCTGTTTTCAGTCCTCAACTACTACTATCAATTTAATGTGATGTTGAAGGGGGGACGTCCTCTACTTAATAACAGAGCATGTCAAGTGTTCCTTTATTAATCCCCTTGGGGAAATGCAGGAATGCACCTAGAGCCAGTGGTGGAAACTAACAGTAAATAAATGTTTTTTCATGGAAAATTCACTGTATTATTTTACAGATTACTTTTGTTTTTCTACTTTAAGTGTAAATGCCATAGAAATACAGTAAAGTACCCTTTATCAAAATATTAAGCATTAAATAAAGGTTGTAATCTGTAAATGTATTTGATTTTACTGTAATTTGACAGTAAGTATTTGGCAACCATTGATGCCAGACATTTACCGTTTTCTTGCAGCTTTTTTTCTTACAGTGTAGCCTATTTTGTAAAATTGTTGTACTTTGTGGAACTTTGTACTTTTACTCCACTTCATTTGAAAGGAGATATTGTACCGTTTGTTTTTACTCCACTACATTTATCTGAACCCATCAGTTACTAGTTACTTTGAAGAAAAATCTTTTCAATACAACACATGGCAAAATATGACAAAGACTAAAATGTACTTTCAAATTTGAAGCCTGCCAACTTCAAGAGGACATAATCAGAACCAGCATATCTGGACCACATGTCACGTTAACATAACATTTAGAGGTCAGTGGAGCAAGGATTGCACATTATATAAAATATAAGATTTGTACTTTTTCTTTTGATACTTGAAGTACATTCAATATCAAATACTGTAGACTTTTTAATGGAGGACATTTATTTATTTGGGTATTTCTACTTTTACTTACTTAAATGAAGGAACTGTGTACTACTACTTCTTCCACTACTGCCTAGAGATGCTAATCTGCTGACGTGCAGGTCTCATCACGCGCTACGTTGGGGGGGGGGACCCGTGTCGTCATTCTCCAGGCGAGGGTTTGAAGGTGACTATGAGAAACCATGGTTTCCCCCCCCTATTGTGTCCCACCTGTCCCCCTGTTATCATCACACACGTACAGAGCATTGTGTACGCGCCTTGAAAACCTATAAGCTGCGGGGAAATGCTCTCCCTGTACGCTATCATTTATGAATAACGGCCGACTATTTCTGCTGCCAAAGAAACCTCAAATACAAAGGAAGTCATCATGGCTGTGTTCTCTCGCTGACCTTGAGGAGACTGCATTCCTGCACATGATAGTAAAACAGTATGAAGACCTTGGGTTCAGAACGCTTGTTTTGCTGGCTTGTGTTGTTGCTGACTTTAAAGGAAAGTGTCCTTATTTGGTTCAATCTCTAATTCCCTCTAATTCCACCTAATAAATACAGTAGTTGGCTATGGTGAAGAGAACTCGCTGATCCAGTTTCTAAACCAGGACAGGCAGCAATTGCTCTAATTTGGCACTAATACTGTACACATGGACAATTGGCATGTTCGTGAATACATTTGCATTCTTACTGTGCAGTCCTTGTCGCCTGCATTAATAGATTCCATCTGAGACCATGCAGTCATTGTGATGATCCAGTGTGTTGACAGCATCTTACTCTCTCTCGCTCTCTCACACACACACACACACACACGCACGCACGCACGCACGCACGCACGCACGCACGCACGCACGCACGCACGCACGCACGCACACACACACACACACACACACACACACACACACACACACACACACACACACAGAGTTCAGCTCATTGAGAACCATTAGCCTCCACCGTCACTTGAAAATGGATCAGGCTCCTCCTGCGTATCCATGGAAACCAGCTGGAAGTCGAGGGAGAGGTGCAATTTCTGCTCCCCATCCTCTTAAGCCTGTGTTCTTAATACATTTCCACTGGTCTGAGAACAGCCTAGCTATAACGACGTATATGTGTGAAGAAATGCTGCACTGGCGCGGTTGCTATGGAAATGTGGAACTGACAGTGTTAGTTTCCAGTCAAATGGCAAGTCAAATGCCAACGTAATAAATAATTTTACGTCAGATCCTGTGTATCTGAAATAGATCTGCAAAAAGATCTGGTCATGCAGCACAGGAGTGATACAATAACAAGGAGTGTATCTTGGCTGTGTTATTTATTAACTTATTTAGGGTTAGGGTTAGGGTTCATTCTTTAGAGAAAAGGCTGTCATTGCTAAACGATCAGACCTAAGTGGCTGAGGTTTCTCACCCTGGTGTGTCTGCACTGTAGAGTAACATGGACCTACAGCCTGTAGCACACGCCTGGTGGTCTAATGGCTATTGATCAACACATGCCAAACAGTATTGGCTGTATGAGGCTGTATGTGTACACACTGACAGTAATCACTGGTACTGTACAGTCAGAGGGGTATAATTACCTCACTAACACATGATCACACCATCTAATCTACAGCCAATTTGTCCCAAGTTCTTCTGCACTTATTCCAACGACCATAGCGGTGCCCACGGTGTAGCAAGCTCATTCTACCCTCTGGCTTGATCTCCCGTTGTACTAGAAACGTCAGCTGACATTTAAAGACAGACATTGAGACACTGTAGTAGGCCACTGGCCACCATGGCAACCAAGGCAGGCATGTGCATAGATGGGCACCATTTACCCTGCCCTATACACAAAGTTCCCTCAATACAAAAGGTTTATTGATGTATAGCTGGCATATATTTTGGTTGGCCTTCATCTTCACTTATCATAACACAAGATATCGAATCAAGAGGAGCTTTCCTACTTTACCCCCACCCCCCAAACGCCTCACCCTTAGAAATATAGGTATGGGAACCCCCCCCCCACGCAATGCCTATGCATGATCCTGATGACAACCATTGTTGCTCCTCCTTCAGTGACTATATGAGGTGAACGTTGAGGTCTCCATGTTGCTCTGACCACCTCTGATGATCGCCAGATTTGCGTACAGGAATTATACCTGTTCTGTAAATTATAACTGCTCTGTGATTCAGTATTCAGTGCCATTTAAGTGGTATTCTGACCAGTTATTGTTGGAATTCAAGGCTAACTCAGCTGCAGAGTAAGCAGTTAGTTTCAGCCCGATGGTCCTGTCAAATGTAGTCGTCCCACTGGGAGGATCACTTAGTTTGTCATATTGGTGTTATTGATGCATGTCTGATGCTTTAACCAGGAGTAAGACGATGTCCAATAAACCAGGACCACCCAGAAGACGTGTTTCACAGACAGATTTGCAAATGGTTATGGCAGATTTTCTTTTTGCATAACTCAAAATAAAACGAAAAGCTTATTGTTCTCCAAAAAGAAAGCTAATGTCTGTCAGCAACTCAGCATGCGGTTTGGGTTTCACCTCAGCGCTGGTGATGAAGGCATACAGTGGAAGCAGAACATGGCACTGACTCCAGGAAGCCCACTGAATCAGAACGGCACCTGGCTCTCCATGGTGCTGTAATGTATGTGTTGGGGCCTGCAGCCAACTGTCCTCACAGTGACACAGGCAGGAGGGAGGGAGCAGGGAGGGAGGGAGGTGGAGCAGGGAGGGAGGGAGCAGGGAGGGAGGTGGAGCAGGAGGGAGGAGCAGGGAGGGAGGGAGGTGGAGCAGGGAGGGAGGGAGGTGGAGCAGGGAGGGAGGGAGCAGGGAGGGAGGGAGGTGGAGCAGGGAGGGAGGGAGCAGGGAGGGAGCAGGGAGGGAGGGAGGTGGATCAGGGAGGGAGGGAGCAGGGAGGGAGGGAGGTGGAGCAGGGAGGGAGCAGGGAGGTGGAGCAGGGAGGGAGGAGCAGGGAGGGAGGGAGGTGGAGCAGGGAGGGAGGAGCAGGGAGGGAGGGAGGTGGAGCAGGGAGGGAGAGAGCAGGGAGGGAGGGAGGTGGAGCAGGGAGGGAGGAGCAGGGAGGGAGGGAGGTGGAGCAGGGAGGGAGGAGCAGGGAGGGAGGGAGGTGGAGCAGGGAGGGAGGGAGGTGGAGCAGGGAGGGAGGGAGGTGGAGCAGGAGGGAGGAGGAGCAGGAGGGAGGAGCAGGGAGGGAGGAGCAGGGAGGGAGGGAGGTGGAGCAGGAGGGTGGAGCAGGAGGGAGGGAGCAGGGAGGGAGGTGCAGCAGCAGGAGGAGGAAGGAGCGGGAGGGAGGAGGGAGGTGCAGCAGCAGGAGGAGGAAGGAGCAGGGAGGGAGGAGGGAGGTGCAGCAGCAGCATCACGCCTCTGATCATGCGGCAACATGGATCTGGATGTGCTGCCATGGCAACCCTGGCTACTCCTCTGACCCACTGATGGCTCAGGCTGCCTTGTGCGTCAGCGTGGTAGCTGCTGGGAGAACATGTCAATGTGTGTGTGTGTGGGGGGGGGGGATGCTGACCAAATTGATTGTCATGTAAGTGGTGTGGGAATGAGTAAAGCAATGATTAGTATGAATGTATGAATTCCTGTATATTGTAGACCAGGGGTGTAACTTAGGGGGGGGTCCCCGGGAAAAGTCCCCTGCATGATTTCAGAATGCACTTATTGTCCCCCCCGCGTTTTTACCGTCCAAAGATAATACATGCACGCGACCGCGGCGACCGCGCGGCCAGCACTGTGACTCGCTACAGTACTCGTCTTTGCATAATAATAGCGTACATGTAGTACATGTAGTGATTGTTAATTGTACATAATTCACCCACGGAACTATTGTTAGGAACAAGAGTTCCGCCCGAACATTATACCTGGTGGCACTACCTGCCATCACAGGTCAGTCGACTGCAAGCAACGTAGTTGCGAGCGAACGCTTGCAAAAATGTGTTAAGAAAAACAAAACAAACGTCTTTGATAGCTTCTTTGCAACGGGGAAATACCAACTGATGAGCCAGAAGAGGAGCCTACGACCTATAAAGCTTCTTTTAATAAACAGGAGTCATACTTAAAATATGGGTTTATCGCAACAGGTGACTCTCGCATGTTGACATGGCAACACGAGGTAATGACGCAACTGTGTTCAAGTCGCAGAAGATAAAGTAGTTGCATTCAACGCGAATGGACATTTGACAAGGACATGTTTCAAAGTTGGGATTTTGGAGGATCCGAAACAATGGGCAGGACTGCATTATGGTGAGTTGTGTTTTAATAATAATAATACATTCAATTTATAATACACCCGCCGAGGTGCTACAAATCAAATGCCCACCCTACTGATCTGTTCATATGTTATAATAATAATAATAATAATAATAATAATAATACATTCGATTTCTAATACACCCGCCGAGGTGCCGGAAATCAAATGCCCACCCTACTGATCTGTTCATGTGTTATAATAATAATACATTCGATTTCTAATACACCCACGAATGTAGTGGGGAGTGTAAACAGTGATTCAACCCCCCTCAATGTACAGTGATTCAAACCCATAACGTTACGCGAAATAACAGCATATAACGTTATGAATAAAACGCGAAATAACAGCATATAACGTTATGTTATATAACGTTTATGAGTGAATCTGGTAGAGTGAATCTGGTAGTTGTTTTGATAAATATGTACATTTCCGCGAGTAGGTCGCTTAACATTACAAGGCTTGCTTGCGTTACGGGCGTGCGGGCGAAAACGAGCGTAGCGTCACGTGGGGTCAGTGGGCCAATCAGAGCAATGCGGAAGCACAAGTGCGTTGCCTTAAGTGTTCACGCAGCCCGACCCTACCCCCCCCCCCCCCCCCCCTGCGACATCACTGACCACGCCCCCTAATCTGTCCCCCGCACCACTAGCAACAGAGTTACGCCACTGTTGTAGACATTTAGATTGCCTTACTAAGTACACAGGCAGAAATGTATGTAAAGTATTGTTGAATTTATTAACTCTCATTACCATATATTTTTTCCCAGGTCGCTTAAATGTATCATTTGAAGTATCATTTAAGTATCAGATCCAGACAACACATCTTATCTTATCCTTATCCCATTCCTAGCATTGCCTACATTTTACTGCAGATAAGCCATTGGCTTTAGTGTGCTGCTGGCAATGTCATTTCCACCGTGAAAAAGCTTCGCCCCCATGCTAGAAAGCAGTCCTTCTCAAAGTGCCTCCACTTGGCACGGAGTCAGGGACGTTCTGAATATTGAGATGCTTTGAAATCGTACAGAAACTGCCTATATCCACATAATGCATACGCGAGTTTGCCACAGCCATATGATCCTGGACCTCTCCCTTCGGCGGTCTGCCTTCAATTTCCCTTTCCTGCTCCACTTGAATCCTACTACAGTCAGTGACTGCTTTCCTGAACGCTACAGTCAGCCATTTCTCTGACCCACTTAAACCCATTTGCACCATGGTTGAGCCCGGGACCTCTCTGGCAAGGGCCCGGCATGGGCCCTGCAGGGATTATAGTTTAGTAGGGCCACCGCTCTAGGTCTCAGCTTTATGGGCTACGGCTCAGTGAGAAGGGAGGTGGTACACTAGCCCTCGAGGGATATCTGCACACACACACACACACACACACACACACACACACACACACACACACACACACACACACACACACACACACACACACACACACACACACACACACACACACACACACACACACACACACACACACATGCAAAGACGCCATCACTCAGGAGCTCAAACACATCTGTGGTCAATACGGAGTTCTCCTGTTCCCACTGAAGAGGTCAGCTGAAGGTCCGGATGGTTCTGGAGGACCACCCCACTGCCACTGCCTCCGCCGCCATCTTACACGCGTGTGAATAAGGGGCCATTCATCGCAGCAGCCCCCCTTGGGGAGTGTGAATCATCCCTGCGCCGTGTCGACCACGTAGCAGTCTGCGTGTGGTCGTCTAGGGAAGCAGTTTTTTTGTCTGAGTTTGTCTGAAGATTGACTTGCATCTTTCCGTGTACTCGTCGCAGTTCTGCTCGATAATGTGGCTTCACCTTCGCTTCAGTAGACATAGTGTGGCTCGCTGTTCTGTACAATTGTGGCATCCTATCCGAGGATATGGCGCATGTCTGTGGATGGAGGACTCCCTTTGCATCCTTCAGTAGCTAGCTCACTCAAGTTTCCATTATACCTTTCTGGTTTCCGTGAGCCCCGTGTGTTTCACCCTGTGTTGCGGCTGTGTCTGTAAGCCGGGGGAAGCGATCCTGTCTGAGAGCAGAGAGAAACTCAACACTAATTTTCCAGGCCAGCAATCGGACGACAGAGTCCATTTTCCGGGTTATGCTACGGTGTTAGACGTGGTCACTGATGCATCTCAGACCCATTTACTGTAGGCTGACCTTTGCCGATGCACTGCTGTTTGCCCAGCCCTAGTCAAGCTCAATATAGATCAACATTACTGGAAGATCCGTGATGTGCTGGACCGATGCCCTGCTGGCCTTTTCATGCACAGACCTATTGATTGAAAAGGAAGTTTTAAAGCACTGAATAGCGGTGCATTTCCCCCGATGCCATCCCAATGAAATCATTGTCTGTGCTGTGCGGATTGATTGCAGTGAGCAGAAAATGCCGATAGAAATACACACACACGCATGCGCTCGCACGCACACACACACACACACACACACACACACACACACACACACACATAATTACCCTCCCCCCTCTCTCTCTTTTACTCTCTCCAATGAAATATATATATTTTTTGCAGTCAAGTCCGGCTTGTCTCCAAATGCTTTAGCTGCAGTGGTGCCTCCACTCACATTGACATACTGTAATGTGTGAGTTGCAACCATAGAAATGCTGGGATTGTTGGCCCAGGTTGCCCCCTGCTGGACCTATTTTGTCATGGCAGCACAGAGAAACAAAGGATTAGGGAACAATATCCAGCCATTGGTATTTCCATCCAAGGTTTTAAAAACAGTGAATATGAATTATCCCCCCCCCCCCCCCCCCCCCCCCCAAGCACTATATTTTTTTACACAGAGTTGCATAACTATATTGGATAGACACTATCTTTGTATATACTGTTGATAGTAGCATAATTATAGTAGATAGACACTATCTTTGTATACAGATAGTAGCATAATTATAGTAGATAGACACTATCTTTGTATACAGATAGTAGCATAATTATAGTGGGTAGACACTATCTTTGTATACAGATAGTAGCATAATTATAGTAGATAGACACTATCTTTTTATACAGAGAGTTGCATAACTACAGTGGATAGACACTATCTTTTTATACAGAGAGTTGCATAACTACAGTGGATAGACACTATCTTTTTATACAGAGAGTTGCATAACTACAGTGGATAGACACTATCTTTTTATACAGAGAGTTGCATAACTACAGTGGATAGACACTATCTTTTTATACAGAGAGTTGCATAACTACAGTGGATAGACACTATCTTTTTATACAGAGAGTTGCATAACTACAGTGGATAGACACTATCTTTTTACACAGAGAGCCACTGCTCAGTAGATGAAATGGCTCAGCTGGCATGAACTCCCATCAATATTTCAGCTGAGTTTTAATGTCCTGCCTTGCTGACTGGCCATTCTCTATGAATATTTAAAAGGTGAAGCTCGGGAGAGCCTGAAATGTCTAGTCACTTTCTTCCTTCCACGTCTCTCAGTGTTCTTGTTTTTTAAATGGTGACTATTCAAATTGTATGTTTGAGCCACACTGAAGTGGACCCGAGGTAGTTTAACATGGGCAGATGAAAGGCCACAACAGTGAGGTCAGTACATGGAACCACCTAAATGTCTGGTAACCTCAGCATGGAGAGAGCGAGGATGTTGTGACAGCGTACCAGCCTGCGCAGTTGTCATCACCGACCACACATGGAGCGCAATCTGTATTTAAACAGCCTGTAAATATCCAGACACTCACAATACACAGCCGTCCACCTCAAGCAATCATGATGTCACAGACACAAGCCGCTTGGTTATCAATGGAGGATAGCCCTTTCAAAACTAACACAGAGCCTTATTTGGATGACATCTTGTTTGGCAGCTCTGTGGACAACTCAGATAAACAGGAGACAGCAGTGACGTAGAGCTTGTTTGCAATGTATACAGTTTATGTCGTTCATCACGGCAGAAAGGAGACAAGGATGGAGCCATTAAGCTACAGAATTTTAAATGTATGTTTAATTTGAATTGTATTTGGGGTGTTCTGTAATCCGAGGTTAATGGGAATTTGGACCTTCAACTAGCTTTTCTGATTTCTGATGGGTTACAACTATGATTATTACATATTTGTGTGTGTGTGTGTGTGTGCGTGTGTGTGTGTGTGTGTGTGTGTGTGTGTGTGTGCGTGCGTGCGTGTGTGCGGGTGTGGTCATTGTGTGCGCACCCGCGCATGTGTGACAACAGCATTGGTTATACTGTAGAATTATTTGCGGTTCTTCTTCTGAGGTAATTATTTGTCCACAAAGAGCAACAGTTGCATTTCAGATGATAATTGAAGTGGGGATATCAAAAGGCTGTGGCAGACACACCAGTCTTTCATCCCACTCTCTCTACCTACTATCAACATAGTCCATCTGTTGCAGCCACTTGCAGCTGCAGGCTTTGTGGGCAGTCTGGTACAGATTGATAGCAGAAGATGTTTGCCGTTTAGCTGTTTCCTTTGGCAGAAAAGAAAGAAAGAAAGAAAGAAAGAAAGAAAGAAAGAAAGAAAGAAAGAAAGAAAGAAGGAAAGAGAAAGAGAAAGAAAGAAAGAAAGAAAGAAAGAAAGAAAGAAAGAAAGAAAGAAAGAAAGAAAGAAAGAAAGAAAGAAAGAAAGAAAGAAAGAAAGAAAGAAAGAAAGAAAGAAAGAAAGAAAGAAAGAGAAAGAAAGGGGAAGATCACATTACTTCTTCTCACTGTGCATGATTTCACAATGTAAGACTTTACTTGAGGTTCAACATGCACTGCAGAGTATCACCAGCTGAATACAGCCACTGCTTAGATGTGGACTGGGTGTGGGACCTCCCTGGCCCAGCTAGTCGTTACCTCTTGGGGGGGTTAGTGCTCTGACCTGCTGGTGAGATCATCCTGGTGAGACTGTTCCACTGCTAATGAGAGGAGGAGGGAGGGACAGGAAGACTTTCCAAGGCTTCTCATGCCTCACTGGAGGTCCTGGTCTCATGTTTGATGTGTGGTTAGTACTTGTTGTCAGTGATTCAGACTTACCTTGGTCTGGACTTTTACTTCTTTGGCAGCGGAAAGTGCCATTCACGTGTCCCTGTCAATCAAAAGGACATGGAAGAAAATATATTGCTCTAGGGAAGTCAGTTAGAAAACTCGCTAAAAAAAGAAAGGAAAAAAATAGCAATCTTTCTGTCTTTACAAAACTATTATTCGCCAAATGTTCCTTGGTTTCAGCATCTTTGATTCATTTTACATAATCAAAATAAAACAATACAGTAGACTAAACCCACATAGGCTAATTGTAATTGACAACATCCTCTACATTTTAGGGATATGTCCACATGCTAATTATAGATTAGTGTTCGACTGTACTACTAAATTGCCATAGGAATAGTGTTAAATGACATTGGGGCTTGCAACATAATGTGGCGATTTTGTACCCAGCTGAGCAACAGCTGTTTGCCATCAGAGGAGGGAGGATAGGGGGGTCTCTCATTTTTGGAGGTGTTCCCGAAAGGCAGACCGCTTTGCAGATCTCACTGGGTGAATGGGGAAACAAGGGGCTGGTCTCGTTGTAGGCAATACGACTTTGAATGGAGGCATCTTTGTTTAGGATACAGACGTTTAAAGAAAGTTGCGCTGCCGCTTTGATGTCTTGATTTGTACCAATGAGCGGCCGCGTTCTGATCGGGACAGTGCCCCCTCTGCGCCCGGTGTCAAAGGCTAAAAGGACGTTACTTTTTGCGCGAAGGTAAATAAACTGCTTCTAAACTGCAACACTGTTGGTAATAGTTTAAAACGGGATATCTAAAGTTATTAGAAAATGCACACGCTAGTGCTAGGGGTGTTGTTTTTAAGCTCGCTTGCTCTGCATATTTTGAAGATGATATTTTAATGTAAGCCAGCCCTGCCGTATATTTCCACACCAAATTGAAATAAATAACGAGTTTGATGTCCTTACAAATCACGATAAAACATGTAGATCTAACATTTAGTTGTATTAATTAGATATACTTAAAGGATCGTCAATAATGTACAGTTTCTACGCCTAATGTATATACTCTTTTCTTTCTGGACTCTTTTTGTATCACAAATACAGTACTGTAATTGTAAATCTGGTATGTCATAAATGTATAGATGTAGCAGTACTGTCTATCTGTATGTCATGTATGTCATATATGTTACGATGAATTGGAAATGGGGGACCCTGGTGGAAACAAGACGAAAGTCTTTCTCTGGTCTGCATCCCCTTAACAATTGTATGTATTGAGCTGTACTGCACTGTACCCATTCTGCAATCTGTTAATAAAGTTTTCATTCATTCATTCATTCATGGCTATTTACAGTAGCCTGCTGCTGCTGACTGGAAACAGTCCGATAACTATGAAAGATTGATTGATTGATTGATTGATTGATTGATTGATTGATTGAAAACTTTATTAACAGATTGCAGAATGGGTCAAATACAGTACAGCTCAATACACACAATTGTTAAGGGGATGCAGACCAGAGAAAGACTTTCGTC
The DNA here is from genome assembly GCF_963971535.1 of Notolepis coatsorum. Taxonomy (NCBI): domain Eukaryota; kingdom Metazoa; phylum Chordata; class Actinopteri; order Aulopiformes; family Paralepididae; genus Notolepis; species Notolepis coatsorum. The sequence goes on from NC_140170.1 coordinate 98,280,679, forward strand.
TTGTTTACATCAGGGTCCCCCATTTTCAATTCATCAGTCAATTCAATTCAAGCATGACAGTGATGGGTGTTGACGTGTTTGCCAGTGCAACACTTTTTTATTCTTAAGAGGACATCGTGGTATGATGAATTGAAAATGGGGGACCCTGATATAAACAAGACGAAAGTCTTTCTCTGGTCTGCATCCCCTTAACAATTGTATGTATTGAGCTGTACTGTACTCTGTACCATAATGCAATCTGTTAATAAAGTTTTCAATCAATCAATCAACACCGTGCCACAACTATCTGTGTAAATGAGGATTTCTTCACCACTCGCAGCCACAGCCAGGTATGCACTCTCTAGTCTAAAGCCATCTTCCCGTCCCTATTATAAAGGGGGGGGGGGGGACAGACAGACACACTGTAACTGTGCATTGCTCTTGCTGCATCTCACTGTGTTTTCTAGTTCTACATAACTACAGTTGGCTGCAGCTAATATTCTACCTCACGAGTGACACTGAACAAGTGATAATTATCCATGCATTGTTGTGAAAATGTATGGCAAATGTTTTGTTTCGTTTGTTAGGTTCGTCCTATTCCCCATATAGCCTATGAAGTCCACTGCAAATCTGACACAGGGGCAATGTTTGATACAAGTCTTAACTCCTCTTGAAATGCAGACTGTCCCCAGTTCCCACCCTCTCTCCCATCCACTTTGCGCCGACCTCCCCTCAGTCTTTCAAACCAAAACATTTTCACAGCAGCCAAAATTCAAATAATCACAAAAGTGCACAGATACAGAGAGAGAGATTGGAGCCCTGCCACGAAAAACAAAAAAGCTAATTGCCACGGTTGGGTCCAATGTATGAAGTATGTACTTGTTATTACTCCCAGCCTTTCCCGGTCTGAATTTCACCTCTTGAGAGTAGTCAGTTTGGCTTGTAATATTAACATCCCTCAAGACCGCCCGTCTCTTAGCGGGCCGACACCACTGTGGGGCCTCTCTCGTACTGTAGCAACATGGCTTCAGTTAATCACCACAGTCTCCTCTGACAAAGGTGATTCTTGTTAAAACACACCAGATTCATGTCAACATCTGGGCTGGTGGTTAATCAACACAAGGGCCTCAGAAACAGAAGTGACATTAGTGTAGTCGTTGAAACTTGTCAATTTCTTATTGTGTCTTAACCTAAAACAGGCAACATCGCTTTCACCGGTTGTCACTTCACTGTATTTTCTTGTTTCCTTCCTTTAGACGTGGTGAAACTTAGGGTTTTGAGGCTGTAGTGGTTATTGCCACAAATCATAACTAAATGGACTTGGGTGGATTTCTATATCGGAATACAATTGAGAAGCATGTGCTAGCAATAAAGCGACCGGTTTGGTAAAGCATGTGTCCACATCTCTCTCCATCCTTCAGCTCCACTGCAACCGTGTGATTAAATCCAATTGCATGCGCTCCCTCAGAATCTCCTCTGCCCGTTTTTGTCTCAGAGTATTTCTCTTACATATGCAATTCCATGTTCCATAGCTCTGCTAATTGCAGACTGCAAACCCGCAAAGAGCAATTTCAGCTCAGTGAGGGAAAGCAAAGGAAGAGTAGAGGACTACTGTAGCTCTAGACTACAGCACCAGCACCTTCCAGCTTGTGTTTTTATTAATCCTTTTTTATTTTTTTTTGTACCTTTCCACTGTAGCGTGTTTTTTGATTGCTACCTATGGTTGCCAATACTAATGGTCGGGAACAATGTGATCAGCATAAATCTGACTTCCACCCGCATTTAGAACCCTCTGTAGATATAAAATGACATAAAAGCTCTCCGTAAGGACCTAACACTCAACTGTATACCCTATTTGGTCTCTGAACACATCTCACTCAGTTTCACAGCAAACAAATCTGCATTTGAGGTTTTATTCTAACTCAAATGTATTAGGGACCAGCAGTGATTTTCAGCTTTTTCGAGGGATAAACTGTGACTGCTCAACCATGTGCCCTTAGTCTCCTCCTCTCACAGAGGAGCCAGTTCTAGGGGCATCTGTCCCAGGATGACCCAGCAGGGTGGAGGAGGATGTCCAGGCATCAGGCCACGTGTTTTAGTTTTTTTTTATGATCAATGTGATCTTGTGAAAAGGGATTTATTGCATGGTAAAAACAACATAAAATAGTCATGACTAGACAATACAATGTCTTATTAAAATGCCAATGATACAACCATGTATTTGTTATGATCTATCTAAGTATAGCCCTATCAGTTCATAATGCTAGCCGCTAAACATAACAGCCATACAATAACATACAAACTGTGAGCCTACAAACATATCTACAAACACATCTCATGCTGAAATGTTCAAGCGTGAGATGCTTTCGTCACCTCTCTTAGCCACGAGGGCCGCTCAGCTTTATGACCCTGAGCTGCCAGTCGCTTCCCCTCTTATTCAGCATGATTTAACACCGTGTGGCCTGTAAAAACGGCTAACTTCATCTAAAGTGCCTTTCCTGAAAGTCTTTTGTTATCTCATTGCCCATTTGGGAGGCTGGGCTGAGAGCACTGATATATTATTTGGATCAAAGCAGTTGCGCGCCATGTTGGCATTACCTGCTTGACTGAGCATGCGGTGACCTCTGTGGACAATATCCCCCAGAAGACAGATGGACTCATCGAGGTTGTTGCCACCGGCTTTGCTCACTTTAAATAGGGATTTCTGTAACTATACGTCGCTCGCATCGCTAAGTTAAGACCACGTAGCCAATAGACAGGACCGCAGCTTTTGATGACATTGTTCTCACGTCTCGTTTCAGTTGGGATGAGAGCAGCTCCATCAGCAGTGGCCTCAGCGATGGTGACGGGGAAGGTTCAGACAACCTCAGCTCGGAGGAGTTCAACGCCAGCTCCTCGCTCAACTCCCTCCCCACAACACCCCTGGGATCCAGGCGCAATTCCTCGGTTATGGTGAGCTGAAAAAATTTCTTTTAATACATCTGGCGGTAAAAGTCTGGGTTCGGGGCCCATTCTGTTTTGTTTGTAAAAGAAATTATGATTTTGCAGTTTGGGCTTCTTGAGTACTGGTATGTGTGTGTGTTTATTTATTTCAAGCCTAATCTCACATGGTCTTCTGTGGACCGACTTTACCCCTTGCAGTCTTCCTACGTACGTGCGTTGAAGGAATCAGAGTTGTTTGTTTGCATCCCCCAGGTCATTATCTCAAACCCCTGCCATGCTATCATAGCCTTGCCTGTGTAGTTCAGTCTGTATCATAGCACGATGTGTCTCACATCTATATCTCGAGTCACCTCAATCCCTGTAAAGGCACAAAAAGCCTACATGACATCACAGAGCAAGACAATGTGATTCTAGTAGTAGTAGTAGTAGTAGTAGTAGTAGTAGTAGTAGTAGTATGATTATGTTGATTATTATTATTAATAATGTATATTTGTATACAACTTTTTTGTTTAATTTGTTCTCTATAATCTTTATCTATCTATTTATCTATCTATTAACTTTTTATGGCAATGCTGCTTTCTTGCGGTCTTGCTCCCTGAGATGAAATAGGAAGATTAATGTTACTTGCTGAGCCATCTGTGGCTCAATATCGCATCATGAGACAGGGTGCCAAAAACGCAGGGGCCCAATTTTATCCATGGCGCTACCGCCCCCCCCCCCCCCCCCCCCTCCCAATTCTCCGTATGACAGATCATTCGTTACAGCGTGTCACCTCTCAGATCTCTGCACTGTACACCCTATTGTAAATTGCCTCCCGTTTTAAAACTTAACTAAAAGTTGTTCCTCTGTGAATGTGTTTCTATTCTTATCCACTTCCTATTTTGTATCCACAGAGATCGTTCCATAGGCAGGAGAACACAGCCGTGGTGGTCAGTTATCCACACTGCACCTCTCTCTCCCCGTCTTCCCAGCTCCGAACGGACGCGGAGAAGCGCTCCCTGGTGGAGAGTGGCCTGTCCTGGTACAGCGAGGACGGCAAGGTCATCCGCAAGCTGGACGGCAGCGGCTACGACACGGGAAGCCTCAAGACCGAGACTCCCAGCAAGTGGAGGAAGAGGCCCCCGATGAGCACCGGCGAAGACCTGGGCTGCAAAGGGGAGCTGAAGAAGCCCCAGAGTCTGGGCCAGCCGGCTGGCTTCAAGAAGGGACGCAACCCGCCGGTGGGCGTGACCTCCCCCATCACCCACACCTCTCAGAGTATGCTGAAAGTAGCAGGTGAGATGTGATAACTCGCAGTCACCATCCCCTTGTCTGCTCATCATCATATCAGCCATCCTTCTCTCTCCCTCTCTCTCTTCAGCCCCTTTTACACAACCTGTTATTTCGCCTCGCAGTTCTGTATAAAAGGCATGACTAATGACTTGTTCCGGCATTAAGCCACCAGCAGAGGTAGTCCCATTGCCGGTGTTGTGCCGAATTCTGACCCCCTGCCAGAATCTGACCCACCTCGCGTGAATAACATTAGAAATAAGCCATTACCTACAAGCTAAGGCCTATAACCCACAGAATTAACCACATCATCAAAACGTGTCCCATTCACACAGACCCACCGCGAATTTATAGCGTCAATAATCGCCTATTATAATATATAATAATTCTGTGAGAGCACGGATTATGAGTTGAGTTAACGATGAACGTATGATAGCTGATAGGCTGATAAACTGATCACGTTAACTCAACTCATAATCCGTGCTCTCACAGAATTATTATATATTATAATAGGGGATTATTGACGCTATAAATTCGCGGGTGGGTCTGTGTGAATGGGACACGTTTTGATGATGTGGTTAATTCTGTGGGTTATAGGCCTTAGCTTGTAGGTAATGGCTGTCCTATGCCACTATCCCCAGACCACAGACCCACAGGAATATTGCTCCGTCTATCTATCAGTTGTCGCATTAAAGATGGGATAGAACAGAGGCTGACCACATGAGATAATAATGATAATAACAATAGGCTATTTTATGTCTAATCAAAAGAATATGCAACGTGAGAAGGCGCAACCTTTACCTTAGTGAGTTTTGGTAAAAAGCTCAGGGTACATAATCAACTGGCTGGACGAACAGAGCAGAGACTGAGCCGGTACACCAGTCTCGAGGCTAAACAGCATCACTGCATAGTGACTGTCAGGATGGAGCCTACCTGCGACCAGTAGCCCACAGACACATCGCAGGGCAACATGTGTGGCAGAACTGGACTTCAGATCTCCATTTGACTCCCTGCTTGATGTTTTCTAAACCAGAAAGTTCAAATTTCACATCTATTTGTTCATGTTTCAAAGGCATTAAGAAGTGACCGTGACTTGTACACATCAGTAAATTGGCCATTGTTATACAGTACTCTTGACGAGAAATTAATTGGCTTAACACTAAAGGGGAACTATTTTACTATTTCTTTCACTATTTGGGCACTTTTACACAATTCCTGTGAGTCTATGGAACACCTCTGTAATATATATATTTTTTTTATTCATTGTTTTGTATTTCTAATCAAGTCCTCAAAAACAGCATTTTTCTACCTCAAGATCTCGAGCCGTTTTGAGCCTGGGCTGCAGGTGCAGGTGCAGGTGCCACTGTGTGCAGCTCATCTTGTATCTCAACATTAACATGCAGCGGTGTCTTTATGACATCACAAATCAGCACATTTTCAGATGACTCAGTTCAGTGAGGGTGAATATTGTGAGAGGAGAATTGGAAGAATGCACCAATATGAGAATTTTGAGACATAGATCATATTAATATAAGTTCACATAGCTAGGAAACAATGCTAAACACTCAAAAAGGCCATTTATAAGATAGTTCCCCTTTAACACTCACAAACTTTACAAAACTTTCCTTGGTCTGACCCCTCCTTATTTGATACACTTTGATACAATTGTCATCTACTCTCTAATACCAGAGCTGCTCACCATATCTCGCTACATGTTTAAACACTTCTTCTGGTCAATCTTCCTTCCAATTTGCTGCTCCCAGCAGTTGGAACGAGATGCAAAATACTTTGAAAATGGACAAATTGATCCCCCTCACTACTATTAAGGACTCTATCACCCAGCCTTTTAACTGTAATTTGACTGTTTTGCTCCATGTATGACTCCTGTTCCAATAGCCTGCGGCCAAAGTCAAACAAATGAAAAGTACTCTGGATAGCTGATGTTATCTTCATGTGAACATCTCCCTCCTGTCGTTCGAACAGCCGCTTCTAATTCGTCCTCAGGATCACTGTGCATGCTCCTTTGTATTTTGTTATTCTTTTCAAGCACAAAGGGAGAGTTCAAATACGCTTACAGTGGATGAAGGAGTGGAGAAAAGCAGTGTTTCTTGCCATCAAACGAATTAGGGAGAGAAGAACAAAAGACCTGCGTGCCAAACCTATTTCAGAACCACAGACCGCATCGTGACGCTCTATTGTCCATCCTGCATTCTTCTTTCACTGTCCAAACAAAAGCTTCTGGTAATTTTCTAAAGATCCAGTTCATCACAGATATTTGGGGCTATGGAGGAAGGCAATGTGGTTAATGGGCGTTTAGTGGTCATGTCCTATAGGCAGGAGACCTGAGCTGCATCTGTCCATGGTGGATTTGACAGGACCACCACCCTTTTCTCCACTGCATCTCTATTGCTAGGACTTTTATAACGGTTGTTTAACAAATGCATTTGCTGTTTTAAGAGGTGGTGTTGTTGTAAAACTCTTACTACTGCTGACACACCTTGCGTCCTAACTCCTCTCCGCTGTCTTGCTTTGATGTGAGCGGCCCGGTTTTGGAACGTTTACAATCAGACGTCTTGGAATTCTTTCGCAAATTGCATCCAGTCTCGTTTTGCAAATCTTGATCTGAACTGGCCTTTACACGTCAGGCCAGTGTTAAATCGTACACACAACATTATTTGAGCATTTTGCCGGCTTTGTTTGGTTAAGTGTAAAAAAAAATAAACGGCATGTTGAGAGGTCTTCTTCACGACTGTATGTGGGATCTCTGTTTTAAAAGGGTCTCTCTCTCTCTCTCTCTCTCTCTCTCTCTCTCTCTCTCTCTCTCTCTCTCTCTCTCTCTCTCTCTCTCTCTCTCTCTCTCTATTTCTGTGGCATCTCTCTCTTTTGGGAGTTGTGATTGTTAACTTGTTTCGGCAAACGATACTTGTCAAGCGTAGCCTCTGCGAAAATGGAGTTCAAATGAAACACAGAGCCTGTTTGTGGAATAGCCAAGCCGGATGTCTGCTTGGTATCAAAGGAAATGTAGAAGGAGACCCTTTTGGTTCTGCCAGGTTTTGATTGGGGGAGAGAAACTAGAGCATGAAATGATTTAATTGAAAATAAGTTTATTTTTCTTTAATGAACAAAGCTAATCTAAAACTAAAGCCGTGATTCCTACTGTATATGATATGTATCCTCTTACAATTACATGTCTTAGTAATAATAATAATAATAATAATAATATCTTAAATTTATATAGCGTTTTTCAGGAGACCCAAGGCGCTTAACAGCTAAGGGAGTGGGACAGGGAACAACGTAACAACAAAATAATAATCAAAAGGAAAGAAAGAAAGAAAATGAAAGAAAAAAGGGGAAATCAGGCAGTCATTTACAAATTTGGTGAAAAGGTGGGTTTTGAGTTGGGATTTGAAGGAGTGCAGGGATGTAGCACTACGGATGTTTGGAGGGAGTGAGTTCCAGAGGGTGGGTCCGGCCACAGAGAAGGCTCTAGGACCAACAGTCCGCATGTTGGTGGTGGGGATGGAGAGGAGACCGGAGTCAGAGGACCGCAGCCTCCGGGGCGGGATGTAGGGATGGAGGAGGTCCGCTAGGTACCGCGGGCAAGGGAGTAAAGGGCTTTGTAGGTGATGAGGAGGATCTTGAAATTGATGCGGGACTTGACTGGAAGCCAGTGGTGGAAGATGTGGTGCCAGGACTTGGTGCGGGTGAGAACCCTGGCAGCAGAATTTTGCACATATTGTAGCCTGTTCAGGGCATTACTGGGTAGCCCTATGAGGACAGAGTTTGCGTAGTCAAGACGGGAGGTGACGAAAGCGTGGATGAGAGTCTCTGCTACGGAGTCGGGGAGAGATGGCCGGAGTCGGGAAATGTTCCTGAGATGGAAAAAAGCTGATTTGGTTATTGTTTTTATGTGGGAATGAAAGGAGAGGGTGGAGTCCAGTATGACGCCCAGGTTGCGAACTTCTGGGGAAGGGTGGATTAGGCAGTAGAGAGACATGGAGTCTGCCATATCCCCGTGGATAATCAAGTCCTGTTCTGATGTCCTTTAATCACTGAGCATAATATCATATAATTAAATAATAGGTGAAAATGTTGTTCCAAATTAAATTCCATTTCCTAGCTGATGCATTGCAAGTTTTGCAACAAACCGCCTCAACATTTTCATTCCGGCTAATACGAGTGATTAAAACAATATTTGATTGTATGTGTTTTGGCTCCAGTCTGACGAAAAAGAAAAAAACATTCAGCATGAGAATATTGGCATGGAGCCTTTTTTTTTCTCTCTCTCCTTTTTTTTTATTAAAATCTTTAGATATGTACAGGCCTTTAAACCTGGGGGAAAAACTCAAGTGGCCAGTTCAGTGTCTTACTAGTACAGTTTCAACTTATTGTGCTCCTCTATTGTGCTAATCCTCAACCTAATCTTTTCCCAAGGCCTAGTACGCTGACATATTCGCAATTACATCAGCGATCAACAATTCACTGACATACTGTGTGTCATATGATACAGATGGAAGAGGTGATCTCTGGGTAAAAAGGGCCTGTTTTAGTCACAGAGGCGTGTAGCCATCGAGGATTAGGAGTCTGTCGGAGTGGTGATTCACGCTGCACGTCACAGCCACATAAAACCTCTAAAGTAAATACAGATGTTTCTTGCTTATATGTTGTCTCTCTTGTAATGCCATGAATTATGTACAGTACTTCTATTTCACCAAAGTATTGGTAGTTGGAGAATAATACTGATGCATGAGTTTCTGATTTGTGCTACTTTCCAACGTTAGTCATAATGATGTCATTCATCTCATTTATGAGCTGTTTTCGTCGACTTCAGATCACTCTCTGCAGGCCTAATGTGAGGTGTCCATGTGAAAAACATTCACTGTGTGTAGTTGCTATTAATTATGAGTTTTGAATTATATGAACTGTGCTAAACTAAACCATGTGTGTTTCACAGCTCATAAAAGTGACAAGCCCTTGGACAAGTCCAAGATGTCTGTCAAGGCCTCTTGTCTGCAGCGGTCCCGTTCCGACGCTGGAAGGGACCACCGCGGAGAGCACCGCAAACCGCCGTCAGGTTTGGTCAAGCCCTCCTCCTACGGCTACAAGAAGCCACCCCCAGCCACCGGTACCGCCACCGTTATGACAGCAGGGGGCACCACCATCTCCAGTGGCTCTGCCACTCTGGGCAAAACACCCAAGTCCTCTGGTATCCCTGTGAAGCCTGTGGGCGGCGGAACGCCCGGGGGCCGCAAGAACAGCTTCGATGCCAGCAGTGAGCAAGGTTTCCTGGGCCCCAACGCCCGCAACAGCCTCCAATACCGGAGCCTGCCCAGGCCGGCCAAGTCCAGCACCCTCAGCCTGATCGGTCGCCCCGCATCTCGGCCCGGGAGCAGCACCATGGACGCCGGTCTGCTGAGCCTCAAACCCATGCCTATGGCCTCCCCGAGCCCCAGGATGAAGGAGCCCGTCGGTAAGGCGGGAAGCCGAACCAGCACGGGCCCCGTCAACCAGACGGACAGGGAGAAGGAGAAGGAGAGGGCCAAGGCCAAGGCGGTGGCCTCTGACATGGACTGTTGCTCTCTCAAAGGAGAGGACATGCAGTCTGAGTGCCACGGGGAGTCCAGCATTAAACTACACGGCCTGCGGCGTGCCAGTAGCGGCAGATACCCTGAGCTGTCCTCTCCAACCACACCAAGGTTTCTAACATTTAACACCTTCACCAACGCATGCAGAAAGACATAAAAGTAAAGATGAAGTGTGTTGTTTTTTTAGGCAGAAAAAATAAAACATATACTGTGTATGTCACCTGTCAATATTCGTATCTGGGTGATGTTCTTTTATGTGATCACTGTCTAAACTATTTATGTAAACCTTTTTTCAAGTGATAGCATTTTGTTCAATGTATGCTCATCACCACAAAATTAAGACAAACCCTTATCATGTAGATACTGTATTTACCCTGATACTGTATTTACCCTGATGCTATATTCATGAGTCTCTGAGCAGCATGTCTCAGGACTCACTCCTTGTTTTGACACCTCTGTCTCCTTGTGTCTAATTCGCAGGCTGCTGAACACCAAGTCTCTGGGACGTCCTCCCAGCCTGGCCCACCTGGACAAGGTCAACTGCAACAGTCTGGACTCCTGCATGATCATCCACGACCTCCCGCCCAAAGTCCCCCCCTACTCCAAGCTCCAGGACCTGGCGGGTTCCCGCGTCGCCCCGCGTCTCACGCCCAGCCCGGCCCCCATCCTGCACATAGACTCCCCCGGCTCATACACCAGTGAGAGCCTCAGCCTGGGTGGCTCGCCCCTGCTCTACCCCAAGCTGTCGGGCATGCACCGCAGCATGGAGTCCCTGCCCCTCCAGATGAGCGTGCCTCCCAGCGGGAGGTTCATCAGGGTGGAGTCCCATGGCAAGGAGGAGACGAGAGGCGCAGGGACCTGGGGCGCGGGGAGCCGGACCTCGCTCAACCTCCCAGACAGGTACCTGATCTCTAGAACCACTGGGCGTAGAAATACACAAGAGAAGCACATGCTGTCTGGATAAGCGGTTATGTTGACAACGTGTTTGATCGTCTCATGTTGACAACATGTTTGATCGTCTCATGTTATGTTGACATCATGTTTGATCGTCTCATGTTATGTTGACAACATGTTTGATCGTCTCATGTTATGTTGACAACATGTTTGATCGTCTCATGTTATGTTGACAACATGTTTGATCGTCTCATGTTATGTTGACAACATGTTTGATCGTCTCATGTTATGTTGACAACATGTTTGATTGTCTCATGTTATGTTGACAACATGTTTGATTGTCTCATGTTATGTTGACAACATGTTTGATCATCTCATGTTATGTTTGATCGCCTCATGTTATGTTGACAACGTGTTTGATCGCCTCATGTTATGTTGACAATGTGTTTGATCGTCTCATGTTATGTTGACAACATGTTTGATTGTCTCATGTTATGTTGACAACATGTTTGATCATCTCATGTTATGTTTGATCGCCTCATGTTATGTTGACAACGTGTTTGATCGCCTCATGTTATGTTGACAATGTGTTTGATCGTCTCATGCTTATTTGTGGTTGCTTCTTCATCTTCTTCTCCTCTGTTTTAACAGTTTGCAAACAGACAGGAACACCTTACCGAAGAAAGGCTTAGAGTACGTCCCACCGTGCATTTTCAGTAGTTATCAGAACATGTATATGAAGTCCAATAAGACTTATTATTATTATTATTAAATGTTTTATTGTTATTATTATTATTATTATTATTATTATTATTATTATTATTATTATTATTATTATTATTATTATTATTATTATTATTATTATTATTATTATTATTATTATTATTATTATTATTATTGTAAATGCATGTCCATTACTTGAAATCAATCCCCTGTCTTTTGTCTCAGGCGCTATGGCTCCAGCTTGTCAGATAGTGACGGGGGGAAACATGGGAGGCGCCACTCCCACAACACAGTCAGTATGACTGAGAGCGACAGCCCCCCCCAGCTACCCTCTCCAACCCGCACGCTCCAGCCCTCCTCTGGCAAGGCACCCCTCACCAACGTGGGTGAGTCTACTTTACCCGCCGACCCTTCCACTGCCAACATCTCAATATGCATTCCTAGTACATTATGAGGTGTGAATCTAATGAGATTGAACACCCCCCTCGCCCCTTTTTCTATTATTGTCAAATACCAACCTGTGTCGAGGAAGGTCATATTAACGCCTCACAGTTTATTGTTTTTAGTTAAGAAATGCCACGTTGACATGGTTAGTCATTAATAGAACCTAAATGATGTATAACTGCGGTACGGGCCGATATCACAATCTTATGATATGAGATCATCATCTTAACCTATATGTGAAATATGACTATCACATATGTAGACCCATTTACTGTTGGCTGCCAATGTGAAATACGTTGGTGATATAGAAGAGAGGTTATGTGGGTCTAGTCAAGCTATATTTATCACTTTGACTGTTGAGGAACCTCAGTGTCTGCTTACACTGAGTTATCAGAATAAGGCGCTATCCCAAGTTGTGTGTGTGTGTGTGTGTGCGTGCGTGTGTGTGTGTGTGTGTGTGTGTGTGTGTGTGTGTGTGTGTGTGTGTGTGTGTGTGTGCGTGTGTGTGTGTGCGTGTGTGTGTGTGTGTGTGTCGGCAGTGCTGTGTATTTGTGATAGTCTCCCCTCTGACCCCTCCCTTCTGTCCTCAACCCTAGTTGCCCCGATTTCGAGCGGTACCCCCAGGATAACCCGCTCCAACAGCATAGGTCCCCCCAGCGACTCCACTTATGACCTCTACGGGTCGTCTCCGCTGGGCAGCAGCATGTCCCTGGCTGACCGGCCCAAAAGCATGATGCGCTCTGGCTCTTTCCGCGAGCCTGGGGATGATGGTGAGCGCGCTCAGTGAAACCTCCTGCCGTGTGTGTGTGTGTGTGTGTGTGTGTGTGTGTGTGTGTGTGTGTGTGTGTGTGTGTGTGTGTGTGTGTGTGTGTGTGTGTGTGTGTGTGTGTGTGTGTGTGTGTGTGTGTGTGTGTGTGTGTGTGTGTGTGTGTGTGTGTGTGTGTGTGTGTGTGTGTGTGTGTGTGTGTGTGTGTGTGTGTGTGTGTGTGTGTGTGTGTGTGAAACAGCCTGCGTTAAACAAAGCTATCATATTATACTGTGATTATACTATAGCCCCTTTTAAACAGAGATCCTGCAATATTGCCCTAAAGCAGGGGTTCTCAAACTTGTTTCGACCACAACCCCATTTTATTTAGGATTTTTTTTGGCGACCCCCCACTTAATGTATCATGTAATTTCAACGTGGAATTAAGGAATTTTTCTTTTTTAGTTTTTTTTTGTGCCAATGCGCGACCCCACTGTCACCTAGCAACGACCCCACTTTGGGTCGCAACCCGTAGTTTGAGAACTGCTGCCCTAAAGAAAACCCCTCATTATGCCAGCTTTGCATTTTTACACTGAACCAAACAAAGCTGGCAAAATTCTGCCCCATGTGTTTTTTTGGACAGCATGTCGGCATTCCAGAATCGGAGGGCGTGACGTGTAAACACAACAGCGCCATCGTCTTCTTAGCAACCAGGAAATGCTTATGTGAAAAATGTATTAGAAGTTGATCAATCTAGTGATCTATGCACGAACACAATTCTTTCAGCGAACATTCAACAAACAGCATTGTGGAAACTAAGCAGGGTTGTACTTATAGGTGAAGTATTTCCAAAGTTTGCTATTTGGCGAAACAAGATGGCTTCTCTGGCCACTATTCTACATGATAGTAGAACAATAGCAAACATTAAATACCATATTGTGCTGAATATAAGACAGGGTTTTTTCCTAGAATATTTTTTTAAAAAGGGGCGTTGTCTTATTTTAGGGGTCTATACTTTTAATGTCATTATACAATCATTATTGCCTTCTCGGCCGTGCGGCACGGTTGAGAATAAGTGTCATCAAGGGTGGAGGTTGGAGCTGAGGTGCGAGGCGCATGGCCCTGCTTTCAAACTGCTAGTCTCCAGGGCCCGACTGGTCCGGGTCCCTGACAGCTTTCTGACCGCAGCTGCCACACGCTCCGAGGGTTTGACGGAGTGTAGGTTGCGTGCCGGGGGCGCCTGGGTGTACCGAGCCGGTAGACCGGGGCGAGCCTGCCTGTTGAACCGAAACCAAACCAGTGCGGAGGTCTTACCCTGGCCCCTGTGTGCTCGCCTCTCCCTGGGGGTTTGACAGTCTCCCAGTGCACCAGCGGCGGGCGTGGGTGTCCCAGCTCCCAGCTGTCTCTTTTTTTATACAGACGTAGATTTGGCCATGTGACTACCTCCGCTGCCGACAACAACCCCCCACTCCATATTCCATGTTCATACCTTTTATACAAGTCGGCGAGGCGGAATCACGGTGCAACATTCCTGCCTTGAACAGGCTACTAAATGTAATGTCAGCAGGCCTTAAACAGAGAGAAGGGGAGGGCGGGGGGAGTCTGTATGGCCTCCTCCATTTTAGATTACAGTTGAGTTCTACGAGGCCTGATGAGTATTTCACCTCTTCAGTGTTGTCAGCAGATGTTTGATCGTATGTAATTTTTCCCGCCTCGTTGCTGTGTCCTCTTAACTTTGTAGTACAGTATGTATGTACTGATGCAGTCAGTATAGCATGGTGTTGTTTAACGCATTGGGTGCCGGACCCGACTATAGTCGGTTTAACTCGCCGAACGTACAACGCCAGACCTGAGTATAGTCGGGTTTTGGTCGTTATTTCTTTTATTCGCTATTTCCATTCATAATCCATCGAGGGAGCCTGATGTTATCATTGGGAATGGGTCTGAGATCGCAAACGTCCAATACCGCCTTGCAGCCGGTATTGCACATCCTTGGAAACTCTCTGGCTTGGTCTGTCTGTCGATCAAAAAAGTCCGGTCCGGGTTTTCCTAGTTGGGCAGGAGTAACGTTTATAACACATGGATTGAGGATAATCAAGCACTCCCGGATCATGTTCTTTGGTGGATTATGTTGGTAACATGATCAACATCAATACGTGGAATGGCGATCAGATAATTGGAATATTCTCTTTGCAGTACATCCTAGTCAAGGTAAGGGCTATATCGTATCAATCTTGCGTTGATAGAAGAATCCCTTCCCCGCGATCCTAACGTATGTGTGTAATGTGTGTGTGTAACGTATTCCGTTGGTGACGATCGAAGCATAGAAACCCCCCCCACCCTTTCATGCATGCATGATGAAACATAATACCGATAATATAGCGTTGATTTCAGATTGTTGATCCAGGCGAGGAATGCCACGGTTTCTAGTGAAATGCACTAAACGCTACATAGCGGCGTTTCCTGGGATTACACAGAATTACTCTAAAACTATACTCATATTCACAACGGTATAAAACGGGAATGTATGGATGGGAAAATTATGTTTTTTTTGCATCTTGACCGGAAGAAACTCAATGACAATCGACTATATTATTAGATCCATAGCTATAATATATAATATAGCTTTAGCGCTTTAAACACCGCCACGTATTCCCATTCGTTTAAAGCGGTGGCCTTTCAACAGTAACAGTAAACAGCTACATCTGGCGCTGAAAGTGTTAATATGTACTGATGCAGTATAGCATGGTGTTGTTTAACTGTTTCAGCACCAATGACGAAAAAAGTCTGGTTATCTCGCCGGTGGTTGAGCGTCAATCACGAGAAAAGTCGGGTTTTAATTGTTATTTCTTTTATTCGCTATATCCATTCATAATTCATCCATCCAGCCCGATGTTATCATTGGGAATGGCTCTGAGATCGCAAACGGCCAATACCGCCGCCTAACGCCTTGCGGCCCCTATTGCACCCCATTTGAAACGATGTGGTTTGTTTCCTTGGCCGAGCTGAGCCGTGCAAGGCAGGCGCTTCGAACGATGCATGGACTAGGCCCCCCCCCCAATTTATATGCAATGCTGGATAACGCTGGATACACAAACGCGACCAGTATTTGGAATAGCGATCAGATAATTGGATTATTCTTTTTGCAGTACATCATTTACAAGGTAAGGACTCTATGTTATCGATCTTGCATTGATACGATAATTATTTTCCCGCGATCGAAGCATGTCAGGGTGGTGTGTGTGTGTGTGTTGTAGCGATCAAAAGCACGGAGGGGCCCGCGTCCCCTTCTCCCTTTCATGCGTGCATGATGAAAGATAATACCGATAATCTAGCGTTGATTTCAGATAGATTTTTGATCCAAGCGAGGAATGGCAACGTGTTTATTGAATATCACTAAAACGCAGTTTTCACGTCTTTTCCTGGGATTACTCAGAATCACTCAAACTATACTCATATTCACCACGGTATAAAACGGAAATGTACGGATGAAAAAATAATCAGTTTTTTGCATGTTGACCGGAAGAAACTCACTGACAATCAACGGTGTTATTAGATCCATAGCTATAATATTTAATATAGTTTTAGCACTCGCAAACACCGACATTATCTCCATTGAACAGAGCGCTGGCCTTCTTACCACAAGGTAAACAGCGACCTCTAGGCACTGATTGAGTACAACCAACCTTTTTAATATCAAGTAATTTTGTGCTTTTCTCACCCCCTCTATTTTTAGTGCACGGCTCTGTCCTCTCTTTGGCCTCGAACGCATCATCAAACTATTCCTCGGTGAGTAAAGACAGTTGGTGTTGTTGTTGTTGTTGTAAGTGTTGCTGTTGTTGTTGTTGTTGTTGTTGTTGTTGTTGTTCCGTGTTTGTTCAGGATCAAAAACGCTTTGCATTCCCTTGACTGGGTCAATCATTTAAAGGGTTATGAAGGGGAAATCATTTTTGATTCCCAGTGTTGTCATTGTTTTAACTGTCACAACGCCAGTTTAGAGGAAATTGCTTGATGATCTTTTGGGAGTTCAGAGAAAATGTTTGCTCTGACAACCAACAGAATTGAATAAAAAAAAATAGTTGCATACTGCCTCTATTTTGGTTTAAAAAATATATTGTTGTTACAAATGACATTTTCACCTTCCAGTGACATTCCAGTGGAGTAGGCTTATAACAGCTTTTTTTTTTTTTTTTATCTTGGTTCTTAACCCTTTCTGCGCCAACAACGAGTTAACTCGTTATTGCCGTCCAATCGTTGAGCGCCAGACAACGAGTATACTCGTTATTGGATCAGTTTTTCTTCTATTCGCTATTGCCATTCATAATTCATCCAGCAAGGAAAATACCGATACCGCCGCCTGGTGGTATTCGGCCAATGTTGCACTTACTTTCTGCAGGAAGCATGGCTCTGTGCGTCGGTGAATGTTGTCCGGGCGCAGTTATCTTGTAACGTGGATCCAGATGAACAGTCGAGTGCATTGATCGCCTTCGAGACGCAAGAATCAATATGCTTTTGGATAGGGATGCACCGAAATTTCGGCCACCGAAAGTTTTCGGCCGAAAGAGTTTTTTCACCGAAAATATATCACCGAAACAGAAACAACCTGTAACCTAACGCGTGTTGTTGTGATGATGTCATCAAAACGTGGCTTCAGTCATTACATGCGCAACGTGAGCTCTTCAGTCCTGCGTTCTGCAGCCTGTGATAACTCCTCTTGGGCCTCGGGAGTCGCGCTGTTTCTATGTAAACTCTGCGCGCAACGCGTCCAATAAATGCGTCTTTAACATGCTTTATATCCTTATTTACTATATGCCCGTCGCGGTTAATCACTGAGTGATCTAATATGCATATTCTTCAGAGCGAGAGGGGGAGGGATTGTATTTCTCACATTGACGCTGTCTGTCGTTGATAATATAATCTGAAGAGCATTATTATTATTATCATTCTCGAGCATACACGTTGCGCGTCTACTGTGCCAAAGTCAAGAGAGCACATTCATCTGGGGACTAGAAAGGTGCGCTCAGTAGAGCACAGATGTCCGCCATGGCGGCAGCCACACATGTCTTCTCCAGGGGTGCAGTGCTGGGCAAACGCGGTCAAACGACGTTTGGGCTTCGTCACTGAGGCCGAAGTGCGCGCATCCTATTATTATGCAAAGTCTAGGTGGTAAGTGCCGGCCGGCCACACAAAAATGACTCGTCGCGGCACTTATCACCTAGACTTTGCATAATAATAGGATACCGACAACCAAATACAAGCCCTGTAGGTGGGGGGTTGCTTGATCTCTCGACTGGAAGGATGAGACAAGGTGTATCGTCTGTTCTGTGCGCAACCGAGGGAACATGTATGCGCGCGCGCGTGCACGGGAGCGCGCAGGCGTTTGGCCTTCGCCCATATTACGACTGCACCCCTGGTCTTCTCTCTCTCTATCTATCTATCTATCTATCTATCTATCTATCTATCTATCTATCTATCTATCTATCTATCTATCTATCTATCTATCTATCTATCTATCTATCTATCTATCTATCTATCTATCTATCTATCTATCTATCTATCTATCTATCTATCTATCTATCTACCTCTCTCTCTCTCTCTCTCTCTCTCTCTGATTGATTGATTGATTGATTGATTGAAAACTTTATTAACAGATTGCAGAATGGGTACAATACAGTACAGCTCAATACACACAATTGTTAAGGGGATGCAGACCAGAGAAAGACTTTCGTCTTGTTTACATCAGGGTCCCCCATTTTCAATTCATCAGGACATATATGACATACATGACATACAGATAGACAGTACTGCTACATCTATACATTTATGACATACCAGATTTGCAAATACAGTACTGTTTGTGATAGAAAAAGAGTCCAGAAAAGGGAGTATATGCATTTGACGTAGAAACTGTACATTGGAGGAGATGGGGGGGGGGGGGGGGGGGGTGGGGGGGGGGGGGGGGGGTGGGGTGGGGGGGGTGGGGGGGGGGGTGGGGGGGTTTGGTAGAGGGGTTGGGGGGGGGGGGAAACACTGTACAACCTGTACAAGCAAAGCTGTACATTGGAATATTGACAACCATACTAGGTAATTTACTGTACATTGGAGGGGGTACTTTTATATAAAATGCTTACTGTAGCCACTACAGTAACATCATTAAGTCTGCTATAAGCTATTCTCCCTCTCATGTGTGCAGATCTTTATGCAGTTTTAAAGTACATTGGCTTTGTTCTGAATGCACTTTGTACGGTAGTTATCCTACAGAGAAAAGAAAATGCACTTGACTTGGAATTAATGTACTGTATGCATTCAGAAGTGCTGAATAAATGTTTTATGGACCCATAATAGTGATTATTTATTATTTAAGTTAAGTTTAGCCATAATCATATATTTTTCCATAATCAGGTAGCTGAACAACATTGGTAAAAATAAATTCTATTCTATGAATCATTTTCGGCCTTTCGGCATTCGGTTTTCAGCCAACTGTTTCCTATTTTTGGTATCGGTTTCGGCCAAGAATTTCCCATTCGGTGCATCTCTACTTTTGGAGCTTATGGCGTCGGCCAAACGGAAATAGGATCTAGCAGATGGCAATCAAATAATTGGAATATTCTTTCTGCATTCTCGGCTAGAGGTAAGAGCAATCTAACGTTAATTCCAGCTTGACAATCAATTAATCATAAACGACCCCCCCCCCCCCCCCCCCATTTCCTGCATGCATGATGGAACATAATATATACCGATCATATGCATTTGTTGTATGCATTGTAGCGTGTATAGGGACGAAGTATACGGTTTAAGTATAATATACGTCGCAGGCTATTACTAGCGTTCTAGGAATTATCCTAGACCACTCTAAAACTATACTTATATTCACCACGGTATAAAACGACAATGTATGAATGGTAAAAAAATATTACTTTCCCACATCTTGAAAGATAGATACCCGATGTCAACTGGGCCATAGTAATGCACATATAGCTATAATATTTAAATAGTTATAGCCCTGCAAACAAGGTGAGCGACTCCCACCGTTTACAGTGATGGCGTGAGCTGCTAAGGATGCGGCTAATCCCCGGCGGCCAATGTGTTAAATGTAATTTAGAATAACTATCCTCATCATCTCTTGAACATATTCATGCAAACAAGAATTTGTATGACCTGGTATCAAATTCAAGAAACACCATGACGCTGCCTCTTGGGACTGGGTATACTGTAGCCTAGCACGTAAACAACATCGCCATAGGCTGACAGCTGCTATCTGCTATAGGCTGTCCCTGTTTCACCCTGTCTAGCTCCTCAGCTGCCCCCAACGTTCACCTTCTCCCCCCTCCCTCTCTTGTTGTTTATTTGCCTTTGCCATGCATCCTTTAGACTGAGGAGAGGATACAAGGAGAGGTAAGGCTAACGTGTCCCTGCTACTCCACCCACTCATGTCCGTTTCCTCCACCTCATGTCCAACCTGTGCCGTCCTCCATCAAGCCCATCCACCCCCAGCAGGATGACCTTTCTAGCTTTATTTGTTGTTTCGTTTGTTTCGATCCATTGATTGTTTATGTTCTGGGTTTATTATTTCTTATTCAACGTCGTCTGTCCCTTTGCGTCATCTGCTTTCATAATAAAACGATAATTTTTTTTCATTTAATTTGTCTTTTCATTTTATATTTTTTACATTTTAACCCTTTTAAAATTCACAGTGCCAACAACATTATCCCATCACTGTTCTTCATTCGTCACAATCAAAGCCTGCAGTAACGATTAACAAGCTCAATAATGGTGCTAATTCTGTGCGGCCTGCGAGGTATACTTTGTCCACATTGCTCCGTCTCACTTTCCCGTCTCTTTCACAGCAGATCCGTAAACTGAGACGGGAGCTGGAGTCCTCCCAGGAGAAGGTGGCCAACCTGACCACCCAGCTCACCGCTAACGTATGTATAGTAACCACTGCCGCCGCCTATATTCTAAACCTTTAAAGGCTAATGTGATTCTGTGTTAATCCTCGTGACAAGCCTGTGTGTGTGTGTGTGTGTGTGTGTGTGTGTGTGTGTGTGTGTGTGTGTGTGTGTGTGTGTGTGTGTGTGTGTGTGTGTGTGTGTGTGTGTGTGTGTGTGTGTGTGTGTGTGTGTGTGTGTGTGTGTGTGTGTGTGTGTGTGTGTGTGTGTGTGTGTGTGTGTGTGTGTGTGTGTGTGTGTGTGTGTGTGTGTGTGTGTGTGTGTGTGTGTGTGTGTGTGTGTGCGTGCGTGCGTGCGTGCGTGCTGCACTTGTGATTGACGGTGGTGGAGCAGTCTGCCAGTGGGCTCTACAGCTTGCGGGGAACACTATCTTTATTTGGGCTCCTCTTCAGGAAGCGAGCTCATTTCCTAATGTCTCTGTTGGATAAACGACAGATCTTTCTGGCTGAGAGACAATTGGTTCTCAGTGTGGTCTGGGGAGGGGAGGGGGTTCCAGGGCGTCCCCAGAAAATGGGGGAATTTCAGTATCACTAATAATTTCTAGAAGTTAGCACAATGAAAGAATCTATACAAATTAATATTCTAGCTCCTCTGTTATCTTGTTATCTTCACACCTAAAGACAGCTATGGAATTCTCAACTAAAACACACCATAGCATTGACTAAAGCATACCATATAGCATCAACTAAAGCACACCATAGCATCAACTAAAGCAAACCATAGCATCAACTAAAGCAAACCATAGCATCAACTAAAGCAAACCATAGCATCAACTAAAGCAAACCATAGCATCAACTAAAGCAAACCATAGCATCAACTAAAGCAAACCATAGCATCAACTAAAGCATACCATAGCATCAACTAAAGCAAACCATAGCCTCAACTAAAGCAAACCATAGCATCAACTAAAACATGCCATATCCTCAACTAAAGCAAACCATAGCCTCAACTAAAACATACCATAGCCTCAACTAAAGCAAACCATAGCATCAACTAAAACATACCATAGCATCAACTAAAGCAAACCATAGCATCAATTAAAACATACCATAGCCTCAACTAAAACATACCATAGCATCAACTAAAGCAAACCATAGCATCAACTAAAACATACCATAGCCTCAACTAAAGCAAACCATAGCCTCAACTAAAACATACCATAGCATCAACTAAAGCAAACCATAGCATCAACTAAAGCAAACCATAGCATTAACTAAAGCATATCGCATCAACTAAAACATACCATAGCCTCAACTAAAGCATATAGCATCAACTAAAACAGACCATAGCATCAACTAAAGCAAACCATAGCATTAACTACATTTACATTTACATTTAGTCATTTAGCTGACGCTTTTATCCAAAGCGACTTACAAGTTCTGTACGACAAGCCATCAGGAAGGGCACAACTCTATCAGCTGAGTAACAATGTTCATCAAAGTGTTGAGTGCTACAGTGTAGGTTAGTTTATTAGGACAAGTGCATGACAGTATGGTTAGTTAGGGTTAGACTTTTTTTTTTTTTATTCAAATAATGGTTGAAGAAGTGCGTCTTTAGTCGACGGCGAAAGATTGGACGTGTTTCGGCTGTCCTAACTGGGGTGGGTAGTTCATTCCACCATTGTGGGGCAAGGACTGAGAATAGGCGACTTCTCTTTGATGACCCTCCCGGAGCTTGGATAGGAGTAGGTCTGAGGCGGCCAGAAGATGCAGAGCGTAGGGGTCTTGAGGGTGTGTAGTTAGAGACCATTGACTGGAGGTAGGCGGGAGCAGTTCCCTTTGCCGCACGGTATGCTAGGTCGAGGGCCTTGAAGCGGATTCGTGCAGCAATGGGGAGCCAGTGCAGGTCCCTAAGAAGTGGGGTGACATGGGCCGACTTCGGTAGGTTTGAGATCAGGCGGGCCGCTGTGTTCTGAATGAGTTGAAGAGGCTTAGTGGCAGTGGCCGGGAGGCCAGCGAGCAGTGCGTTGCAGTAGTCGAGGCGGGAGATGACTGTTGATTGGACGAGGAGTTGGGTGGCTTCTTTTGTCAGGAAGGGGCGGATCCTTCTGACGTTGCTCAGGAGGAATCGGCAGGTTCTGGTTGTCGATGTGAGCATATCGCATCAACTAAAACATACCATAGCCTCAACTAAAGCATATAGCATCAACTAAAACAGACCATAGCATCAACTAAAGCAAACCATAGCATTAACTAACGCATATAGCATCAACTAAAACAGACCATAGCCTCAACTAAAGCATACCATATCTAACAACGTGGGGCAGAATTTTATGAAATGTTGGTCCATGGCCGACATATCAATGCGGGGGTCCTTCACATTAAAATGTTTTGAGAACCACTGCAAACAACACGGCTCCTGGGTACCAGACATTATGTTCCATTGGCTCACGACGAGCCAATGGAAAATAATTCCTCGACAAACCAACCAGCAGGGGCATCAGGCTCTAATGACATAATATGTTGATTTAGGTTATAAAAACCCTGGATACCGGACAGGGTGAGATGTGAGCAGTAATGTGCTGCGAATAGATTTATCACTGTGACAGACGGTATCATACCAGTGTTTTGATTGGGGAACAATCTACGTGGCTTGCTGACCAAGGGAAACAAGGATCACTGTAGTTGGTGATGATTACATGACTTTGGCCGTCGGCCCCACGCCCAGGGAAGGGAGTACAGCCAGTTGCCACATTATTGAAGAGAGATTTATCACCCCGGCGGGTACTGTAGGGGGCTCCGCGCAGCCACGCTGTTGCCCCAACGCACTTACCGTTCATCTGCAACAACGTCACTACGTACACTCTTTCAACTCTGCAATCTGCTCATAAACGCCCATGTAACCCTGTTAACGCTCTCTGCCATTCCTGCTCTCTCGCGATTCACCTTTCAATTCAGCTCGCCACTCTTTTCTCTCTGCACTCTGACAGGACTAGTCTCACTCCTCTGTTCTTACTGTAGATGTTCACATTAACTTCAGTAGTGACCATATGATTGAGAGCTGATTATTGCATGATGCGTTACTAAAGAAAGATAAACATCCAGCCTCGATGAAATTACACTTCTTACACTACTATCACTTCTTACACTACTGTCACTGGAATGCTGATATCTACTTTAACATGTGGTACTGTATGTGATGTGACGTATGGCTGTGAGTGTTCACTTGTTCATCTATGAATGCGACCTTGGCTAATACTAATATAAGTAACTTGTTTAGTTTTTTGGCAAATCTTTTAATCATTTGCATAATGCAGTTGATAAGTAGCCGAGGTCTGTTTCAAGAACTGTGTGTCACTATGTGAGGAGTGCACTGCCAGGCCTAATGCCACTGTCCCCTCCCCTCTCTCCTCCGCTCTGGGCTGTTTTGACCGCTGGACTCGTTTTGCTGCCCCCTGCCTGCCTGCCGCTGACCCACACCATCGGATGCTGGGTGTATGGTAGCAGCTAGGCCAGGTTTGTTGGACTGTTGCTTCCGGAAACCCTCTCTCTCCATTGCCGCCGCATGACTCTCTGATGGCCGCGCCCTCAGGCTTGACGAGTGGCGGTCAGAAGTGTGTGGTGACCGGACGGTGGCGCGGCCCGGGCCTCTCATGAAGCATGTTGACCACGTATATTACACCCGTAAGCCAAGGACATGCAGCGCATCCTTTTACATTTTGCCTAGAAGGATATCTTGAAAGGCAAAGTAATCCAGGTAGTAGATGGAAAGATACCAAGCACTGATCCCATCCATACATTTTACAGTAGCAGTATAGACTTTTGACAATTGGGTTGGGATCACTGGGTGAAATTATAAAATCGTAATAAATGTTTCACCGTTAGACAGACCTAACATCCTGTGTTACCATGTGTGCCAAATGTGCCGAAAATCAATTCACTTGGATTTCTTACACATGGTTTATTGGCATGGGATTTTGGTATTGGGGCCATTCTGATTCTTTTTTTGGGGGCCTAGTATCAGAGCGATATCCAACACTAGTGTCAGCACATCCCTAACTAGCTCAGTAAATCAGCCTCAGCTGCAGAGTGACACATTCTACCCCAGAGGTCAAACATGCTACATTTGGTTAAAGGTCTGTGCCCCCAGTGCCGTGCCACGGTCGTCCCTCACACTCATCATCCTCCAAACTTATCACCATAACACTTCCTTTCATGTCCTTTCACACCTTCCCCAGCTGTCCATCATTACACCCCCCCCCCTCCTGCCAGGCAGATGGAGGAAGCCATTTACTTGATATGAGTGTCTGAGCCTGGAGATCTCTGCAACACAGCCAGTTACTCATAACAGTCTTCTATCTTCTTGTGTCTCTCTCTCTCTCTCTCTCTCTCTCTCTCTCTCTCTCTCTCTCTCTCTCTCTCTCTCTCTCTCTCTCTCTCTCTCTCTCTCTCTCTCTCTCTCTCTCTCTATTGTCTCTCTCTGTCTTATTCTAAAGGCAAACCTGGTAGCTGCGTTTGAGCAGAGTCTGGCGTTGATGACGGCGCGCCTGCAGACCCTGTCTGTCTCCTCAGAACAGAAGGTATATCCAGCTGTTCACTGATGTTCTAACACCTGTAACATGTTATTATTTAAAAACTATTATTTTCCCCTGCTGTGGGATAGATTTCAACAGTGGATGTGTTTTATTTAGGGAGCAGTATTAGATTTAATTGAGGTAACCTAGAGGTAACCTGTCTGTCTCCTCAGAACAGAAGGTAGAGTGGCCGATGAAAACACACACCCTGCCGTGTCAACCTTCGACCCACATTTCAATCCTGGCCCAAATGTGTTCGCCTGTCAGTTTCTATTTTGCAGACAGGATCCAAGCTAAACCAGTTGAATGTTGCAGAGACTGAGCTAAACCAGTTGAATGTTGCAGAGACTGAGCTAAACCAGTTGAATGTTGCAGAGACTGAGCTAAACCAGTTGAATGTTGCAGAGGCTGAGCTAAACAGGTTGAATGTTGCAGAGGCTGAGCTAAACAGGTTGAATGTTGCAGAGGCTGAGCTAAACAGGTTGAATGTTGCAGAGGCTGAGCTAAACATGTTGAATGTTGCAGAGGCTGAGCTAAACAGGTTGAATGTTGCAGAGACTGAGCTAAACAGGTTGAATGTTGCAGAGGCTGAGCTAAACCAGTTGAATGTTGCAGAGACTGAGCTAAACAGGTTGAATGTTGCAGAGGCTGAGCTAAACATGTTGAATGTTGCAGAGGCTGAGCTAAACCAGTTGAATGTTGCAGAGACTGAGCTAAACAGGTTGAATGTTGCAGAGGCTGAGCTAAACATGTTGAATGTTGCAGAGGCTGAGCTAAACCAGTTGAATGTTGCAGAGACTGAGCTAAACAGGTTGAATGTTGCAGAGGCTGAGCTAAACAGGTTGAATGTTGCAGAGGCTCTAAACCAGTTGAATGTTGCAGAGGCTCTAAACCAGTTGAATGTTGCAGAGGCTCTAAACCAGTTGAATGTTGCAGAGGCTCTAAACCAGTTGAATGTTGCAGAGGCTCTAAACCAGTTGAATGTTGCAGAGGCTCTAAACCAGTTGAATGTTGCAGAGGCTGTGAGCCCATCATACTCTGGGGTATTTGCTGTTTGTGTTTTCATCAGCCACTCAACGCAACACGTCAGCCTAGCTGATAGCACAGATACATTCCACATTCCCTGATCTGGGTTCAGTCATTAGTCTGTCAGCTACTACAGTAGGTTCATTAATTGTGAGAAAGCAGCAGGACCCCCCCCCCTCTCCATTTCTGTGTCCTCCTACATATAGATAGTGTAATGCAGAGCTGCCCTTAATGTGGCCCCCTGCAACATTGTCTTATTATCAAAGGGTTTCAGGGATTGATACTCATTTTAAGACAAGCTGGACTATTTATAAAACTAATTTAAAGACAACTTGCCTATAGTGCCTTGTTTTTCTGCCGCAAATGACACCTGAGGTGTCAAAAAAAGTGAGGTTGTCTTATTTTCGGGGTCTTAGAGATTGGAGGTATTCTAGCCCCTTTCCCGGCAAGCTAGTGTGTCTGGTATGAGGGGATTCTTTGCGCTCTCAAACTTAATAGGATATCACTGGCTTCACACTAGCTTAAAGAGTGAGCACACTACAGCCTTCATAAGACAGTCATGTTAATGTAAGATGATCCACCGGCTCGTCATTAGGTTTCAGAGGGTTGAAAGTAGGCCATGTTAACCAAGGTCAGAGCTGAGCAGGAGTTATAATTACAATGTTAAGGTCACGGTGATCAATGAGGCATGAGGATCGTTCAAATATAACATATGGTTCTATTTTTCACTTTGCAATATAAATTATATGTTTAAAATAGGCATACCAGTAGGCTACAGTGTTGTAGTAGTAGTCTACCGTCTTGTAGAGACCGTCTTGGTCTCAAGATCACATTTTGAAGGTGTCTTGTGTCGTCTCAGACTTGACTGCTTTTGACAAAGAGGACTCTGAATTTCAGAATTTTATTTCAAGACTACAACTGCAATTTCTGAGCATTTCAAATAAAAAAAATACTGAAAAAGCTGAATAACAAATGCATGATGTCAGAAAAGCAAGTTAAGCAACCACAGACCATATCAAGGAAGTTTCAGTTTACTCCGTTTCAGAATTAATACAAAGTACATCATATAACACAATAATTTAAACAAGGTGCACCACATAACACATGTAAAGACCAACAGTAGGGCTATTATAAAATAGATATATCATATGCATCAACCCATGCATAGCAGTACTATAACATAGTGCATGACAATAGTCTCATCACAGCCCTCAGGATAGTTTACAGCTGGCTTGGGAGGACAGACACATTTTGCATGACATAAGCATCCGCTATATACAAATATAATTACTTGCACTTACATACGTGTATCTGTAGGTCTACTTATAATCCATTAAGTGTTATCATCCATCTCTAGTTCACATGCTGTTGCCCGTGGCAGTAGAAAACATTCATGCCTGGGTCAGTCTGAAACATGCTGACGATTTTCTGCCTCTTTCTTTAATCAACTCTGGTGCAGATCTCCTTAAACGTCTCACGTTTTCTTTGCTTATATAGCGTTTTTCTTGGCTAGACTTGACAGACAACGTGAGGTATTGTGCCGGGATCAGACTACATATGCAGTAAATTCAGCCAGATTCTGTTGTGGCCGACACATTTCCAGCGCCGTACATGATTATGAACCTCCGGGACTGGCATACCCCCTGTAGTGTGACAAGAACAACGATGTGGCATCTCGGACGCCCGACGAAATTGTGACAATTCCAACATGTTCATTGACTTTGGACAAAAATGAGAAGTCCACACCAAACCCCTCCCCCCCAAACCTTGTGCCAAGACGGCATGCAGCGATCCGTCAGGGACAAACACATAGTGTGCCCTGTCGCACGGCCAAGACACAGTAAGACTTTATGATACTATGTTATGACATGAAAGACAAAAATATTTTGTAGCATGATCCCGGCATTAGGCAGCCAAATAGATTTAAAGCCTTGCCACAATGCAGCTCCTGCACTAAATCGGATAGTGCAACTTTAGGCTGCCAGGGTCATTTATCCACACAAGAAGGCAATCGATTGAAAGCATAATGACTTATTTTCAGCTTTTTATTTAAAGTACTATTAATAGCCTGTTTTTTTTTATTTTTATCAGCTCTATATCATGATTTAGTTGAAGAAGCCATGCAATTCTATGTCAAATCTGACATGCAGCACCCGCATAGCCTAAATGGATAAGCCCTTTTTTCCCCGCCACTGCGACAATTCGACTGTGAGACTCTCAGATCTGTGATACACTCTGGTCTTGGTCTTGACTCTGACTTGATACACTCTGGTCTTGGTCTTGAGTCTGACTTGATACACTCTGGTCTTGGTCTTGAGTCTGACTTGATACACTCTGGTCTTGGTCTTGACTCTGACTTGATACACTCTGGTCTTGGTCTTGAGTCTGACTTGATACACTCTGGTCTTGGTCTTGACTCTGACTTGATACACTCTGGTCTTGGTCTTGACTCTGACTTGATACACTCTGGTCTTGGCCTTGACTCTGACTTGATACACCATGGTCTTAATCTTGACTGACTTGATACACTAAGGTCTTAATCTTGACTCTAACTTGAGACACTTTGGTCTTCATCTTGACTGACTTGATACAATAATTGTCTTATTCTTGACTGTGACTTGAGACACTGGTTTTGACTGTGACTTGATACACTCTGGTTTTGACTGTGACTTGATACACTCTGGTCTTGACTGTGACTTGATACACTCTGGTCTTGACTGTGACTTGATACACTCTGGTATTGACTCTGACCTGATACACTATGGTCTTGATCTTGACTCTGACTCGACTACAACACTGGGCTACAGTTTAATCAAAAATAAATAACTCAAAATACTGTACATTTTTTACAATTGCATTTCTGTCTTCCGTAAACAAGGCATGCATTCCTTGCCATTTGGCCAGGGTCAGACAAGCCTGAACAAGCTGTCACAATGGGATGGATCGGCTTTGATTAATCAATGAACTGCGCTTTCTGGAGCCAGGAACACTACTTAGCTAATGTACTGCCCAGTTTGTAAAAGCTTTTTACTCTTGGGTGTGGGGTAGCCAGGCAGGGATGGAAATAATACATTTCAATAAATAAATAATAAAAATTAGATTTAGACTAGTTTCTTTGCAAAAGACTTAACAATGTTCCACAGATTCAAGGATGTCATATACAATTGTTGAAAATACATCCCCTTTAAAAGATATAAATATATACCTACCTTGTTTGATTCAATGTGTTAGTAGGTTACTGGTACATTCTGGTCAGGCTATACTTATTTAGTTTATTCACCTTATGTATTCACCTTAACAAGGACACTGCAAGCGCAACAATTTTGTCTTTCAACTTCCTATGAGCTTGTGACACATTATCTAGAAAGGAATATATTAGCCTTTGAAGTCTGGCAGTTTTTTAATGAAAAAAGCATGTACAGTAGCTGCGTTATTTACTTGTTTTAGGAAAATCTACACTTGGTAGCATCTTCATTACGAAGTGCAGCAGGAAATGAAGACACAATGGCAGAGGTGGGTAGGGCATGAATGACGTGACTAAAAACAAGATTTGATCATCAAAAAATTCATAGAAAATGGGGGGGGGGATCATCTTATAATCATGGTGGTCTTATATTCAGGCCAGTATGGTAATACACATCTAAATTACCAATGTCGATGGCCCACCACCCATGTTACATTATGTCATGTCATGCTATAGGACTCTGAGCTGAGTGATTTGAAGGACACCATTGACATCCTGAAGGCCAAAAACACAGAGGCCCAGGAGATCATACACGGGGCTCTCAATACCCCTGAGATCCCACCTGAAGGTAGGGGTCCTATTAAAGCAACGCCTTCTCCTTTCCTATACCACACAATAGACGAGTTGCATATGAGTATGTGTAAGATATGAATTAAAGAAAATTAAGAAATTGTGTATATTATATGGTATTTATTTAGTATATATATTATTTATATATAAATGTATTGGATTATATAGAGATACAGCGTTTATACATGTAATTAACAATAATTTTATTATATCATTTATTTGTGATGAATAGTTCAAAAGTGATAGGAATTAAAAAAAAAAAAAAAAGTGTATACTTCTTCCTACTCCTTTTTCAAACAGGGTACACTATGATTTGTTTATCTGTTTCTCTTTTTTGTTGTCTTTTATTATCTTTTGTATATATATATATGTCAAATTAATATATATATATATATAGTCCAGATATATTTTTGTTTTTATACTTCAAAAATAAAAACCGTTCATTCATTCACATACAGTAAAGACTGTTGTAAAGAATATTAGGCCTATTGTTAAAAATAACGTCCAAATGACTGCAACTGTTTTCCTTTAGCATCCATGCTTTATCATGTTCCTGTGTTCTCTCCTCTCTCGTGTTTCCCTCTAGAACTCCAGATCAAGCGTCAGAACTCGTCGGAGAGCATCTCCAGCCTCAACAGCATCAGCAGCCACTCCAGCATGGGCAGCCTGAAGGAGCAGGAGGCCAAGAAGAAGAAGAAGAAGAGCTGGGTGAGGGCAGACAGACTCTCTCTCGCTTTATTTCTAGTCAAGTCAAATGTATTTATAAAGCACATTTTGTACACAGAGGCAAAGTGCTGTACACAAAAGAAAAACGATAAAAAGAAGGCACAGTATAAAAAGGAATTAAAACATATATAAAAGGAACACAGATGGGTACAGTATAAAAGCGGTACATTCTCACAAATAGATTTTCAGTGCATTCAAATAGACAAAAGAAAAGAAAAAAGTGCAGTAAAGTGCAAAAAATAGTGCAGTGGTTTAGCAGTTGTTAAAAGCAGAAACAAACAAGGGTTTTTTGTTGGGGCAGATCTAATATCTTCTGGCAGTTTATTCCACCTATGTGTGGCATAGTAGCAGAATGTGGCTTCACCATGTTTTGTTCTGGTCTGGTTCTGGTGTCTAATATCCACTAAGGGCTTGTCATTCTGATAGTCATGTTCAAAGCATCTCCTAGAAGAATTGTTAGAGATCTTATTGTGCCAGATAAATCATCCCAGATTCTCACTCTCTATGCTGACGACACAGCTCTCTTTCATGCATGGCCATTGTTTGACTAGAATGTAAATAGATTGTACCTCAATGTTTTGGTATCTTGTCTTGCCCTCATTTGCACTGCCAAAAATGTAAACCATTCGACCTCTCGACTTGTCTTTGCTCCTGCATGCGTGAGCGATTCTCTCTTTCCTGTTCCATATCCCCCTATTAAGTATGACTCTGATCTCTCTCTCATGCTTCCCTGCTATTTGTTTCAGGTGTTTGAGGTGAGTGTGATGTTATTATATGGAGCCCCCTCCTGTGCCTGTCTTACCCGCCCTTCTCCGCTCTGCAGCAATGAGTCATACTTATATAGACGGTAGTAGTTTAATGATACTAATACTTGATTAATACAGTCAGGGAATTGTACCCCTCAGTTACAAGTAGTAGTAGTAAGAGTAGTAGTAGTAGTAAGAGTAGTAGTAGTACTGTTGGTAGTGGTGGTAGTAGTAGTAGTAGTAATAGTAGTAAGAGTAATAGTAGTAAATAGAAAATATTTGGAAAAGTGGCCTCTGCTTTCACCTCAGCATCATTCACTAACTCGCAGTGCTGCTATACACATTTTGATGATATTAAGTCATAGGTATTAGGTAATATAGGTTTGAATTAAGTAATATTATGTGCTATTAAAGTATCCATGTCCTTAACAAAAATAGAAAAGCTGCAAAAGTTGTTGAATGATGTTTCTTTTATTATTTTATGTTTCTTTGCTGCAAATGTTACTTATTTCTGGCTTTCTCTGTCATCTTTCCATGTGGTATTTATCTATTTTCATTAGATATTATCCATGTTTCTTATCAACAAGATTTGACTAATACACACGTCATACGGGCAAACATTTGACTCATCTCCATATGGTTTTGACTATGTAGTAGACTACCAAACCAGAGTTAAGTCTTCTCAGTGGGCTTCCCTTTGACTGGCCATAACAAACCCAGCCAGTGTTTCATCTCTGTATGCTACTATTCCTGCTGAGCTGGTTCAATATTTCAACAGTTTGTTAATCCTGCTGACCTGTATTTTGACATTATGTCAGATCAGCTTTGGGAATTCATGTGTCCCCAGTTTTGCATTAGAAAAGAGGACAAAACGCGGTCGGGTGGCGTAGCGGAGATTGCGTTCGTCACCAACACCGGAGACGCTGGATTCGCCTGTTCGAATTCAGCTCACAGCTCCGGCGTTGTCACCAGCTTGGCTGGCCGTTCACACTAATACAATTGCCTGTATTAGAGGGTGGGAAAGCTGGCGGGGTGGGTCCGGGTCGTTGTAAACAGCGACTCCTACAGTTCGGTCGGGGCGCCTGCTCAGCGCGGATAGGATCTAAGGGGGGTAGTGTGATCCTTCCACACGTTACACCCTCTCAGTGAGAGTCCGCGCTGCCAGGTGAAAAGAAGCGGTTGATTGGCTAGACGTGTGTCGGAGGAAGCACGTGATAGCCTCCACTCTCCCAGACCGACTGTGGGGGGTAAGTGCGCAGCGACCAGGAAGGGGATTGGGAATTGGCATAACGACTAACATTGGGATGGGAGAAAATCGGAGGAAAAATGAGGGGGAAAAAGATTAAAAAAAAAAAAAAAAAAGAGGACAAAACCGGAAACAGAAACAGAAAATTCATAGGTATTCTGTATTTTTTGTCTTCAGCTGTAAGATTGTATATTCATCTGATCAAAATTATCCTAAAGCAGATGGTTACCGTCCCTGTCTTTATTAATAAACGCTTTGTGTTTGTAAGTGTAACGTTATACCATGTGATGTTTCCGCTGATGATCAGCTTACCTTACTTAACGCCATTCAAACTTCCATTGATGTTGAAAAGGGGTAGAGAATACTCCATGAGAATGTTATAATAATAATAATAACTTTATTTGTATAGCACTTTTCATACAGAGGTTGCAGTTCAAAGTGCTTCACAACAGTAAAAATACAGGCATGGGTGAGCATAGCAGGGTATGGTAAATCACAGTGTTTCACATTAGGATCTAGCATCCTAATAGGCTCTTTATTCAGTAATACAAATAATAAAGTAGTTTAAAATGATTAAGTTTAAAAATAGTCAAAAAATTATAAAATAGAACGGACATACAACAACAGTAAAAAATGTAAATAGCAAGGTTACAGTAAAAAGTGTGAAAAATTGTTTAAAATGATTCAGTTTAAAAATAGTCATCAGTAAGAAGTAAAAAGTGTGATAACCGACACATGAATTTGATAGGCAGTGTAAAATAAGATACAATTAGCATAGAAAAGTAGGCAGGGTAAGAATAGTGCAGGTAAGTCATTGAAATGCCTGAGCAAAGAGATAGGTTTTAAGCTGTCTTTTGAAGATGTCTAGCGAGTTGGCTTCCCTGATGTTTTGGGGTAGTTTGTTCCACAGTTTTGGGGCATAGTTGATAAAGGCTGCATTACCGATCCTCTTTTGACTGTTTCTGGGAGCCTCTAGTAGTCCAGCAGCTGATGATCGCAGTGTTCTTGCTGGCGTTGTTTGAAGTTTGCTAGGCATATGTAATTCAGCCTTCTGAAAACCACTCTACTAGTCGCACAGTCCTGGTTCCTATGCGTATTTGAATAGCTTGTAGTAGAGTAATACAGTAACATTAGCGAATATAAATAATACGATGATTTTCACAATGGTAAGTGACCCATCATACCTAGTGACTTCCTTCAACCCTTTTCAACATCAATGGCAGTGTGAAAGGTAGGGTGATATCTACCAAAACATACACTTTATACACTTATGCACACAAAATGTGTTAAAGACGGAGACAATCTCTGGTAATGGCTAGAAATCTAAATTAGGCTAGTATGGCGCTCTAGCAGTCTTCAGGTCTATTGCTACTGATGTTGAGTGAACTAGATTCTCCAATTCCTTCTTTGAACAGCTACGGAGCTCGTTCAACAAGGCCTTCAGTAAGAAGGGTTCCAAGCTCTCATACGCTGACATCGAGGAGATAGCCACCCCAGAGTCCTCTGCACCCTCCTCCCCCAAAGTGCACCATGACGGGGAGAACCCTCCATCATCGATGACGTCCTCTGCCTCTGCGTCATCCTCCGGGTAAGATTATACACACACGGGCGTGGGTAGTCGTTATTAGATATTGTAAATGTTAACAGCAAAGATTTTAAAGGTCCAATTTGGAATTTTAATATAGTGGCCCCAAATTGAGCTATTACAAGTTTCTGTCATGGTTTGATTTGTTTTGGAATGGAAATATTTGAAAAATACAGTCAAGTTGTTCAAGTTCAAGTTCAAGTTCTTTAATAGTTGTCATACAGAAGTACAGAATACTTTCATACAAAATGCTTCTTACTGTTACGCTCCAGAGACTGTGCTAGACAAGATAGTATCAAATAACATAATAACATAATATAGCATGAATTTAGAAGAAGAAAATGAGGTCACAGTGTTCGGTATAGACATATGTACAATGTTCTGAGTTACCATATAATATACAATACACAATACTATGCAGTGTACTAATGTACAGTACTATCTAGTGCAAAGCAGAAATGGGATGAGGTACAATTTTAGGTACAATTTACAATTGCAAAAAACCCTTGTTTGTTTCTGCTTTTTACTGCAATTTACAGTCAGGATGTGAAGGTTGCAAGGAGATAATTTGTCATACACTTTTATCAAATGGAGCGCTTACTGACACAACATGGCTACAGAGGAACATTGTGACACCATGTGAAAACGTTGGCTTGTACATCCAGGCTCTGTGAAGAAGCTGACATGGAGGATGAGAAGGTGGTGTCAGACCTGCGCTCTGAACTCTGGGAGAAGGAGAGGAAACTTACAGACATCCGCCTGGAGGCTCTCAGCTCCGCTCACCACCTGGAGCAGCTGCAGGAGGCCATGACCAACATGCAGGTACTACAAAACTACTACTGGTACTACTCTTACTATTACTACTACTCCTACTACTACTACTAGCCTTAGGAACTTCTACTCATGTACAATAGAGAGCATCCTGACCGGCAACATCACCTCCTGGTTTGGGAATAGCACTGCACAAGACCGCAGCAGACTACAAAGAGTGACACGTTCAGCCGAACGCACAATTAGAGGGGGGCTTCCCACCCTCCAGAACATTTACAACAAGCGGTGCAAGGGGAAGGCTAAGAGAATTATTAAGGACTCGAGCCACCCGAACAACTGCCTCTTTGAACTGCTGCCGTCAGGCAAGCGATACCGGAGTCTTATGGCGAGCACAGAAAGACTCAGAAGGAGCTTCTATCCCCAGGCCATCAGGCTGCTAAACGAACAATAATCGCTAAACGAACAATAATCACTATGCAACAACCATCAAATGCACACAGCACACACACCCACACGCACACACACACTCACTCAAACAAACAACACACTGCAGCACCCACTCTCCACACTTTAGATCACACAAACACACTTACACTTTATATTTATTGATAAAGGATTTGCACTACAACTCGTACACCTACTGTGAATTGTACCTAAACTGCACCTTGTCCATTTATGCCTTGCACTATATAGTATTGTATATTAGTACACTGCACAGTATTGTATATTGTATATTGTATGGTAACTACGTCTACGAACATTGTACATATGTCTAAACTGAACACTGTGACCTCTTTTTTTCTTCTAATTTTTACTATGTTTTTATTTCATACTTATCTTGTCATGCACAGTCTCTGGAGCGCAACAGTAAGAAGCATTTTGTACAAAAGTATTCTGTACTTCTGTATGACAACTATTAAAGAAACTTGAACTTGAAACTACGACCACTACCAATAGTACTACTACTATTACTACTATTACTACTACTACTCTTACTACTATTACTACTATTACTACTACTACTACTACTACTACTACTACTACTACTACTACTACTACTACTACTACTACTACTACTACTACTACTACTACTACTAACAGTACTCCGCTCACCACCTGGAGCAGCTGCAGGAGGCCATGACCAACATGCAGGTACTACAAAACTACTACTGGTACTACTCTTACTATTACTACTACTCCTACTACTACTACTACGACCACTACCAACAGTACTACTACTATTAGTACTACTACTACTACTATTACTACTATTACTATTACTACTACTACTACTACTACTACTACTACTACTACTACTACTACTACTACTACTACTACTACTACTACTACTACTACTACTACTACTACTACCACCACTACCACCACTACCAACAGTACTACTACTATTAGTACTACTACTACTACTCTTACTACTATTACTACTACTACCACCACTACCAATAGTACTACTACTATTACTACTATTACTACTACTACTCTTACTACTATTACTCTTACTACTATTACTACTACTACTACTACCACCACTACCAACAGTACTACTACTACTCTTACTACTACTACTACTCTTACTACTACTACTTGTAACTGAGGGGTACAATTCCCTGACTGTATTAATCAAGTATTAGTATCATTAAACTACTACCGCCTATGTACATTACTGGCCAATACCGTACAAAGGTATATGATGCGAACTTCTCCACAATAACACGGTTTTCACACAAATACTTGTTTAGAATATTTATTACAGTAAGAATATGATATTACATTACTTTGTTCACTTTAGATGCGCTTATACGGCAAAGAATGTGCAGGCAAATCAATAATGAATGTTAGGACTTAGATCTAGGGATATTCTGGGAAGGGGGGTGTACTACCGGTTGTAAGCCAGCAGAGGGAGGCAATGCTCTATGAAAGTCAAGGGTCCACGGAGGCGATATCACCCCTGTGTCAGCGGGGAAAGGCAGCCTGGTCCCAGGGTGCGCGCCGCGCAGATGAAAGCCGTGGAGCCTCTGGTACGACAGAGACGGGCTCGAGTGATGTCCCCACGGGCAGGCGTAGATCCCACAGTAGCAGCGGGGTAGGCGGTTCTCTGCTCCAGCAGCTTGGTGAAGAATGAAGAATAATAATCCTTGCCGGAAAGTGGCTCTGCTGGTCCGGTGTAGGTATCCTCCGTGGTGCGCGGTGGTCCACGGTTGAACTTGACGTTACTATCCTTATTAGCACGCGGCAATAAGTGCTCTATGTAGACGCACAATTACTCACTCCATGTGGTCTTTGACTCGTAATGAAGGCTTTTACTAGTAAGTAGCGAACGATACGTTAAACAAACGTAGTAGGATAAACACGACTCTATTTGAGGCAATACGAGCCCTACTCTGCACCACACGTTGCGTAGTGGGTGAGGCTTTACTTGGTAGCTGAACTGAACGAGACTGAAGGCGAACTGAAAAGGAAGTTCTGTATTCGCTGGTCATATTTATACGTACGGTGGACAAATAGTGCCGCTCTGCTTTCGGTAGCCGTATTCATGGGCAGAAGCGGGCATGTTAAGACAAGTCGTGTCGGTAGCTTTCAAGTCAGCTCTAGGAGGTAAGTCACTGGCGCCTAGGGGATCGCTTCCAATAGGAGAACGAATATTATGGTCTGTCCTGTACCAAGTTCAAGTTCAAGTTCAAGTTCTTTAATAGTTGTCATACAGAAGTACAGAATACTTTCATACAAAATGCTTCTTACTGTTACGCTCCAGAGACTGTGCTAGACAAGATAGTATCAAATAACATAATAACATAATATAGCATGAATTTAGAAGAAGAATGAGGTCACAGTTGTTCGGTATAGACATATGTACAATGTTCTGAGTTACCATATAATATACAATACACAATACTATGCAGTGTACTAATGTACAGTACTATCTAGTGCAAAGCAGAAATGGGATGAGGTACAATTTTAGGTACAATTTACAGTAAGGTGTACGAGTTGTAGTGCAATCCTTCATCCATAAATATAAAGTGTGGGGAGTGGGTGCTACAGTGTGTTTGTTTAAAGTGGGTGTGTGCTATAAAGTGTGTGTAGTGGGTGCTACAGTGTGTTTGTTTAAAGTGAGTGTGTGCGTGTGGATGTGTGTGCTATGTGTGTTTGGTGGTTGTTGTTGTGTAGTGTTCATTCATTGTTCGTTTAGCAGCCTGATGGCCTGGGGATAGAAGCTACTTCTGAGTCTTTCTGTGCTCGCCTTGAGACTCCTGTGTCGCTTGCCTGACGGCAGCAGTTCAAAGAGGCAGTTGTTCGGGTGGCTCGAGTCCTTAATAATTCTCTTAGCCTTCCCCTTGCAACGCTTGTTGTAAATGTTCTGGAGGGTGGGGAGCCCCCCTCCAATTGTGCGTTCGGCTGAACGTGTCACTCTTTGTAGTCTGCTTTGGTCTTTTGCAGTGCTATTCCCAAACCAGGAGGTGATGTTGCCGGTCAAGATGCTCTCTATTGTACATGAGTAGAAGTTCTTAAGGATCTTCTGGCTGACTTGGAACTTCCTTAGGCGCCTGAGGAAGTAGAGGCGTTGTCGTGCCTTCTTCACCACACTGTTAATGTGTATGGTCCATTTCAAGTCCTCGGATATGTGGGCTCCGAGGTACTTGAAGCTGTTGACTCTCTCAACCGGTGCCCCGTCAATGCTGAGGGGGCTGTAGTCCTTGACCCCCGACCTCCTGAAGTCCACAATCATCTCCTTTGTTTTGCTGACGTTCAGGGAGAGGCTGTTTTCCTGGCACCATCCCGCCAGGACCTTGACCTCTTCCAGGTAGGCCCTCTCGTCGTTGGCAGAGATCAGGCCCACCACCACTGTGTCGTCAGCAAATTTGACGATTGTATTGCTACTCCGCTGAGCCACACAGTCGTGTGTGTACAGGGAGTAGAGGAGGGGACTCAGAACACAGCCCTGGGGGGCCCCTATGTTGAGGGTGATGGATGAGGAGGTGCAGTTGCCTGCTCTCACCACCTGGGGTCTGCCAGTCAGGAAGTCCAAGACCCACTGGCAGAGGTCATAGCCCAAGCCCAGGTCCCTGAGCTTGGCTATGAGTATGGAGGGGACTATGGTATTGAATGCCGAGCTGTAGTCGATGAATAGCATTCTCACATAGTTCCCCTGCCTCTTGTCCAGGTGTGATGCTGCTGTGTGCAGCACATGGGATATGGCGTCCTCCGTGGACCTGTTGGGGCGGTATGCAAATTGCAGGGGGTCCATGTTGATGGGGAGGGAGGAGCAGATGTAGCCCTTTACTAGCTTCTCAAAGCACTTCATGGCTATGGAGGTGAGAGCTACAGGGCGGTAGTCGTTGAGGCAAGCAGGCTTGGATTTTTTGGGTACAGGGATAATAGTGGACTTCTTCAGGCAGGTGGGGATGACAGCCTGTTCTAAGGTAAAGGGATATTCCGTGTATATGTACAAAGAATATACAAGGGATATCAAACGATATACAAATATTATACATGGGATCTCAGGCAATAAATATATATATTCGGTTTAATCTGACCCTTTGTAACAGCCGCCCCCTAATTAGTCCCACCTAATTAGCTAAGCAGAGACAGATTAACCGCACGGTCCACTACTCAATGTCCGTTGTGAGGGGTCGGTCAGTTCACAAAGTCATGGGTCATGGTCGTCATTAAGCGAGTCGGGGAGCCTTGGCGACTCGATCAGCCTCGTCACGGGTCGGTTGTAGGTCCGCCCTTGGCCGAGCGCTTCTGCCACTCTGACCTTTCCGTCGGCACCAGTGGTCACTTTGCTTACGCGGCTGGCCGGCCACGCAGCTCGGGGTAGTGACTGGTCTATGGTCATGACGACTGGACGGGATGAAGGGGGGCTTAGGAGGGAGCGGGCCTGAGACTGCTTTGATCTGTGCTTGGCTGTGCTTTCTCCTCCTCCGTCTGTTTCTCTTGTTCGCTCTGTACCCCGTGTGAGGAGGGGCCGGTCCCGGCCGCCCCGTCAAGGAGTCGCTTGGGGTGCTGGGTTCGAGGTCAGCTACGTCTGAAGCGCAGCTGAGGGGAGTGGAGTTCCGAACTCCCTCTGGTACCCACGGTTCTCTCACGGGCCTCTCGCTTAATGTCAATAGCCTCTGCTGTACGGGGGAGAGGCCGGTGTCGCTCGCCTCTGTGTGTAGGCAGCTTGTAGACGTGGGTTGACTGTCAAGTCCGTAGAGGGGGCCTTGGAGCGTCCATCCCAGTCGGGTCTGAACCGCGACCGGGCATCCTTTGGGTCCGACGTGGGCCGCCTCAATTGGGAGAATGAGGTCCGCGTGGTCGGAGCCGATGAGCAGGGTCGGTGTGGCGCCGTCGATAAGCGGTATAGGTAGTTGACGTAGGTGCCCATACTTAGCCATCAGCTGTGGGATGGGGTAGGTGTACTGAGACAGGCCTATGTCGTGGCTGGTGAAGACGTTACTTATACTATACTGCTTCTCGGGCTTGTCCACCGCTGCTATCTCGAAGGAGACCTTTTCACCCTTTATGGTCTTCTGGTCCCTTCTGATGGTGCGTATGGTCATTGTATCTTTGACACCTCGCAGGCCCAACTGAGCTGCTGCGGAAGCGAGGAGGAGAGTCTTTTCAGACCCATCGTCCAGGACGGCGTAAGTGTCCAGGACCTTGTCCTCGTGGCTCAGGAGCACCCTGACCACTTTGAGGAGCACACGGGGGGTCCCGCTATGCTGGGGGTCTATGTGGAGCACTCTTGTCTCGGGTGGTGACGTAGACTCCCAGTGTCTGCCGTGGCAGTCGGGACACCAGGGAGCGGTCTGGTGGAACTTTGGTTCTGGTGCCACCGCCTCGGCATGGTACATTACCGCGACGGGCCCACTCTGTTGTCCTGGCTGACGCCTGTTGATGTCATGCAGGACCTCCAGGTGGGTGCCACCGCACCTGCTGCACTTCTTTTTCAAGCGGCACTCAGCTGCTAGGTGGCTGCGCGCGCAGCGGAAGCAGCGGCGGTGGTCCTTGACCCACTGGCTCACATCATCCGTGGTCAGCTTCTTGAAATCTTCGCAACTGATACAGCCGATGTTCTCCCTCACAGTACTGGCACTCAATCTTCCACTGGTCCTCTTTCGTCGAGGGGGTGTTGTGGTTCTGGTGCTGCGGTACTGATTCGGCTTGGTGCATAACAGTCACCGATCTTCGGGCCATCGTTTACTCTCCTAGGTCCCTCTCTGGAGCTTGGTGTGCTCCGCACGAACGTATCCAATCGTAGGCTGCTGACTTCTCTCGCCAGGAAGTCGGCCAAGTCTAGGGGGGATGGTTCTGGACCGTTAGGATCACGGTGGTCTCTTTGCCGCCTGAAGCGCTCCTGTCTGGCGGGCGGCAGCTTCTCTAAAATCCTCTCGACGTTAGAGTTGGCGTATAGCTCGTGCATACCCTTTTCTCGTTGCGCTCCCAGCATCCCTACCAGGGACTGTACTTTTATAGACAGGTCGTCTAGTGAGCGATTGTCTGTTGCTGGGGGTAAGCGGTCAATATGCCTTATCTCTTCTATTACGTAATCCCATATACGTCCATATCTCTGGTCCAGCGCTGCTAGAGCCGCGGTGTATGGGGTCGTAGAGGTGGCATAGGCGAGCGCTATATTGTGCGCTCGGGGCACTTTCAGGTGCTGCAGTAATATTGCATACTTGTGGCGTTCATCAGCGACATCCACCATCATTGTCTCTAAGCACATCCGGAGCTCCGTATACTGTGCTCGATTCTCATGGGTGAAGTCTGGAAACGTCGGTGTGCCAATGTATGATGTCATGGATGACTGGCACATCGGTGAGCATTGGGGGAGAGGCCTCCTCGGCGAGTCTCCTCTTGCGTGTCGTCTTGGGCTGGTACTTGGTGGGTACCGAAGGTCGGGTACCCAGGTGCTGTTCCTCGGGGCTGACGGTGCGTCAAACTCACCCGTGAGTTGAGTCGGGGGTTTGTAGCGCAGGGCCTCGGGGCTGACTTCTGGGCTGTACTGGACCTCCTGGTCCTGAGTACGTTGCTGCTGGTCGGGGCTGTACTGGGCCTCCTGGGCCAGAGTACGTTGCTGCTGGTCGGCTTGACACTCCTCCTCCTCCTCCTCCTCTCCCTCTGCTAGGACCTGGAGTCTTCTGTTCAGTCTCTCGGCGTGGTCCGGTTCTTCCCGGTTGCTGGGTCTCGTATGGACCGGCCGGGGAGGGGGTTCGGAGACGTGGACAGGATCCTCCTGTAGGCGGGGTCCCGGGTCGCTTCGTCGGGTAGGGGAATGTGTCCTAGACCCATGTCTTGACGATCTCTGGGAGCTCCGTGCGGAGTGAGGGGGTGTCGCCATGGCAACCAGTTTGTCCATCAGCTCCGCCTGCAGCCGGTCGCGCTCTGCCTCGCGCCGGGCATGGGCTGCGTCGCGCGCTGCTTCGCGCTGGGCATTGGCGATGTCGCGCTGCGCATTGGCGCTGGCCTGGGCAGCGTCGCGCTGTGCGTTGGCGACGTCGCGCTGGGCATTGGCGCTGGCATGGGCGGCGTGGAGCTGTGCATTTGCGACGTCGGCGCGGCTTCTCTCGATGTTCTCTTCTGTCTGGAGGCGTCTGGTCTCCAGTCTTATTCGGTCGTCTTCACTCCTTTGTTGCGCCTGGAAGCGCTCTCGCTCGCCTGCAAAATGTTCGCGCTCGCACGTCTGTTGCGCTTGAAGTCGATCGCGTTCGGTGGAGGCTGCCAGGGTGGCGATGAGTGCTTGCGCCAGCATCTTGTCCGCCTCGCTGGGGGAAGACGCCGTTCGGGGCGATCGGCTCCCGGCAGTACTTGTTGGAGATCCGTTCTCTTGTTGCGTACCGAGGAGATCCGTCTCCTGGGTGCGCGTCTCTTTAGGGTTGTCTTCCTCCCGGAGCTGATCGGGGACTATTTCTTCGGTATTGTCTGGGGGTAAAGGCATGTCAGTTCCCTCCTGGTCCCCATCGTGAGCTTGGTCAGTTACATTAGAACCCACTAGGGCCTCTGTTGGCGGGGTAGCCTGGTTGTTAGGGTCGGACATAATTTTACTTTCTACTTTTTCCGCGTTTAACTTCCCTTTAAAGCTAGGTATTGGACTGACAGCGTATGCCTCTAGATAGGGAGGTGGCTGCCGTCTGCGCTGCGGGCGATCTAGCTTAGGAGAACCGTTTGTGGAGTGTTCGTCATCGGCCATGTCAATATTAATATTATATTAATATTACGCTAATTATTCTCCGGCTCGAAGGACCAATTGTAACTGAGGGGTACAATTCCCTGACTGTATTAATCAAGTATTAGTATCATTAAACTACTACCGTCTATGTACATTACTGGCCAATACCGTACAAAGGTATATGATGCGAACTTCTCCACAATAACACGGTTTTCACACAAATACTCGTTTAGAATATTTATTACAGTAAGAATATGATATTACATTACTTTGTTCACTTTAGATGCGCTTATAAGGCAAATAATGTGCAGGCAAATCAATAATGAATGTTAGGACTTAGATCTAGGGATATTCTGGGAAGGGGGGTGTACTACCGGTTGTAAGCCAGCAGAGGGAGTCAAGTCAAGTCAAGAGTTTTAATTGTCACGGCATACAGGTATACAGGCAATGCTCTATGAAAGTCAAGGGTCCACGGAGGCGATATCACCCCTGTGTCAGCGGGGAAAGGCAGCCTGGTCCCAGGGTGCGCGCCGCGCAGATGAAAGCCGTGGAGCCTCTGGTACGACAGAGACGGGCTCGAGTGATGTCCCCACGGGCAGGCGTAGATCCCACAGTAGCAGCGGGGTAGGCGGTTCTCTGCTCCAGCAGCTTGGTGAAGAATGAAGAATAATAATCCTTGCCGGAAAGTGGCTCTGCTGGTCCGGTGTAGGTATCCTCCGTGGTGCGCGGTGGTCCACGGTTGAACTTGACGTTACTATCCTTATTAGCACGCGGCAATAAGTGCTCTATGTAGACGCACAATTACTCACTC
Source organism: Notolepis coatsorum (assembly GCF_963971535.1). Classification (NCBI taxonomy): domain Eukaryota; kingdom Metazoa; phylum Chordata; class Actinopteri; order Aulopiformes; family Paralepididae; genus Notolepis; species Notolepis coatsorum. The sequence goes on from NC_140170.1 coordinate 98,324,618, forward strand.
CACGTGGTCTTTGACTCGTAATGAAGGCTTTTACTAGTAAGTAGCGAACGATACGTTAAACAAACGTAGTAGGATAAACACGACTCTATTTGAGGCAATACGAGCCCTACTCTGCACCACACGTTGCGTAGTGGGTGAGGCTTTACTTGGTAGCTGAACTGAACGAGACTGAAGGCGAACTGAAAAGGAAGTTCTGTATTCGCTGGTCATATTTATACGTACGGTGGACAAATAGTGCCGCTCTGCTTTCGGTAGCCATATTCATGGGCAGAAGCGGGCATGTTAAGACAAGTCGTGTCGGTAGCTTTCAAGTCAGCTCTAGGAGGTAAGTCACTGGCGCCTAGGGGATCGCTTCCAATAGGAGAACGAATATTATGGTCTGTCCTGTACCAGGTAAAGGGATATTCCGTGTATATGTACAAAGAATATACAAGGGATATCAAACGATATACAAATATTATACATGGGATCTCAGGCAATAAATATATATATTCGGTTTAATCTGACCCTTTGTAACAACTACTACTACTACTACTACTACTACTACTACTACTACTACTACTACTACTACTACTACTACTACTACTACTACTACTACTACTACTACTACTACTACTACTACTACTACTACTACTACTACTACTACTACTACTACTACTACTACTACTCTTATTACTATACTACTACTACTACTACTACTACTACTACTACTACTACTACTACTACTACTACTACTACTACTACTACTACTACTACTACTACTACCAGTACAGTACTACTACTATTAGTACTACTACTACTACTACTACTATTACTACTACTGTTAGGGTAGCGTTAACTTGAGCCCAAGAGCAGATCACAGGGAGAGGAGAATGGAGCGGTTTAGGTTGTTTATTCCACAGGTACCATGCAGACAGGGTTATTTGAATGTACAGGAATGTGCGACTGGTGCGAGCAGGAGCACTCCTTTGTCAAGTCAAGTCAAGAGTTTTAATTGTCATGGCATACAGGTATACAATGAAATGCGGGTGGTCTTGCCCGCAACGATGTGCAATACAGTGGTACAACATATAATAGAATCAAAAAATGAAAAAACAACATTGTGCAGTAAACAGGTAACAGGTAACATGGAGTGACATCTCGGTATCTGTACATAGTTATTTACAGAGCATATGGGACATGCTAGTTAGCTTTGGTAGTGCAATACACTGTTCCTGTTATTCTAATTTAAAGTGTCCTTTCCTTTGGCCATAAGTGTGCGTGTGTGCGACATGAGTGTGTGCCCGCTCATGTTAAAGTGTTAAGTGGCTGCTCGTGTGTGAGCGTGCACAGCGTGCGTGTCGTGTGTGTGTTCATGTGTGCTTGTGTGTGGATAGTTCAATGTTCTGAGCACTTTGTGATCTACAGGAACGTCCAGGTGGGTGGTGTCTTGGGAGACAGCGTAGACCGAGCGGCAGGCAGTCCTGGGCACAGGGAGACAGGGGTTAGGGTAATGCAGAGAAACATATAGGGTAGCTAGTAGGTTACATCCTCGTACCTAGGTAGGCATAGCAACACTCCGACGGTGAGTGGCAGGAACCGCAGGGCTCATATCAGCGCCGGTGATGGCCTGACGAGTCTCAGGTGTGCAGATAGGACTTGGCTGACAGCGTGTGGAAACTGTGACATGAAGATGCCCATATAAGGGCGTGGAAGTAGTAGGTGAGAGGGAGGCCCTGGCTGTGATTGTAACAACTACTACTACTACCACCACTACCAACAGTACTACTACTATTACTACTACTACTACTACTACTACTACTACTACTACTACTACTACTACTACTACTACTACTACTACTACTACTACTACTACTACTACTACTACTATTGTGTCAAACTTACTCAACATGCAGATGTGTGTTATTTACATTTTTATCAAGTGACGGTGAATTTTGATGTGTTTTTTTTTTGTTGTATTTTATTTTTTTATTATTTTTTAAACAAACACATAAACAAACATGACAACACACGATAAGATATACAAGCATTAGTTGACAGTGCACATCCAATGAAATCACATTTTAGTTAATTGTCATATATAGGATATACCCTTAATACCTGTTATCTAAAAACCTACACACATTATGCTCCAGCTCGTACCCCCCCTCCCGGACCCCCCATTGTTTGTTTGTTGTTGTTTTTTTACTTCACTGATTCTCAGAAATGATAAGCAATACATCTGGAATTTTTTTATGAATTCCAACCCAAACACATACTACAATAATCCTCTGTACAATATACACACATACATCTATATATACCGGTATATATATACTGGTATATATATGGATACAGTATATGACTGCTATTGAAATGTACTGTAAGTGATGATGTTTTTTTTTGTCTGTAGACCACAGTGGAGAACCTGAAGGCTGAGAACGACCACCTGAAGACTGGGACCACTTCCCCCTCCACCTCCCCCTCCCCCTCGCCCTCTGCGTCCCCGGGCCCCACCAGCTCTGTGTCCCAGTCATCAGGCCTCACGTCCTTCGGAGGCTCCTCTCCGCGCCAGTCTGTGGCCGTGCACGTGCCCAAGGGCTACAGCAGGGTCCTGAGCGACGGCAGCAACTCAGGTGACACATCCTGTAGTGCCCTTGAACTACCTCCTTGAACTACCTCCTTGAACTACCTCCTTGAACTACCTCCTTGAACTACCTCCAACTCCTATATAGCCTTTCAAATTGACCAAGTGGTAAATTGTCTACATGTTCCGGCCAATTTTCCGCCGTCGACTAAAAACACACCTCTTCAAACATTATTCAAAATATTTAAAATAATAATAATAAAACCTAACCTTCTTATTATATTTGTACTACTATGTACCCTACTACTACTACTATGCTACTACTTATCATGCTAATATGTCTATACTACTACTATGCACTCAGAGTGTAACTCTCAAGCTCGTTACTATTTACCTGCCAGCTACTCTCCAAGTCTGATACTTAGCGTGCTATCTTCACCTGGGGCTGGGGTCATCTGTTAATCAATGATGTAAAGATTTGTAACACAAAATAAAGGTGTATTATATAGACATGTGTATAATCTGTGATTCAGTAATGTACTTGTTTCCCTCTTTCACCCCCTCCCCCCATCCCTCTCCACAGAAGTCTTCTGTGAAGCTGGTAGTCTCTTGTCCCAGAGAGATGATCAGCGTGTGCGGGTGGTTGTCCGTGTTGCCAATTTAAAAGTCTTCAAAGATGTACGTATTTATTTCGGTCTTGTGATTTATGTCAGCAGAGCTACTTTATGAGCACAATTCAAGGTTCCTGTCTTAAAATGTCTTACATTTGATAATCAGATTTTTTTTTGTCTTAAAAACGTCTTAAATATTATTTTGACAGGTCTTGGAAATGTATTGGATTAGGAAGTTACTTCTATGTTGCGATAACTTCTCTGTATCTTGCTTAAATGTTTTTGGGGGGAAATGTCCGGGCTGCAGAGTAAGCAGCATGGTAGTAGCCTATCAGTTCCCCCCCAACAAATCGTATGGAATTACTTCTTTCATAGTCATTTTCCTCCATACCTTTTTTGCCAGTATGGCCGGATGGTATTAAATTATATTCAGAGTGGTCCTAAAAAGTCTTAAATGTAATCTGTTGAAACCTGCAGGAACCCTGATGATTATACAGCTCTTTATGACCTTTTGTCTGCTGCCCTCATTCAACAGGAGGTTAAACAGCAGGACTTCTTCGTTGGTACTGTCAGGGTGAACGGCAGGATGGACTGGCCCATGCTGGACTCAGCTGTCAGCCAGGCTTTCAAGGTGAGACGAGTTGAATTTAATGTTGAATGTGCCCTGTCCTGCATAATACTGTACGCATTGTATTGTTAACGCAAATTATGTTCCCAATGGAATTCTATCGGTCAAATTCAACTTAGCATATTTTCAACCGGTACATGCTGATGTCGGTAACTTGCGACTAACTAACTAACACATCTTGAAAACTGCTAATTTGCTTGCTTTGGATAATTTCTAAGAGGAAAGACGATAGACTATGATGAAAGATAGTTGGTGTTGACATCTTGATATTGTAACCAATGACCAATTGACCTATCTCAAACCCTGCCCTCTTTTCTTGATCCTCCAATCACAACTGTTGTGAAGAAAAGAAAAGGGGCAGGGTCCATTGTACTCCATAATAGTCTGCCGCCACTGATCCTCTCTCTCCTGTCTCCTAGGTGTACATAGCCAAGGTGGATCCCACCTCCAGCCTGGGCCTGTCCACTGACTCCATCTACAGCTACAGTATGAGCCACATCAAGAGAGTGCTGGGAGGGGAGGCCCCAGAGAGCCAGCCCTCGCGCTGCGTTTCGAGGGGCCCCACCGGCATCACTGTGGCCCTGAAAGGTCAGTGGAAGAGTGCATTAGCAATGGCAGAGTTTCATGAAACTGCTGCCCTGACGTCTCTGGTGGGTCAGAAAGAAGCATTTTATATAAAAGTATTCTGTACTTCTGTATGACAACTAATAAAGAAACTTGAAGAAACTTGAAACTTGAAACTTCATGTGAGGAGCGAGTCCCACAATGCAACGCAGCCGGCTATAACACAGATGCCTTCTAGCCATTACCCTAGCCCAGGGGTCAGCAAACTTTACTATCAAAAGAGCCATTTTTCCCCCTTTCATCTGGAGCCGCAAAACCAATTTACCCTTAAAATGAAGATAACGCAGTGTATAACGTTTTATATATAGTTATCCCCAAGCATACCCCACATTTAGCATAAAATGCCTGACGATTGTATACCCAAAGTCATTTGCGATTTATTATACTTTATACTTATAGCACACAGTTTGTTGCATTAATGGAATTATAAAACGACAAAAAGAAAATAGTTGACATTTTATTGCTGTTTTTACCTGTTATAACAAAGGAAAACCTCAAACTCTTATGAAGAGGAGAAAAAATACTTGCATGTGTACAGGGAGAAATGCGAGGTAATTTTTTTTTTTTTTTTTTTTTATACAGTCAACATATTCTTAAATAATAGCGCTGCCCGAGGCTGGGCATGATACAGTCAACATATAGCAAGAGAGAGAGCGAGAGAGAGCTCCCGTTCTACAGTCAATATACAGTGTTATCGCTGCACAGACCCGGCAATGCCCCTGACCCTCCACCAGAGCAAGGCCAGAGAGAGAGAGAGAGAGAGAGAGAGAGAGAGAGAGAGAGAGTGAGAGAGAGACACATTGGAAAGAAACAACCCAAAACCAGAGCAAATTGAAATGCTATTTGGCCCTAAACAGAGAGTACACAGTGGCAGAATACCTGAGCACTGTGACTGACCCAATACTAAGAAGATCCTTGACTAGGTACAGACTCAGCGAGCACAGCCTAGCCATCGAGAAAGGCCGCCATAGGCAGACCTGGCTCCCAAGCGAAGACAGACCCACTGCACACAAGATGAGGTGGAAACCGAGCTCCACTTCTTAACAACCTGCCCACTATACCAAGACATATACTTCCCACAAATTGCAAACACCCAAAGAGACTTTGAAAACATGGACAATAACTCAAAACTCCCATACCTACTGGGAGAAATACAAGAATGTGAAATAAAGCCCATTTGAATTGAAGAGAGAGAGATAGATAGAGCATGTCTGTGTGTGTTAGAAAGAGAGAGATAGAGAGAGAGCATGTCTGTTTGTGTGTGTGTGTTAGAGAGAGAGCATGTATATGTGTGTTAGAAAGAGAGAGAAATATATAGAGAGAGAGCATGTCATTTTGCGTGTTAGAGAGAGATATAGAGCATGTCTGTGTGTATTAGAAAGAGAGAGAGAGAGAGAGAGCATGTGTGTTTGTGTGTTAGAGAGAGATAGCATGTCTGTGTGTGTGTGTGTGTTAGAGAGAGAGCATGTATGAGAGAGATAAGCAAGACAGCTAAGATGAGCCCCTAAAGGATATTCAACTTTTAATGGCAGAACAAAACAGAAGGAAAAGATAACTTCACAAAGGCAACATGAATATACATAGATCCAAAAGGACAAAGATCAACACTTAAATCCAAAGAGAAGAGGGTCTATACCAGAGAAAACAAAGTAGCAAGGAGCCAACGGCCGACATCAGCTAAATAGGCTAACTGCAAATAGAGTAGCCAGGTACTGACACCAGGTACACACCGTTAGCTACAACAGCTAGCCGGCCCGTTTGGCTCAATATAACATTAGCTACAACAACTTTCATCTTCAGTCCATCTGCCGAACGACCGTCCTCTTCGTCTTGGCTGGCATAAGCATAACCTCCAATGCTGCACGCGCGAAATAGTCAAACGCAGCTGACGCACGCCGGCCGACTGTACACATGTAACCCCTCCCTTCGTTGAAACCAATAGTATGTCTGCTGCAGAGCCCCAGAGCTCCAATAGTGAGTATGTCTGCTGCAGAGCCGCAGAGCCAGGAACAAGTCAGACACATTCTACAAACGTGTCTAATGTGAAATATATAAGCATATAAGCAAAACTAGATTTTAGGTCTGTGATGAAAAAGGGCCTCGCGGGAAGGGGGGCCTCGCAAAAAAAAAAAAAAAAAAAATCTTTTATTTATTTTTAATTTTTTTTTGTGCGAGGCCCCCCTTCCTGCGAGGCCCTGTGCGACCACACTGCTCGCACACCCCCTGAGGCGGCCCTGCATGTGTAGACCTACTTTTAAATAAAACACAGAAGAGGAGACAAAACACTGGCGTCTGTAGACCGACTTTGAAATAAAACCCTGAACTATGCAGGTATATTTGAGTCCTTCCCTTATTTGTGGAACATTTATAAAATACTTATACTTATATTTATAAAACTTTGAAAAAAGACTACCATGTTAATAAAATAAAATGTTAATTTTTAGTTGTTCGCAAATTTCTCACCACATATCAGGCATACAGGTAAGCCTGCATCGTTAGTCGTGAAAGCAAATTAATCTGTCCACGCTGAACCCTTGTGCACCCCTGGGGTCTTTTTCTACTTTTTTGAAATATTTTGAGTGTGTGTGTGAGCACAGCGGTGTCTGTGTTTATTATTATTTCATGAAATTGGGTAAATATCTTAATTTTACATATATGTTCATTGTGTGAAAAGCTTATAACATGAAACACTCTAGAAAAATAGTTACAGATTTAGTGACTCGTTCACCCCTAGTTACTTTTTCTACTCCCATCCACTTCAACGTTAAAACGGCATTTTTTACGCATTTTTAAATCTGCTCTTATTCGTTCAATTCGCGATATATCTTGCCATCCTTTGCATATTCCACGAGATAAGGACCTTGTAATTGCCGGGATGTGCTGTTACCGATGTAAAACTCATGGTGGCGTCATCGCTCCACAGATAACTTTGCCAAAATTCAGGGGGAGGTGAATTAGGCTGTGGCGGGCTGCCGGTCATTGAAACTCCGGATACAGGTTTTGTGGTGGTGGGGGGGGGGGGCGAGTGGATTTTCAAGACAGAACCAGAGGCGAACCGGACCGTGCAGTCCACAGCGCGCCACACGCCGAAAAACAAGACCCCCATAGCCGGCGCGCGCCAACGAGGAAGTGTCCTGGACGGATCAGGTCTGGTTCTCGTCCCACCACCGAGGCGAGCCCAAGATCCCTGCCGCAGCAACACATGGAAGCGCCCGCACCATATTTAGGTCAGTTGAGCACTTGGTAACGTTTCGCCTCAACGCCGTTTCTGGCCGAACTAGTCATCGAATCTTTAATATTTTTTTTGATTCGTATTCAGAGGTAATTCGTCGAGATATTTCTAATTGGTATTTATCAAAAATAAATATTGGAAATATGGTCAAAAACAACATTTATCAGTTTTTTTCGGTTCGCCCGCAGTCAGTTGAGCACTTATTAACGCTTCGCCTCAACGCCGTTTCTGGCCGAACTAGTCATCGAATCTTTAATATTTTTTTTGATTCGTATTCAGAGGTAATTCGTCGAGATATTTCTAATTGGTATTTATCAAAAATAAATATTGGAAATATGGTCAAAAACAACATTTATCCGTTTTCTTCGATGAAAAAACACGTTCTATCAAACAAACACAGGTTTGAGTGGTTATAATTCATAAATATGAGTAATATGTTGAGAGATATATTGAGATTATACTATTACTGTTAATCATGGGTAGAAAAATGTTTTAAAAATAGTAAACAGGTAAAATTATATGGCTTTAAACATGATGTATCAAAACTGACACCAATCCCCAGCGGTTTCCCCCATTGTTAGGCATGCACAAGGGTTCCCTCTATTTTCCTCGGACTTTCCTTTTAAAAAAAAAATGTATCCATGGTTAGCTTACTGGGAGGTCGGAAACTCAAGATTAGCCACCTGCAGACCTGCAGTGTGATGTATATTTTAGTTGATGAATTATTTTAGTTGACGAAATATTTTTTTATTTTAGCTTACACTCTGCGCTCTTAGTGGAACACAGGAGCTGAGCAGAGCGGAAGCTCGACAAATGTACCTGCTGAGACCCCCCACAACCATCCGAACCGGGGAGGACCCGAGCCCCCTGACCCCCCTAGAGGGGGACGGGAGGGAATCGGATCCGACTGTGTGAAGAGGGTTTAGTAACTCAACGCACAGGGTGAGCAGATTGCGGGACTTACTTTCACACAGAAGGACCCGCGACTACTCAGGCACGCATCCCACATGCCACTAGGGAACGAACGAAAAAATAAAATAAAAAACGTTACAGCCCCTAACATCACGGGGTCAAAGGTCAAGAACCCAACCCGTGGCAAGGCTGTAGCAGCGGAGCGCGAAGGAGGACCCAGCCCCAGGAACAGCCTGAGGGCCAGGACCCCCCGGAAAAGGGGGCCTGGTGAGGCCAACGATGCCGCAGCATCGAGACCCCACCAGACGGTCACTAGTGACACCACCCCCCACATCGCCAGCGTATCGGACAGGGCCCAATCCAAGAGCAGGCCCTTCCCCCCTACAGCACACCACCCTGAAGCACTCCAGAGAGGCTACACCCCCACAACACTGTGGGGCCAGTCGGCGCACCGGGGAGACAACCCCCAAAGAGGTTGATCCCTCAATCCTGGCAACAGGTCAAAAGCGTAACTCGACCTGTGTCCGGAGCACTGCGGACTAGACAGGCGCCTAAGGGGTCTACTGAGAACAGCACCCCGGCGGAAGGGGCGTTCAGTATGCTGTGCACCATGTCGCAGCCTCCACAAAAACCCGACCCCCTAGAGAGGCCGAGGCAGAGAAGGCTGACATGATTGGCAGACGTCATGAAAAGTGCGGGGGCACACTCGCAGGCAGACGGTGTCAAGCCCGGCCTAACCCGATAGTCGACTCCGCTATCAACACACCGGGGAACCAACCACCCCCCTATGTTTAGTTTAACAGGAGGCGGTTGTTCCCTTAACCCACCAAGAAAAACCTAGAAACAGAGTGTTTCAGTTTTCAAAAGGGTTAACCCAGGCCAACAGGTCGACAGGAATGAGTCCGGACCTGGGCCTGGCGGACTACACAGGGATGCCTAGAGGGGTTGACAGCAACCACCATGACAGCCCCCTCCCATACCTGCCCAGCAGGGGGAGGGAGGAGTGACACAATGGAGAAGGACCAGGCCCCCTAACACAGCGCAAGGTACAACACAGTATGGACCAAGAACGTCACTGTTATGGGCAAGCCGTAGTGGCATACACATGACAGACATATCCACGACATCAATCCCTGCGAAGCCCGGACCGACCCGGCATTTTCCCCCCGGAAAAGCACAAAGTCCTTCGGGGTACCAGAACAGCAGATCTGCGCCCCGGCGGACAACAGGTTAACTGACTTGGTCCGGCGTGACCAGAACCAGTCCCGCGTCCTAGTCACGCCGCCATCCCCAGTCCTAAGAGGGGGGTAGGTACGCGTGTCGATCTAAAACATCACAGAGGGCGCCACCAAGATGGACAGAACGTGAATGCGCTGCTCCTGGCGGCCCACCTCATGGGCGTGAGACCCCTCCGCCAATGTAATGATCTACTCCGTCATCTCCCCCCAGAGATGCACGTGAGTCATCGAGTCTTGCACTGGCGCTCGGTAGAGATAAAAAAATCCGCATAAAAAAACGCCATTTCTATGAATTGGGCAACCAAGGCGCGCCAGCGCTATATGCACGTCAAGAACCCGAAACACATCAATGGTGAATTCTAACAAGAAAACACCAGACGACGTCCCCTCCATGCTGTCTGGGACGAGCAGCAGGAAGCCGGTCAAAAAGACACAGCCACGGGCCTTATATGACACGACTGAGGGCAACCCCGTCAATTCCGCTCCTCACATAAGAGGGGAAGACAGAAGTTCCCCCAGAGAGACCTCCATGTGAGTACAATTGAAAAAGATACATGCAATAATAATTGGGCCAAGTGACCAATAGCCCAATACACACTGTAATAGAGAGCAGAGCAGAAAACGAACAGTTTTCTAATGCAACGCATCATCCAACTTTGACAAAGACAGCGGTCTGCAGCACAGAGCCTGTAACCTCACGGACGTCTCCTGGCCAATAGGAAACGCACCCAGTGACGTATCCCATGGCCGGGGGGAAATCCTGTGACCCACCCAACCTAACAGGGAGTGGAACCAGGGAACCCCTTCCCCCTCCCTGTGACGCGCTGCCCCTCAGCCGACAGGGAAAAACTGACAGGCAGGAGGTCCCACCTTTTTTATTTTATCAGCTCACCCCTCATGACCCCTCAACCCTGATACGATGCAATGACAAAGCAGAGCCATGATACCAGCTCTAGCCACACGATAACCTCGCCTGTGCAAAAACTGGTTTTATACATGGCTTCAGGCTCATGTGCGATTCTGCCACCTGAATTTTTACACCTTTACCCTAAAGGAAGAAAAAAACACAGACCAAGAGAGGGGCCAAGGGCCCTGGTACAAGAGCTTACACATGTAACTTCTGTAGGCCAACACCTAACCCAGTTGTGGATCCTAAACGTGAATACGATACACACAACCAGTGGCGGCCGGCCGATAGTGGGCGCTAGAGCGCCGCCCTCCCTGGTTAAAAGAGAGAAGAAGAAAATATTTATTTCAATTTTTTTTTAGAGCCCTAGAAATAAAATGAACATGTTTAAAATGAATAATATTTACTCATTTTAAGTATGTTTGTGTTTCTAATGCACAATATAACGTTAATATATCAAATATAAATAATAGTTTTTCATTCACAGGAAGTCACTAGTAACTACCTCTCAGGCCGGGGCGAGGCATATCGCGCACAGCAGGGCGTGCACTGGTTTCATCGCTGTATCCTCACAGCCAATCAAATAAGTCAACGCACGTAATGCACTGTGCGTTGAAATATGATGTAATATGATGGAAGCCGGGCACGTTTTCAAGCGATCTATATCATCTAAGCAAGCAGCGTCTATACTTTCTGTAGCCGCATTCTCGGAGACGCTCTAGCCGCATTTCTCGGAGACGCTCTCTGATTGGCCGACGCCAGTTTCTACACTGGTTAGGCTTAGTTACTCTTCGAAGTTGGTTAAGGTTAGAGTTTGTCTTAGAGCATGACGGCAAGTTCTTTCGACGGTTAAGCTTAGGCACTCTTTCAAAGTTGGTTAAGGTTAGAGTTTGTCTTAGAGCAGGGCGATAGAACGCCAGGTAGTTTGCAGGCTGTTCGATGCGGAAATGGGCAAAGACACAGCTTGTCGTCACAGTACTTGTGTTGTGGTGCCTAACCTGGCTAACAAGAAGCTATTTGGCTAGCTGGATGCAGTCTGGACAGTGGATATACATCAACAGTGTGGGACAGTGGACATATACACTTTATCAAGCCCTCCTGGACCACGTTTCAACTAAACAAAGTGAGTTAATGCGGTCTCTCTCTCTCTCTCTCTCTCTCTCTCTCTCTCTCTCTCTCTCTCTCTCTCTCTCTCTCTCGCTCTCTCTCTCTCTCTCTCTCGCTCTCTCTCTCTCTCGCTCTCTCTCTCTCTCGCTCTCTCTCTCTCGCTCTCTCTCTCTCGCAACACAGCGTGTTGTTGTTGAACTATAACATTTAATTTTGCCGCAGGTGACGCATAATGGATGAATGAATGAATGGTAACTTGTTTAAAATGACAAGATATATATATATGTGTTCATTATTGGATTGATCATACGTGTACTAGTGTAGTATGAATGAACTCGACTTAACGTTGGAAACGGGGTAACTAGTGATGTGTCGGTCACGAGCGACTCGTTCATAAGAGCTGATTCATTGCCGTGAGTCGAATCGCTCACGTCTCGGGTAACGTTATGAGTCAGTATTCGCTTGGTCAGCTGGCCGCTTGCCAACAGTTGTGGGCTCAGCCACGTTGTCTAAACGTTACATGAACACACACAACTTCTCATCATACAACAAAAAACCCAGTTAATTTTTACTCACGTAAAAAACAACGCTGGTCCTAGGTAGAGAGAAAGGCACAAGCCTTGGCCAACGCTAACCCAAGCTATACAAAGCGACCAAGACAATTCACACACAGCACACGTCGTATCTCCAAACGTAGTGAAGTAACATATGTTTTGTAGACAAAGACATCGTTATTAACAAAAACATTCGGGAGGGGAAGGAAGGAAGAGTGGGGTAATGTCCAATGGACATATCTTACCTGCACCAAGGAACGCAGGACGAAAGGCAGCAACACAGGTTGGTCTCCACATTGACGAAGGCTTCTCGCTGGCAAGGCCAAAAGAAGCTATGGCCGGAGCCTAGCTCCGGTGCGACGCCCCCCTCCTGCAGCCGGTCATAGTGCAGGCCCGACTACATCTTCTGTCAAAGATGATGTCGTAGTCAGAGTGCCAGGGCCTGCTATTCTCACGGCTACGCCAATGGTTGTAGCACAAGCTAAACAGCTAACTCTAGGCTAACTGATAGCATCAAGCTAACGTTCCCAGCCGAGCGCAGCCAGTAGCTAACGTCGTAGCTAACAGCTAACTGGCTAACAGTTAGCTCAACCCGGCTATCGCTAGCCACTAGCTCACGCAGAAGCAAGCTAAGCGGCTACCACTGAAAACTGCACAACGTGAGAAAAGCAATACAGGCCAACACTTCAGACAGCCGCTGTCTTTTCCTCTTCTCATCCGAAGAAAAAAAGGGAAAAAAGGCAACACACGTCCCTCTTCAGAACGGTGTTTACCAGACACAGCGGTGTCGGCAACAAGTCCCTCGCGGACTATAGCCGACTTGAGCATGGAGATATTCTCATAACGAACACCAAGCTCACCTCCCTCGCACGCGGTGCTTTTCATCTTGAAAATCGGGGCCAGCACGGCGACAGTGGGTATCCGTTTGTCCAGAGACCCGGGGAATTGAACCGCAGATTCTGAATCACGGTCCCAGGAAAACAAAGCTCTTACTTGAGGAGGAGCTAATGTTAACGTGGGGCATCAAACTAGAACCCCATCCACGCCGCTAAGTGGCAGCGGAAAGGATCCCAGCTTGGAGCCGACCTTCGTAAGCTGTGTAGTCGTTCCCCCCACAACCGACACACCTGGCGCCCGCGTCGCAAAAACATCACCTGCCCAGAGAGGCCGTCAGCCCCCACACGGCCGATTAACTCCCAAGCAAAGTGTCCAGCTGCAGAGCCGGAGGCAATGCCGGCGGGGATTGCTCAGCGACGTGAGCCCTTAATACGAAGCGCCGGTGGAAGTCAGAATGATCATCATCTTCTAGAGACTCCGGGGGCAAAGACATTATCGCTGTATTTCCTCGAAAAATAGTGAGAGAGAAAACAAAGATATAATGTCAACGCAGCTCCTTTTCTCCAACGTAGCTCCTTTCCAACAACTATTTTGGCACTAAACTCAAGTGGTGTATACAGACACTTGTCGGTGGTGAAAATAAGGAAGGAGCTGTTAGTATGGCCACGACCCCGCTTATGTAGAGGAGTGGATGTGGGTGTGGCCAGGCGGATGGGTGTGTACATGTGGAGAAAAATTATTCAGTGCTAGATTGGATAAAGGGATAGTTCCACTAAGAGTGCAGAGCGTAAGCTATACGATATATAACCCCTCCCACCCACTATACACGGACTTGGCTGACAGGAGGAGGCGGAGCATGTTCAGTGCTAACACTCCCTAAATGTAGCACTGAACGGCACAGGAAGTCCTTCATTCCGACAGCCATCAGACTTTACAATGCATCACTGTGCCTCACTGCATCACTGAGCACAGAGTGACAGTTACCATCTTCCTGGACTTTTACTTTTGAAACAACACTGTGCAATTATATTACACTTACTGTAGACTTTTTACTGTATATTTTTTTACTGTATATTTTATTCTATTCTTATTCTTAGGCAATTTGTTTTGTTATTCTTATTTGTGACTTTGTTCTGTCTAAATGTTTAATGTGAGCGATTTGTAGTGTCAAATTTCCCTCGGGATAATTAAAGTATTTCTATTTCTATTCTATTTTGATGTAGTGCTTCCATAGAGTTCCATTGACTCTTATTCAGTCTGAGTTTCTGTTATTGAAAGAGACGTTCTTATTTCAACATGTCCCCTTCCTGCAGTTCTTCAAAACATGTTATGGTTGGAGGCAGTTTCTTTATTGTAGTATCCACACTGACTGAAATATTGATGGACCCCTGTTATTATGACTTATGACCAGGATTCCATTTGCGGAGGTGTCGTGTGTGGTAGTACAGTATTTATCTCAAGATTCAAGATTCAAGATTGTTTATTGTCATATGCACAGTTAAACAGACAGTTTGCCATACAATGAAAATCTTACTTTGTCTGAGGCGTTTAGTGAGACCGATTCAATGCTCTGGTGAGTGAGACAGACCAAATCCCGTTGTCTGTCTGTCTCTTTTAGGCCGTATGGTGAAGGCTGAGAAGTGGCTAGAAAACGATTCTCGTTCCCACCTCGGCGAATTACACAATTTTCACTCTGGGTGAAAGATATATTGGTGTAGATTTAGGAACAAAAAGTTCTCCATTGACAAAATAGCCCATTTTGCGCAATCATAATTTAAAAGTCGGGACTAGATCTTTCCTCGCAAACTGATATTTGGTCACCGCGTTTTATTTGACGCAAGTGCGAGTTTGGTCACGTATCTTGCGCTCGACCAATAGCAGCTCTCTTTGTTGCCGTATCCTCGCAAACAAAGAGAGCTGCTATTGGTCGATCCGGTGTCAACAAAGAAATTACATCCACAGACTAACATTACGGACTAAGATGGACAGAAAACACCTTCTAAAGTTCGCAAAACGGTTTCTAAACAATGTTATATGCATCTCACGTCCGTTCAAAAAGAACGTGTACAAGATTTGACACAGACATGGTGGGATAGATATAGAAACTGCATTGAACGGTGGCTTAACCTACCAGGCCAGAATCATACCATTGTGGAGACATACAAACATTGTTTAGAGATCGATTTGTGTCATAAATGTCATGATATCTGTATGTCGTGTATGTCATAAATGTCATGATTAATTGAAAATGGGGGACCCTGATGTAAACAAGATGAAAGTCTTTCTCTGGTCTGCATTCCCTTAACACATTGAGGACCGGCCGGCGCCGTCTAATATGTGGCTGGAGGACAAAGCTTTGTAAACAAACCGATGTCCTTTTGGATAGCTATATCTATACTTTATAGTATTGCTATCTGTCCATTCTCATTGTCACTTGAGTGCATAAACCGTGCCTTCATAATGGCTTAAAGAAAAAAAATCCATCGGTTGGTTGTCATTTTATAGCGCCGTGAATATAAGGTTTATCGCACTTTTCGTCTCATATATTTTCTGGAAAGCTAGTTATAGGGCTAAAGGCTAATAACGTTATATTGAACGAATGAAATAAAACAAACTGCTTATCATCCGGACTATTCCAGAGCATCTATGGATGAAATGGGGGCGGCGGGGGACGCCGATTAGTATTATTGATTAGCAATAGAGTGTCCGTGCAAGTAGCCACATTCACAGATCGATTGCTTGCGTTTTACAACAAGCTCCAATCCGGCTATAATTTGGGTGAAGAGGGTCCTACCATCAGCCCATGTGATCGCCGGCAGCATTTCCCCATTATTCATCGGCATCTGGTAGATCGATATGTCCATTGGCTGATCATAAATCCCATTATTCCAGGCTGAAATCTGCGCTTCGAACCGTGATCAACGGTGAAGGCTGTTAGTTTGGAATCAGGCTAAAATGAAACGCCCATAGACGGTAAAAAAAAGAAAAATATCCACTCGCTCACAATGATACTGCAGTGGAGCAATGGCGCCCCTAAGAGGATCTGGCCGGTATTGCATGTCGCCGATTTCACAGAGGCGTGTAAATCTGCAGAGTCGATGGGGGATGTTGATTCGGTTATTAATATGGAATAAAACAATAACAACTTGCCACGAGTTAACTCGTGGCTCTGGTCCTCAACGCATGGCACCGAAACCCGAGTTAACTCGTGGTTGGGCGGCAAAGTAACAATTGTGTGTATTGAGCCGATCTATATTGTACCCATTCTGCAATCTGTTAATAACGTTTTCAATCAAGATAAGATATTCCTTTATTGGTCCCATTGGGGAAATTCAGGCATCATAGCAGCATGGGGGAGGGGAGGGGAGGTACAGGTAGTAAAAACAAGAAGTGTAAAAATATAACAAGTCAATATAATTAACTAACTAACTAACTGAAATATACAGTATTCACATAAGGTGCAGTATGCATAAGGTAGTGTTATTGTCCTTTTTAGGTTCCTAGTAGTTGTAGTTGGATGTCTGGCAGCAGTCCCTGCCCACTGTTATGGAGCCTGATGGCCGCTGGTATGAAGGACTGACCGGAGGTTTATTCGTCACATACATACACAAGTTGTAACACAAGTTTAAAGTTTCAAGTTTGTTTATTATTTATCACAATAAAATACAGGTACTTTACGATGAAATGCTTGTTTCTGTATGAGCCCCTGAGAGTGTGCTTCATACAGTAAAAAAAAGTAAGTAAGTAAAGAGGAATATTCAATATACAATACAGAGTAAAATGATTAAACAGTGAGGTGTGTGGAGAGATCAGTGTCAAACTGATCTCAACAAATACAAACAAATCACACTACTACTGTATAATCCTAATACCCTCGCCCTATACATCCCAACCCAGTCCACACCCTCATCCACCACCTGTGAGGATCCGAGTTTAGGAGAGGAGTGTAGAATTCAATCGCGGGACAATGTGGAGTAAGAGAGACGAGGCAACAAGTCGACGTTCCGATAATAATAATAGCTTTACTTGAGCATAGTCAAAAGGCACACGTTACAGGGGAAACCAAAACTTCAGAAATGCTGGAAAACATGGACTACAAATACGGGAAGGTACTGACACAGGAGATACGGAGATACACACAGTACGGAAGGGTACTGACGGGAAAACAACAAACAATGACGCAACACTGGAAGACAGGGGCGGGGAGAATATATACAGGTACTAATTAGACAACAAGGAACAGCTGGGGGCTGACAGGCAGGACACATGAATACAAGGGAAGGAGACTAGACACTGAACTAACAGGCAGGAATAAACATTGTAACAGAACAACACGGGGAATACAAGGGAGACTAGAACATCTGGACTAATGGGAGATACACAGGGAGCAAGACAGACAACAGACTTGACAATATGTGTACACAAAAGTCCATACGAAAGGCGGCGGCCTGTAGCACCGCGAACAGACCACCCGGGGGCGCCAGAGGACTGTCCAGAAAGTTCAGATCCTTCAGATCCTGACAGGACCCCCCCCCCCGAAGGGGAGGCTCCCAGACGACCACCGATACCGACCCGGAACAGGCAGGGCGAAGGGCCGAAACCCTGGAAAAAACAGGCGACGAGGACACGGGAAACAGGAGCCGGGGGGCGGAAAAAAGAACCCAGGAGGGGCCCAGCAACAGGGGGACCGGGGAACGGGACCAGAGGGGAGCCCGGAGAAGGGCGCACAGGGCACGGAACCAGGGGCCCCGGAGAGGGGGACAAAGACAGAGGCCCGGAGAGGTGGGCTAGAGACAGGGACAGAGGCCCGGAGAGGGGGGCCGGAGACAGGGACAGAGGCCCGGAGAGGGGGGCTGGAGACGGGGACAGGGACCCGGTGAGGGGGGCTGGAGATGGGGACAGGGACCCGGCGAGGGGGGTTGGAGACGGGGATAGGGGCCCGGTGAGGGGGGCTGGAGACAGGGACAGAGGCCCGGAGAGGGGGGCTGGAGACAGGGACAGAGGCCCGGAGAGGGGGGCTGGAGACGGGGACAGGAGCCCAACGGCGGAGGCCGGGCACTGGGACAGGGGCCCGGTGAGGAGGCCCGGAACAAAGGGGCGAGGGTGACAACTCCAGAACAGGACCCTGGACGGGGACCCCCCCAGGAGCAGACCCCGGGACCGAACCAGGGGACCCGGAGATGAAGGGCGGAGACGACGACCCCAGAGCAGGACCCTGGACGGGAGCCACTCCAGGTGGAGGTCTTGGGACCGGGCGCAGGACCCCGGATGGGGGACCCTCCTGGTGTAGACCTCGGCGCAGACCTCGGCGTTGACCACGGTGTCGACCACGGTGTAGACCTCGGTGCAGACCTCGGCGTTGACCACGGCGTCGACCACGGCGCAGGGCTGGACCAGACGACTCTCCAGGTGCAGATCGACCTCGGTGCAGACCTTGGCGTTGACCACGGCGTAGACCACGGCGCAGGGCTGGACCAGACGACTCTCCAGGTGCAGATCGACCTCGGTGCAGACCTCGGCGTTGACCACGGCGTAGACCACGGCGCAGGGCTGGACCAGACGACTCTCCAGGTGCAGATCGACCTCGGTGCAGACCACGGCACAGGGCTGGACCAGACGCGGAGCCGGGACCAGACGACGAGCCGGAGGCAGGAGACTCCCCGGGGACAGGAGCAGGGGCACGACCCGGACCAGACCTCAGGGTCTCCCCGGGAGCCGGAGGAGAAACAGGGGCAGCTAGAGCTAAGGGGATAGCTGCCGAAGCTGCAATGGCTACAGGGGCTGAACTAGCTACTGGGCTAGTGCTAGCTGCCTGTCTAGTGAAGGCCGCTGGGCCTATGCGAACTGCTACAGGGGCAGGACTAGCTACTGGGCTTGTGCTAGCTGCCTGGGCAGTGTTAGCTAAGAGAGCTAAGGGGGTAGCTGCCAAAGCTACATTGGCTACAGGGGCTAAGCTAACCACAGGGGCCTTGCCGGCCGACGGAGCGGTCCCAGCATCGGAGGCTTCGTTAGCTATAGGGCCTGTGCTAGAGGGGTGAGCTAGGGGGGTAGCTGCCGAAGCTACATTGGCTACAGGGGCTAAGCTAACCACAGGGGCCTTGCCGGCCGACGGGGCGGTCCCAGCATCAGAGGCTTTGTTAGCTATAGGGCCTGAGCTGGCTGTCTGGGCAGTGTTAACAGAGCGAGAGCTAGCAGTACTAGCTGTGGGAGCTAGGCTAACGGCTATGCTAGTAGCGTGGACTGTGTTGACGGAGCCGGGGTTAACCGTGCTAGCTGGGGGAGCTAGGCTAACGGCTGTGCTAGTAGCATGGACTGTGTTAACGGAGCCGGGGTTAGCAGTACTAGCGGGGGAAGCAAGGCTAACGGCTGTGCTAGTTGCCTGGACAGCGTTAACGGAGCGGGGACTAGCATTACTAGCTCTGGAAGCTAGGCTAACGGCTGGGCTAATAGCCTGGGCAGTGAAGGCCGCGGGACCAACGCTAACAGCTGCGGTGGCAGTAGAGGCCTTACTTGTGGAGGAGGACGTACTGGTAGCCGTGGCTTCGCTGGGAGCAGGGGACCAGAGCGCCAGAATAATCAGTCCCAGCTGCCGTTCATGTTCCGCAAGCAGGGGAGCCTGCTCCGAGCTGCAAGTCCCACTTGCGCAGGTGAGCAGCGTGTGCAGCCGCATCCTTTCGAACAAGGATGAAGCGAGGAAACCTCCCTCGAAGAAGTGCTGCATGGTCAGCAGCAAGTCGCTCGCTTGGTCTCTCCCGTTGTCCGCTGAATCCTGGTTAGGTTTGCGTCATACTGTGAGGATCCGAGTTTAGGAGAGGAGTGTAGAATTCAATCGCGGGACAATGTGGAGTAAGAGAGACGAGGCAACGAGTCGACGTTCCGATAATAATAATAGCTTTACTTGAGCATAGTCAAAAGGCACACGTTACAGGGGAAAACAAAACCTCAGAAATGCTGGAAAACATGGACTACAAATACGGGAAGGTACTGACACAGGAGATACGGAGATACACACAGTACGGAAGGGTACTGATGGGAAAACAACAAACAATGACGCGACACTGGAAGACAGGGGCGGGGAGAATATATACAGGTACTAATTAGACAACAAGGAACAGCTGGGGGCTGACAGGCAGGACACATGAATACAAGGGAAGGAGACTAGACACTGAACTAACAGGCAGGAATAAACATTGTAACAGAACAACACGGGGAATACAAGGGAGACTAGAACATCTGGACTAATGGGAGATACACAGGGAGCAAGACAGACAACAGACTTGACAATATGTGTACACAAAAGTCCATACGAAAGGCGGCGGCCTGTAGCACCGCGAACAGACCACCCGGGGGCGCCAGAGGACTGTCCAGAAAGTTCAGATCCTTCAGATCCTGACAGGACCCCCCCCCCCCCCGAAGGGGAGGCTCCCAGACGACCACCGATACCGACCCGGAACAGGCAGGGCGAAGGGCCGGAACCCTGGAAAAAACAGGCGACGAGGACACGGGAAACAGGAGCCGGGGGGCGGAAAAAAGAACCCAGGAGGGGCCCAGCAACAGGGGGACCGGGGAACGGGACCAGAGGGGAGCCCGGAGAAGGGCGCACAGGGCACGGAACCAGGGGCCCCGGAGAGGGGGACAAAGACAGAGGCCCGGAGAGGTGGGCTAGAGACAGGGACAGAGGCCCGGAGAGGGGGGCCGGAGACAGGGACAGAGGCCCGGAGAGGGGGGCTGGAGACGGGGACAGGGACCCGGTGAGGGGGGCTGGAGATGGGGACAGGGACCCGGCGAGGGGGGTTGGAGACGGGGATAGGGGCCCGGTGAGGGGGGCTGGAGACAGGGACAGAGGCCCGGAGAGGGGGGCTGGAGACAGGGACAGAGGCCCGGAGAGGGGGGCTGGAGACGGGGACAGGAGCCCAACGGCGGAGGCCGGGCACTGGGAACACAGGGAATACAAGGGAGACTAGAACATCTGGACTAATGGGAGATACACAGGGAGCAAGACAGACAACAGACTTGACAATATGTGTACACAAAAGTCCATACGAAAGGCGGCGGCCTGTAGCACCGCGAACAGACCACCCGGGGGCGCCAGAGGACTGTCCAGAAAGTTCAGATCCTGACACCACCACACTTCCCAGGCAACACTGATGTTAATCATCCTCACCACTATCGTCTGAGTCATCATCCCATGTATCTTCGGTTTCCTTAGAAACATTTGCCCAGTTTTGGCATTGACAAAGATCTGTACATGGCAGTTTTGCAGACACACATGAACATCTTCCTGTCTCAAATTGTCCTTGTTTGCAACCTTAGGGGACTACCTGCAACACACTATCAGAGGCCGGATTTGTAGTCATCCATCATAGTCACTGTTAACTCCCCATCCTCGACATGCCACCCATTGCCAACAGGTAAAGGGGCACACATTATAGCTTTCAATGAATGTCTCATTATAGCTGCTTGGTAATTTGCCCTTTTGCAGTGTTGGTACAATGCGCCATTTGTCGGGGGCATAGAGAGTTCTGGCAAAGCCGATGATGCCATGCAGAATGCTTTATATCTGGCATCATTCACATTCTTAGCTGATGGCTGGCCATACAGGTGGCACACATATTTGCTAAGACCATCAAAGGTAGACTGGTCTAGGGTAATTCACCTTTCCCCCTCCTCCCACACTGTGCAACATCCTGATGTGCAATATCCACAGTGCAATACCCACCCACTACCGTCTGACACTGTGATTGTTATTTGTGTATTGCTATTCTGTATATTGTTGTTATTTTGTATATTGTACAAGACTAACATTGTCTTATTGTATAGCATTTAAGGTTTCTGTATAGGATTTTATGTTTCTCTTATATTACTTGTGATTTTATTACTGCACCTTAGGTTTGAGTCCCAAATCTTGTTGTATGCAAATATAATGACAATAAAGTACAATCTAATCTAATCAGGGTCCCCCATTTTCAATTCATCATGACATTTATGACATACACAACATACAGATATACAAATATATATCTACTCTAATATATACATATTACAACAAGCGTTGCAAGGGCAAGGCTAAGAGAATCATTAAAGACTCCAGTCACCCGAACAACTGCCTCTTTGAACTGCTGCGGTCAGGCAAGCGATACCGGAGTCTCAAGGCGAGCACAGAAAGACTCAGAAGAAGCTTCTATCCCCAGGCCATCAGGCTGCTAAACGAACAATGAACACTACACAACAACAACAACCACCAAACGCACATAGCACACACATCCACACGCACACACTCACTTTAAACAAACACACTGTAGCACCCACTCCACACACTTTATAGCACACACCCACTTTAAACAAACACACTGTAGCACCCACTCCCCACACTTTATATTTATTGATGAAGGATTGCACTACAACTCATACACCTTACTGTAAATTGTACCTAAATTGTACCTCATCCCATTTCTGCTTTGCACTATATAGTACTGTACATTAGTACACTGCATAGTATTGTATATTATATGGTAACTCAGAACATTGTACATATGTCTATACAGAACACTGTGACCTCATTTTCTTCTTCTAAATTACATGCTATACTATGTTATTTGATACTATCTTGTCTAGCACAGTCTCTGGAGCGTAACAGTAAGAAGCATTTTGTATGAAAGTATTCTGTACTTCTGTATGACAACTATTAAAGAAACTTGAAACTACATTTATGACACAAATCGATCTCTAAACAATGTGTGTATGTCTCCACAATGGTATGATTCTGGCCTGGTAGGTTAAGCCAGGGGTTCCCAAACTTTTCAGACCGGGACCCAGAAAATAAGGCGTCAGAGAGCCGCGGCCCAATGCACATTGTCAGGCTTTTTTTTTTTTTTTTTAAGCCAAATATCACTTCAATCCTATTAAGTTAGTTCAAGTTAGTTATTAATTTATATGTGCTATTTATGAGAGGGCTAACTTGTTGCAAAATAATAATGATAATAATAATAGCCTCATTAAAATACTATTGTTGCTTCGGTTGTTTTCAGCGTTTTATGTGCATAATCTGTCATTTAGTTTGAAATGTTCGTTGAAATAAGTTGATTTTTCGTTTTTGTTTATTTATTAAGTTAATATAAAACCATATAGTCACATTTTAGAATACAATGGAATATAATTTTATAATACAACTAGAAACACTGTCCTGGCCTGCTTCTAAGTTCAGTGGCCTGACAAAAAAAAAAAATTGGATTTTTAATTTTTTTAAATCATCTCGCGGCCCTCCCGTGGCTGCTCGCGGCCCACCTTTGGGTCGCGACCCCGACTTTGGGAATCACTGTGTTAAGCCACCGTTCTACGCAGTTTCTATATCTATCCCACCGTGTCTGTGTAAAATCTTGTACACGTTCTTTCTGAACGGATGTGAGATGCATATAACATTGTTTAGAAACCTTTTTCCGAACTTTAGAAGGTGTTTTCTGAGTGTGGATGTAATTTCTTTGTTGACACCGGATCGACCAATAGCAGCTCTCTTTGTTGCGAGGATACGGCAACAAAGAGAGCTGCTATTGGTCGAGCGCAAGATACGTGACCGAACTCGCACCAATTGCGTCAAATAAAACTCTGCAGTGACCAAATATCCGTTTGCGAGGAAAGATCTAGTCCCGACTTTAAAATTATGATTGCGCAAAATGGGCTATTTTGTCAATGGAGAACTTTTTGTTCCTAAATCTACACTAATATATCTTTCACCCAGAGTGAAAATTGTGTAATTCGCCGAGGTGGGAACGGGATGAAATGATACAGCCTTCACCATACGGCCTATTTAAGCCCCAATGCACCAAACCTAAGAGAGTGCCGTTCGTTTTCTCCAACATGCACTTATTCACATTGGGGACTGGAGTCTGGCTGCGTGCTCCTGAGACCAAAACATAGACTCCACTGAGCTGATTGCAGCAGCCCACATGGACTGAAATGTCAAGTCAAGCGTTCCTTAATAATCCCCTTGGCCCTGCTTGGACAAACACGTCAATACGAACCACTCTTCATACTGTATAGGAAAATATGTTGCAAGGTCATTTGGTCAGATGATACGCACCTATGTACAGTACAGTCCATTAGGGAATCTAAACCAGAGGTACTGGTCAGTGTTTATGAAGAGAGTGGATGCTACTTGGCTGGTAGAGCTCTTTGCAGGCAGGAATGCAGCGAGGCAGGGCTGGGAGACCTGGGATAGCAGAGGGGGTGCAGGGCTGGGAGACCTGGGATAGCAGAGGGGGTGCAGGGCTGGGATAGCAGAGGGGGTTCAAACAGGGATTCTCTGTAACCTAACCCCCATGCAGGCTGGTGTCGGGCAGACCCAGCTGGTCCTGCAGCTTCAGACACCCGCACCCCCTAAATGAAGACTGTGTGTGTGTGGGTGGGTCGGTTGGTGGGTGTAGGGGGAGGGTAAAGACAATTTTAGAGCAGACTGCAGGGGTTAACGGGTCATGTTCACTTGCCCGGAAAATACAATTGTAAATTTTTTTATGAAAAACAAAATAGATGCCAGGCCTAACAACATGCTCAACAAAAGGATTGTTTCCAGTAATTGTTTAATGACATTATTTCAAATCTATTTAAAATGTTTAGGCTACATGGGAGACCACCACCATATACAGTAGGCTATAGGGCTGTCATTTTTTTTTTTTTTTTTCACTGTGATAAGGACTTTTTTTTTTTTTTTTATCAACTTTTTCTCCTTATTTTTTTTTTCTTCTTCCATCCCAATTTCGTTATTCCAATTCTCCCCTCCCCTGTCTTGAACGTTGCCAGACTATGCCTCCCACTGGTCGGCTGTAGTGATTATAGAAGCCTTGCATCACGTGTCCCCTCCGGTACACGAGGAGGCAGCCTGTCACATCTTTTCACCAGACAGCTCGAACTCTCAGTGGCGAGGAGTAACGTGTGGGAGGCTCACGCTGCCCCCAATACTTCCTGTTTCTGCTGTACAGGCGTCACCCAACCGACCTGTAGGAGTCGCTGTCCACAACGTCCAATCCCCACCCACCAACTTTCCCACCCTCTAACACTGCCAATTGTGTTAGTATGACGACCGGCCAAGCCGGTAGCAACGCCGAGAGCTGGGCTCGATACCAGTATCTCCTGCGTTAGTGGCGAGCGCATTGCCCACTGCGCCACTCAGCCGCCGCCTGTAATATGGAATTTGTTCAAATTATATTTAACTTTTATGTAATCAGAATCCTCTATTAGTAACCCCCCCCCCAGAGAGAGAGAGAGAATGTTAGGCAGGTCTAGATTAGCTACACCAACCCACTACGACCATCTCTCAGTTAGTGATTAGCAACTCATTAGGAATATCTCCCAGTTAGTGATTTAGCATTTCTCGGTTAGTGATGAGCAGATGTTGATTCCACTGTTAGATACAGAACAGTGTCCTGATACCCATCCATCCTGCCACCAGGCCTGAAGGAGAAGTGTGTGGACAGCCTGGTGTTTGAGACCCTCATCCCAAAGCCCATGATGCAGCACTACATCAGCCTGCTGCTCAAGCACCGCCGCCTCATCCTGTCCGGGCCCAGCGGGACGGGAAAGACCTACCTCACCTCCCGGCTGGCCGAGTACCTGGTGGACCGCAGCGCCCGCGACGTCACCGAGGGCATCGTGGTCACGTTCAACATGCACCGTCAGTCATGCAAGGTGAGAGAGTTGCACTTTCCCCAAAAACGTGCGGGTTAAATCACTCGCACCTCATCACCTTGGCGACACATTACACCGTCAAGTCCATGTCCATGTCCATGTGGTTAAGCTGCCTGGTCAAATAAAGGTTAAATATAAAACGGTACTTTTTAAATTACATTGCCTCGCATTTTTTAGGACATAGAAAGCAGTCCATGACACATCTCCTAGTTACCTGTACTATACTGGCAGTTAAGTCAGTATCTATAAACATTCTCCCTGAGTTGGAAATCAGAGGATCAAGACTCGGATCTGTGATGTCATCAAGTGACACGTTCTGTTTTAGTTGGTCCATTTACAATGAATCAGTGACCAGCTGTTTGTGGGCTCATAGAAATTGTGTTTGAGGTTTTACATCCAAATTAGTTTTATTTAAATGTAGGGCTTATAGCTCTGAATCAGAATCACCTTGATAACATCATCCCTAGTCTTGTCTCTGGTGTTCAGCTTAAAGAGAGACTTGTTCATATTCACAAATCAAAACTGAGCTGCAAGTATTTTATAAATAACATGTGAATTCTATTTTAGGGTGGATTTTCCTGTTAAGCCCCAATATGCCCACGCCCTCCCCTTGTTTAAGTGAAAGTTGCTTCATGACCAGTTCCATATAGGCCTACTATTGATGTTGTCGTTTTATTCATCATCATCATCATCATCATCATCATCATCATCATCATCATCATCATCATCATCATCATCATCATCATCATCTCTCTCCATCTCTCTTTTAACAGGATCTGCAACTCCACCTATCCAACCTGGCCAATCAGATTGATCGTGAAACCAGCACAGCAGAAATACCACTGGTGGTCATCCTCGATGATATTCATGATCCGGCCTCCATCAGTGAGCTTGTCAACGGTGCACTCACCTGCAAATATCACAAATGGTGAGCTCTCTCTATCTCTACACTCTTGACTTAAATCCAATTTGTCACATTTGGCTGCTCTGGTGGAATTTTTCAGTTGAATATAACTGGAACTGCTCTTTATTTCAGTCCTTACATTATTGGAACGAGCAATCAACATGTGAAAATGATTGCCAACCACGGCCTGCATCTCAGCTTCAGGTGAGAGCTGGTTCATATACAGAACGTCTCAACAAGAGAGTGAAGAAACCGAGTTATGACCCTTTCCTTCCTCACACCTACAGCACGGTGTTGTGAAATGATCAAATGTATTGTAATAATACTAATTATACAACAGTTAGTTCCAACCAAGTGTCCATTTGATTGGACAAGAGGCATTCAATGAGTGCTGATATTCAGTATAACAGCACTGGGACTTTTCACTCTGCCGCACAGGTGTTCTATTAATAACCATTTAATTAGGCTACATTAATGGTCGTTATCAATAGAATATTTCTGCTAATTATTATCATCAACTATCCAGCTCGTTTTTATAGTGTAATGTTTGGCTACTTCTAATCATTGGGCTCACCACCTCCCATTCCTCACTGTTCGACCTGGAAAACGAAACTTAACGTCCGTTATGAGCGTTCAGGTTAGAAATATACAATATACAAACTAAAGTAGAACCTAAGTACAATGAAGTAAAAATGCAGGCAATGAGGTACAACAATGCAGACGATGAGGTACAAAAATGCAAACCTTTAAAAAAAATGCAAAAATGTGGATGTAGTGCAAATCTCTTTAATAAATAGCTAAATATGATGTAGTGTTTAAAGTGTCTAAAGTGAGTGTTAAGGTGAGTGTTTGTTTAAAATGAGTGTGTGCATGTGGATGTGTGTGCAATGAGTGTAGATAGATGGATGGGTTGATGTTACCTAGAGTCATTGAGCATCCTGATGGCCTGGGGATAGACGCTCCTTCTGAGTCGTTCTGTACTGGCCATGAGACTCCAGTAGCTCTTGCCTGACCACAGCAGTGCAAAGAGGCAGTTGTTTGACTAGAGTCTTTGACTATTCCTTTAGCCTTGGCTCTGCAACGCTTGGTATAAATGTCCTGGAGAGTGGGAAGCCCACCTCCAATTGTGCGTTTGGCTGATCGAGCCACTCTCTGCAGTCTGCTGCGGTCGTGTGCGGAGCTATTTCCAAACCAGGAGGTGATGTTGTCAGAATGCTCTCTATTGTGCGTGAGTAGAAGTTCTTAAGGATCTTCTGACTCACTTTGAACTTCCTTAGGCGCCTAAGGAAGTAGAGGCGTTGCGGTGCCTTCTTCACTACACTGTCAATGTGTGTGGTCCATGTCAAGTCCTCGGATATGTGGACTCCGAGGTACTTAAAACTGTTCACTCTCTTGACCGGTGCCCCGTAGATGTTGAGAGGGCTGTAGTCCGCCCAACCTTCTAAAATCCACCCTTTCAACCTAGAATGTATAATAATAATAATTATATATCCCTCCCTTTCAACCTAGAATGGTGACCTTCTCCAACAACGTGGAGCCAGCCAACGGCTTCCTGGTGCGCTACCTGCACAGGAAGCTGATGGAGGCGGAGGACGAGAGGAGCTTGACCAATGAGGACCTGATCAGGGTGCTGGACTGGGTGCCCAAGCTGTGGTACCACCTGCACACCTTCCTGGAGAAGCACAGTACATCTGACTTCCTCATTGGTATGAAAAACACTCTCATTGCGGCAGAAGAAAGATGAGGAATGACCTTTGGGTTACTACTGTTCGGGTGGAATGGTTCACTAAAAACACAGCTCGGTTCATATCACAGTTTTGGGGTCACGGTTTTGGGTTCGGTATGGTTCAGTGGGAAGAAGAAATGCCATTGCTATTTCAAATAGTATTTGGTAAAGAAATGTAATAATAATTCGCTTAAAGCATAAGGGAACACACACTGTTTAATCCATCTCTTGTAAATTCTTTTTATAAAAGAAATAACCCTGTAATGCCCCAAAACAGCAGACTTAAACGATGCGTGAGAAGATTATGTGATATATATATATCGTCTTACCGGTAGCCTAGTCATTTCTGAGACAAACTGACTGATGCAGCTGCACTCACCACCTCGCCTGGACAAACTGAAAGGTCCCGCTTGGTTTTGGATTTAAATGCAGCGGGCATTAACACATTGAGTGCCAGCGACGTCATATCTCATTTTATTAGCCCCCCCCATTGAGTGCCGACGACGACAATTATTGTTTTATTTTTTTATTAGCGATCTGAATTCATATTTCATCAACCGAGTCTCCCGTTGGTACAGCAGCTCCTACAGGAGCTCAGATGGGAAAAAAGCGCCCCCTATCGTCTAACCCTGTGTAACTGCAGGTCAGTCGATTAGACTGACCTTGGATCTGTAGATCTGTAGAGGTGGAGCCAACTGGCTCCATTGTGCTGGCGAGACGTCTGATCAAGAGGGATCTGATCGCGAGACGGAAATCAGCCTGGAATATATATTTACAGCAGCCAATAATCAATCAATAAGCGTGATCGATATTTGGAATGGCGATCAGGAATTGGAATAATCTTTTTGGATAACATCTGATCTCAGGTAAGGAATCTATTTTACCAGTTTTAGGATAATCAGACCTGTTTTCACGGAGATTTCAGCGTTTGCCCTATGTGTGATGTGGCTGTTTGGCTGTGATCGCTGATGAGGAAATAAGAGAATCGATTTTTCAGATCGCCTCTATAGCGTGCATACGTACACATAACTATCGATAATCTAGCGTTTATTTGAAAACGATTCATAAATAGGCAGAAAAATTACAACGTTTTTGTGTATTCTAGAATATTCCAGTAAATGTCTTTTATCACGGAATCTTTATATTTTCCTTGGAAATGAGGGCTTTTCAAAATGCTATAGTACCAAAATAAACCAAACGATCGAGGTGCCCCGAACGGTTCAGATTTTTTACACAAGCCGTTCCATCCATAGTATTGTGTATTGGGGCTAATACCAAGTTTCAAGTTTCAAGTTTGTTTATAAAATATCACAATAAAATACACATACTTTATGGTGAAATGCTTGGTTCTGTATGAGCCCCTGAGAGTAAAAAAAAACAAGTAAAATACAATGTACAATCTAAAGTAGTACAAATTTGTAAACAGTGAGGTACAATACAGAAATGAGGTACAACACTTTGAGGTAAGGTGCAATTGCAAATGAGGTATGAATGTAGTGCAAATCTCTTTAATAAATAGATAAATATAATGTAGTGTTAAAGTGTCTAAAGTGAGTGTTAAGGTGAGTGTTTGTTTAAAGTGTGTAACTGAGGGGTACAATTCCCTGACTGTATTGATAAGTATGGTATCATTAAACCACTACCGCTTTATGTACTTTAACTACTGGCCACACAGTACATGATATAGATATGATGAACACTTTCCCACCTGATGAAACCAAGTCCACACAAATGTATCCGTCGAATCTTTAATATATAGCAAAGGGTATATACAACGTTCACGTAATGACATTTATGATTTGAATGCACTTGTAAGGCAAATGAGTATTCGTAGGCAAATCAACATTGAATGTCCAATCTCTGGTTACGCAGGAAGCAAGTATACAACCTGGTTCTTTAGGGAACTATAGCGATGGTACTTAATGATTATAGCTGGATACACTAAAGGGGGGTCCCGCTGGTTGTAAGTCAGTAGGGGGGGGGGGGGGGGGGGGTTAGGAGAGCCGCTGGCGATATCCCATCTGGCCAACGATTTCTTGGGAGAATTCAGAGTGCTGAACACGGTGCCCACAGAACCTTGGTCCACAGATGAATACAGTTGGGCCCTCTTGTAGACGGTAGCTGCCGGTCCACAACGAAGAGACGTGAGGCGACCTCACTCGGGTTAGAGCGCCGTCTCACCTGGACTCCTCTCGGGGGTAGTTCCAACACTTACCAGTGTTGGCTGTTATCCATGGCATAATCAAAGCACCCAAAGCAAGTAGATAATCCAAGCCGTGTAGGGCTCGCCGTCGTCCGGGTAAGGTAATCCAATGTGCAGGTCCACTCGTCCTTGCCCAGAACTCCTCGGATGAAAGCACCACACGTGGTCTGCCCAGCCTGGTTAAGACTCTAGATAACGCGAGGAAAACGATGGGGGTACTCCTCACTTTATAACTCTAACCGAACGATGCACCATACATAATAGACTATTATTAACTTAATAGAAATACGTCCCACTCGACGGTATAGTGCCAAACTATGACAATTCAACTATTAATCCACACGATGTCTCAATGCCATTCTGAGGCCAAGTTGACCATACTGCACCACACGTGTATCGTGGGTGAGGCTTAACGTCTTGCCACTAGGTTGGAGGGTAAAGAACTAAGGGCTAAGGGCTAAGGGAAGTTCTACTTTACTTGCGCCATATATATATGCGCTGTGAACAACTAGTACCATTCGTATTTCGGCAGACGTATTTCTACGCGGAACCGGGGCTAGTAACGACATGTTCGTCGGCACGATTGAACTTGAACCAAGGGGCTTGGCTGCTGGCGCCAAGTTCTTGTCCAATGAGAGAATGAAACTATTATGGGCTGTTAGTAGACCAAAGGGATATTCAGTGTATATGTACAAGGAATATACAAGGGATATCAAACGATATACAAATACTATTAAATATATATCCATAAATAAATATATATATTCGGTTTAATCTGATCCTTCACAACAGCCGCCCCCTAATTAGTCCCACCTAATTAGCTAAGCAGAGACAGATTGACCGCACTGTCTACCACTCAAGGTCCGCTGTAAGGGTCAGTCAACTCACAAAGTCATGGGGTCATGGTCGTCATCGATAGTGTCTGGGAGTCTGGGCAGTTCTATTAGCCTCGCCACGGGTCGTGTGTAAGTTCGCCCTTGGACGAGCACCTCAGCTGCTCGGACCTTGCCATCGGCACCGGTGATCACTTTGCTTACGCGGCCAGCCGGCCACATAGCTCTGGGTAGTGACTGGTCGATAATCATGACGACTGTTCCTTCTGTCAAATTGTCTCTCTCTTTTACCCACTTCTGGCGGGTCTGTAGAGACGGTAGGTAGTGGAGTAGAAAGCTGTTCCAAAACTTGTCAGCTAGTACTTGACTGTACCTCCACATTCTTCGGCCGTTCGCTTCTTCAGGCCTGTACATTGTCTGGGGTAGCGCGGGGTCCAGCCGCCCCATCAAGAGTGTGTTGGGGGTGACTGGGTCGACATCTGCTATATCACTGGAGACGTAGCCGAGGGGCTTGGAGTTCAATACTCCCTCGATCTCCGTGAGGACTGTCATTAGGACTTCTTCCGCTACAGTCTGGGCCCCAAGCACGGCGTACAGGGCTGTCTTTAGTTGCGCACTCTGTAGGGTGAGGCAGTCATCTATGTTGGGGTCTGTGGAGGCGACTGTGCTCAGTCCACAGAACATAGGTTTCTTGTTCTCAGCCTCCTCTTTACTCGCCTCCCGTGGGGTGGGCGTAGGCCACTCTCCTTCCGGGAGCTTGAGGAACTCTGGTCCATCACTGTAGATGTTGTGACGGGTGAGGTCATCTAGGGACATTCCCCGGGTGATGACGTCAGCTGGGTTGTGTTTGGTGTCCACATACCGCCAGCTCGCTGCTTCTGTTAACTCTTGAATCTCGGTGACTCTGACTCCCACGAAGACTTTGTATCTGCATGAATCAGACTTGATCCATGTGAGTACTGTCGTGGAATCTGACCACAAGATTGTTCTGTGCACCGGAATGGTGAGTTCACGTTGGATTAACGTGGCTAGATGCGCTCCTGCTAGGGCTGCGCAGAGCTCTAGACGCGGGATAGATTGTTGCTTTCGTGGGGCTATTCTTGAGCGAGCCAGGATGAAAGCAGTGTGTATCTCTCCTCCCTTCTCTTGGGCACGCAAGTAGGCCACCGATCCATAGGCTACTTCGGAGGCGTCACTGAAGACGTGTAGATTCATCTTGCATGTCTCTGGCCTCACTGTGGGTGGGAAGTAGCTGCGGCGTATATTGACGCCTGGGAGTGAGCGGAGCTCCGTCTCCCACTCTCTCCATGTGGAGGCAAGGGGTGCGGGTATTGGGTCGTCCCAGCCCTGGTCCTTGTCCCATAGTGCTCGTACAATCATCTTTGCCCTGGTGGTGTAAGGTAGAATACATCCCAACGGGTCATATTGTCTGGCGAGTGTTCTGTACACACTCCGTCTGGTGGTCGGTATCGCCGTCGACCTTCCCTGCTCCGTGGTCAGGGGTTTGTGTCTATAGTGGAGCGAGTCTGTTTTGAAGCGCCAGACTAGTCCTAGTGTCATTTCTTGGGCTTCTTCTGGGATTGTCGCCATCCAGGTCTCGCTGCTGGCAGCCTTGTCCGCGGGGGAGAGGCTGCGCAATACGTGCGGGTCGCTGCTGGCCCACTGCCTGAGATCAAAGCTGCCTTTGATCAGGGAGGCGCGTAGCTTGAGTAGGAGAGCCTCGGCTTCTTCTTGAGTCGAAACGCTTTGTAAACAGTTGTCCACGTAGAAACTGTTCTTCACACTGTGTCGGACCTCTTCATCTGCTGCTGGGTCCTCTGCGACGTGTTTCTGCAGTGCAAATGTAGCACAGCACGGGCTGCATGTGGTTCCGAAGGGGAGGACTTCCCATTGGTAGATGGCTGGGTGCTCATCTCCGATCCTCTCTCTCCATAGGAACCGCAGTAGGGGCTTATCCTCCTCCACTAGTCTCACCTGCAGGAACATCCCTTTGATATCCCCGCTGATAGCCACCTTGTCCTGGCGGAAGCGTAGTAGCACGCCTAGTAGAGAGGGGCCGAGTGTGGGGCCGGGCAAGAGCTCTTTATTCAGATTCTGGGATCCGATCTGGTAGCTGCAGTTAAACACAATGCGATCCTTGCCGTTGTGGTGGACCTTGTGGTGCGGCACGTACCATGATTCGGTCGTCTGATCGGCCTCTTTAATGTCAATCTTCATTACGTGTCTCGCTGTGATTAGCTTCTCAATCTCAGCGCGGTACACACTCTCTTGAGCGGGGTCTTTGGCTAGGCGCCGCTCTGTGTTCAATAGATACCGCTCCGTAGCTTCTTACGTGGCGTGAAAGGTGGGCATTCCCTCTCGCCTCAGGAGTGGAGTTGCGTATCTCATCACTCCGCCGACTGTGACTCTCTTTGTCCCTTGCTCGAGGAGGTTTATGGCGTAAATGTCTTCTTTAGAACGAATGTCTTTCTTTTCGTTCTTAAAGGGCATTGTCTCTAGTGTCCATAGCCTCTCGACATGCTGCAGGAGAGTGGTGTCTTCTTCTGTCACTCTGGAGTGGAGGCAGCTAGTGGCTGCTGTTCGGTTGAGAGATTTAGCGAGGGGGCCTTGTAGTGTCCATCCTAGGCGGGTCTCGACTGCTGCAGGACAGCCTCTGGGTCCTGTATGGACCCGGTCTATCGGGACTATGAGGTCTGCATGGTCGGAGCCTATCAGCAGGGTCGGGGTGGCGCCGTCTATGAGCGGGATAGGTAGTTGACGCAGGTGCACATATTTATCCATCAGTTTGGCGATGGGGTAGGTGTACTGTGATAGTCCTATTTCTTGGCTGGTGAAAGCATTTGTAATCCTATACCGTCGCTCTGGCTGCCCGCTTGCTGCGATAGTGAAGGAGACATTCTCGCCTTTTATCGTCTTTAAATCTCTTCTTATTGTCCGAATCGTCATTTGGTTCTCGCTCCCCCGCAGTCCCAGCTGGGCCGCAGCGGACGCGAGCAGAAGGGTCTTCTCTGACCCGTCATCAAGGACGGCGTAAGTGTCCATGACTTTATCTTGGTAGCTCAATGTTACACGGACTACCTTTAAGAGCACTTGGGCGCCGCTGCTGCTGGCGGGGTCAATGTACATGACACTTGCCTTGGTGCTGCTCGATGGTGCAGGTGCAGGCTTTCTTCTGTTACTGTCGTGTAGGACATCTAGGTGGGCTCCGTCACACCGACTGCACCTCTTCTTTAGGCGGCACTCGGCTGCCATGTGACTGCGCGCACATCGGTAACAGCGCCTGTTGGACTTTATCCATTGACTCACTTCTTCTGCATTCATCTTTGTGAACAGGTCACATTGTGACAGCCAGTGTTCCTTCTCGCAGTACGGGCACACCATCTTCCACTTCTCTTTTCTCGAGGGGGTACTGTGGTTCTTACTGCTCGGTACTGATTCTGATTGGTGCATGACAGTCACTGATCTTCTTCCATCGTTTATTCTCCTGGGTCCCTCTCTGGAGCTTGGTGTGCTCCGCACGAACGTATCCAGTCGTAAGCTGCTGACTTCTCTCGCCAGGAAGTCGGCTAGATCGAGGAGGGATGGTTCGGGACCGTTAGGATCACGGTGGTCTCTCTGCCGCCTAAAGCGCTCTTGTCTGGCGGGTGGCAGCTTCTCTAAAATCCTCTCAACGTTAGAGTTGGCGTATAGCTCGTGCATACCCTTTTCTCGTTGCGCTCCCAGCATCCCTACCAGGGACTGCACTTTTATAGACAGGTCGTCTAATGAGCGATTGTCTGTTGCTGGGGGTAGGCGGTCAATATGCCTTATCTCTTGGATTACGTAATCCCATATACGTCCGTATCTCTGGTCCAGCGCTGCTAGAGCCGCGGTGTATGGGGTCGTAGAGGTGGCATAGGCTAGCGCTATATTGTGCGCTCGGGGTACTTTCAGGTGCTTCAGTAATATTGCATACTTGTGACGTTCATCAACGACATCCACCATCATTGTCTCTAAGCACATTCGGAGCTCCGTGTACTGTGCCCGATTCTCATGGGTGAAGTCTGGGATGGTCGGTGTGGCAATGTATGACGCCGTGGATGGCTGATACATCGGCGAGCGTTGGGGGAGAGGCCTCCTAGGCGAGTCTCCTCTTGCGCCTCTCTGTGGGCTGGCACCGGCAGGGTACCATGGCCCGCTGGTCCAGGTGCTATTCCTCGGGGCTGGTCGTGCGTCGTGCTCACCCGTGAATAGAGTCAGGGGTCTGTAGCGCAGCGCCGCGGGGGTATAGCCTGGGCTGTACTGGACCTCCTGGTCCGGTGGAGTACTGTGCTGTCGTCGGGCTTGGTTCTCCTCCTCTCCCTCTTCTTCTTCTATCAGGTCCTCTAGATCCTGTAGTAGTTTATTTAGCTTCTCCGCAGTGTATGCTGCTCCTTCCTTGTAGCTGGGTCTCGCTTGGACCGGTCGGGGAAGGGGGTCTGCGGGGGGTATAG
Source organism: Notolepis coatsorum (assembly GCF_963971535.1). Classification (NCBI taxonomy): domain Eukaryota; kingdom Metazoa; phylum Chordata; class Actinopteri; order Aulopiformes; family Paralepididae; genus Notolepis; species Notolepis coatsorum. Next base: position 98,360,650 of record NC_140170.1, read on the forward strand.
GCTTGGTCTGTTGGTCAAGTTCAGGGTCGCTTGCTCGGTTAGGAGACGCTGCCCTTGACTGTTGTCTCGACGAGTTCCTTGAACCCCTGGCGGAGGGAGAGGGTGTTGCCTTGAGGATCAGCTGCTCCATTAGTTGCGCTTGTAGCTTGTCGCGCTCGGCTTGTAGTCTGTCGCGCTCGGTTTCGCGCTGGATGAGAGCGAGGTCGCGCTCTGCTTCTCTTTGGGCACCGGCAGCGGCACGCTGGGTGTCTGCTCGGTCTCTTGCCATATTCTCTTCCGTCTGAAGGCGTCTCATCTCCAGGCGTATGCGCTCTTCTTCGCTCCGTTGCTGTGTCTGGAGTCGATCGCGTTCACCCTGAAGTCGATCGCGTTCACCCTGGAGTCGATCGCGTTCGGTAGAGGCTGTCAGGCTGACGAGGAACGCCTGTGATAGCATCCTCTCCGCTTCGCTGGGGGAAGACGGTTGTAGAGGTGAGCCGCTCCTGGCGGTACTCGTTGGGGAGTCCTGGAGCTCTATTTCCTCGGCGCTCTCCTCCTCTTCTTCCGTGCAGAGTTCTCTCTCTGTAGGGTTGTCTTCCTCCCGGGGCTGGTCGGGGACTACTTCTTCGGTATTGGCGGGGGGTAAAGGCATGTCAGCTCCCTCCTGGTCCCCACCGTGAGCTTGGTCAGTTACATTAGAACCCACTAGGGCCTCTGTGGTCGGGGTAACCTGGTCGTTAAGGTCAGACATAATTTTACTTTCTACTTTTACCGCGTTTACCGTTTGTAGAGGGCTAGGTAGTTGACTGACAGCGTAATCCTCTAAGTACGGAGGTGGCTGTCGTCTGCGCCGCGGGCGTTCTACGTTAGGAGGACCGTTTCGTGGAGTGTTCATCATAGGCCATTTCAATATTAATAACACTATATTAATATTACACTAGTTACCATCCGGCTCGAAGGACCAATTGTAACTGAGGGGTACAATTCCCTGACTGTATTGATAAGTATGGTATCATTAAACCACTACCGCTTTATGTACTTTAACTACTGGCCACACAGTACATGATATAGATATGATGAACACTTTCCCACCTGATGAAACCAAGTCCACACAAATGTATCCGTCGAATCTTTAATATATAGCAAAGGGTATATACAACGTTCACGTAATGACATTTATGATTTGAATGCACTTGTAAGGCAAATGAGTATTCGTAGGCAAATCAACATTGAATGTCCAATCTCTGGTTACGCAGGAAGCAAGTATACAACCTGGTTCTTTAGGGAACTATAGCGATGGTACTTAATGATTATAGCTGGATACACTAAAGGGGGGTCCCGCTGGTTGTAAGTCAGTAGGGGGGGGGGGGGGTTAGGAGAGCCGCTGGCGATATCCCATCTGGCCAACGATTTCTTGGGAGAATTCAGAGTGCTGAACACGGTGCCCACAGAACCTTGGTCCACAGATGAATACAGTTGGGCCCTCTTGTAGACGGTAGCTGCCGGTCCACAACGAAGAGACGTGAGGCGACCTCACTCGGGTTAGAGAGCCGTCTCACCTGGACTCCTCTCGGGGGTAGTTCCAACACTTACCAGTGTTGGCTGTTATCCATGGCATAATCAAAGCACCCAAAGCAAGTAGATAATCCAAGCCGTGTAGGGCTCGCCGTCGTCCGGATAAGGTAATCCAATGTGCAGGTCCACTCGTCCTTGCCCAGAACTCCTCGGATGAAAGCACCACACGTGGTCTGCCCAGCCTGGTTAAGACTCTAGATAACGCGAGGAAAACGATGGGGGTACTGCTCACTTTATAACTCTAACCGAACGATGCACCATACATAATAGACTATTATTAACTTAATAGAAATACGTCCCACTCGACGGTATAGTGCCAAACTATGACAATTCAACTATTAATCCACACAATGTCTCAATGCCATTCTGAGGCCAAGTTGACCATACTGCACCACACGTGTATCGTGGGTGAGGCTTAACGTCTTGCCACTAGGTTGGAGGGTAAAGAACTAAGGGCTAAGGGCTAAGGGAAGTTCTACTTTACTTGCGCCATATATATATGCGCTGTGAACAAATAGTACAATTCGTATTTCGGCAGACGTATTCCTACGCGGAACCGGGGCTAGTAACGACATGTTCATCGGCACGATTGAACTTGAACCAAGGGGCTTGGCTGCTGGCGCCAAGTTCTTGTCCAATGAGAGAATGAAACTATTATGGGCTGTTAGTAGACCAAAGGGATATTCAGTGTATATGTACAAGGAATATACAAGGGATATCAAACGATATACAAATACTATTAAATATATATCCATAAATAAATATATATATTCGGTTTAATCTGATCCTTCACAACAAAGTGAGTGTGTGCATGTGGATGTGTGTGCAGCGAGTGTAGATGATGGGTTGTTACATGGAGTCATTGAGCATCCTGATGGCCTGGGGGTAGAAGCTCCATATCAGTATCAACAGAATTTCCCCCAATGCTAAATGTCCCATACCAAGAGGCATTATGCAACATGTTGAAAATCAAAGCAATATGATATTCATCATTGTTTTGAACATTATTTTATATGAGATGATAGATCTCTTGAGTGGAGAAATGTTGTCATTCTTTGTCCAGTGACCCCAAACTAATCTAGGTCTAAGTCTGCACTGTCCAGTAAAAGGAATGGCTCACATCAGTAATCAGTTTTGGACATCTGTAATGCCATCAAACGGCGACCTCTAGGCAAAATATTCCCTCTTGGTATTGCACTTTGTTTAAATTTTTTTTATTTGGTGTGGGTTGGTGTTGAGTGGGGATAGCGGATGTGTTGCTATTGGCTGGCCACACCTCAGGCTCTGCCAATAGAGGTCTAGAAATTCACACTATAATAAGTTACTACTGTATATAGTATATATATAGCTATATAGTATACATATATATTGCTATAGCTATATACTGTACATAGTAGTAACTTAGTATAGTTTGAATTTCTCCAGACCTCTCTTGGCAGAGCCTGAGGTGTGGCCAGCAATATCCGCTATCCACACTCAACACCAACCCACACATTGATTGATTGATTGATTGATTGATTGATTGATTGATTGACTGATTGATTGAAAACTTAACTACAAAACAACTGCTAAGAGGATGCAGACCAGAAAAATACTTTTCAATTCATCAGGACATTTATGACATACAAGACATACAGATATACAGAACTATGTAGTAAAAAGAGATCATAAAAAATATGTACATCCGAAGGGGAAGAAACTGTACATTGGGGGGGGGGGGGGGGGGGGGATTTGGCCATTTACAGGGGCCAGTTTCTAATTGCAGCCACCCGTATGTGCTCTTTGAGAGCGGTTTTGAAGGAGGGTAGGGATTCACATTCCTTCACGGTTGTGGGTAGGGCTAGTTTAGTCCCTTGTTTGAGCCGAATCTGGGTTGAACATGATTTGTGGAGCTCCCTCTGGTGTTGTGGTCGTGGACTTCACTGACATTTGGGAAGTATTTTGACATGTACATGGGTATCCCAGTGGTGTAGTGTATCTTGTAGACCAGGCCCATTGCAAGTTGCTGTACTCTGTTGTCTACTCTAAGCCATCCTAGGTTGTCAAAATGTGCAGGGGTAAGGTGGGTTTTATGAGTAAGGCCAAGCAGTAGTCTGACCAGTTTGTTTTGTGATGTTTGTAGCCTTGTTTTTAGGGCCTTTGAGGTGCTCAGACCAAAACAAAACATTTAAACAAAGTTCAATACCAAGAGGGACTATTTTGCATAGAGGTCACTGTTTGATGGCATTACAGATTCAACCTTTAAAAGTTCAGGACTCAGAATCTGTATCTGCAATCATCTCTAACTACTGTCCTGTGGCACAACATGAGAATATTGGTACTTTCTGGTGTGGTTAAGTGATTTCTGGTGTGATTTTTCTCATTGTTCTCTTTTGTTTCTTCTGTCTTCAGGCCCCTGCTTCTTCCTCTCCTGTCCGGTCACAGTAGATGAGTTTCGATCCTGGTTCATTGACCTTTGGAACCATTCCATCATCCCTTACCTTCAGGAGGGGTCCAAGGATGGCATCAAGGTTAGACACTTCAGCTACACTCCTGCTATTTGTACCATTAACTCACCCAGCCGTTTTGACTGTGAAACCATTAGATGTATTTGAACTGCCTCTAAATAGGCTTTAGATCACCCACCCAGCTTGCTTACAAGCATACCGCCGCATACATACCATACCACAGTAAACTGCAAAAGCAATATACAATGTACATGTGATTAAAGTAAGAGTATATATAAATGAGTACTACTGAGTAATAATGCTAATTATGTGTACAGTGTTATAGTATTAGTATGTACAGTGATACAGGTATAAAGACACTATGGTAGTAAGGCATACTGGCCAGTGGTATAACTAGGAGTAGGTAAGGGATATATACAGTATATAAGGGTATGGGATTAATCCTTTATACATACCCTTATATACTGTATATATCCCTTACCTACTCCTAGTTATACCACTGGCCAGTATGCCTTACTACCATAGTGTCTTTATACCTGTATCACTGTACATACTAATACTATAACACTGTACACATAATTAGCATTATTACTCAGTAGTACTCATTTATATATACTCTTACTTTAATCACATGTACATTGTATATTGCTTTTGCAGTTTACTGTTACATTTGCACTCTGGTTAGATGGCAAACTTATTTTTGTTGTACTGTACTGTATAATGACAATGTATTTTAATCTTTTTATTTATTTATTTAACCTTTATTTAGCCAGATAAAACATTAAGAACAGGTTTCTTATTTGCAATGTCGATCTGGTCCAAGAGGCCCCAACAGGAATACAAAAAAATATATATTAATAATAGAAAAAGAACACAGTTAACACATTGGGCGCCAAGGACGAGTTAACTAGTTTTTGGCCGCCATGCGTTGAGCGCCAAGGACGAGTAACTCGTTTTTAGATCCTTTTTTCTTTTATTCGATTTTTTTTATTCATTACAGGTTCACGGCCCTCGGTGTTACCATAGGAAATCATTCTGAGATCGCTAGAGTGCAATACCGGCCGCATCCTGCTAGGTGGCAGTATCGCCCACCCTTTGAAACCTTATTTCACACCGTGTGTTACATCTAATTTCCTCCGGGCGCAGAATTTTGGTACAGGCAAGCCTAGCGGTTCACCCGATCACATTGGAACGCGTCCAGGACACTCGATGCATGTGTTGTGCCGGATTATGTCGGGGACACGATGGACACCAATACTGGAAATCGCGATCAGACAATTGGAATATTCTTTTTGGAATACCCCCGATCAAAGGTAAGGACTATCTGACGTCAATTCCACCTTGATCCTACAATGATTTCATATCGATCAAGTCGATCAACATATGTAGTATTCAAAACGAATGCCGTTGATGACGATCAGAGCATCAAAAAACGCCCCCCCCCCCCCCCCCTTTGATGCATTCATGATGAAACATAATACCTATTATTATTTGAATTGGAAATAGTAGCGTGTCCAGGCGAGAAACGCCAACGACTTTAGTCAAATTCACATAGCGCCCTATAACTCAGCTTTTCAGGAATTAGACCAGATCACTCCTAAACTATATAATATTCACCACGGGATAACGCGCGAACGTATAAATGTAATAATTATCTCTTTTTTGCATGTTCAACGGGAGAAAGAGACTGTCAAATGACTATATATTGTCTCCATAGCTATAATATAGAATATAGATATAGCTCTCCAAACATAGTGACGCACAGTGAAAATAGGCTATGGAAAGCTGGCACATTAGCTACAGGGATAAGGGTAATGGCTGGCACTGAAAGTTTTAACTCTTTGGACGCCAGACCCGATGATAGTCGGGTTATCTCGCCATGCGTTGAGCGCCAGGACCCCCGAAAACCTGAGTATAGTCGGGTTTTCCTCGTTATTCGATATTTCCATTCATTACAGGCACACGGACTCGGGTTTACCTGGGGAATCATCCTGAGAATGCCAAAGTGCAATACCGGCCGCATCCACCCAGGTGACTGTATCGAGCACCCTTTGAAACATTATATCTTGGCCTGTGCGTCGATCAAAAGTCTCCGGTCGGACTTTTCTTTGTCGGGCAAGTGGAGCGGTTGTCCCGATCAGATTGAGAAGTGTGAAATGCTCCCGATGCATGATGTGTGGCGGATTATGTTGGCGACACGATCGACACCAATACTGGGACTCGCAATCAGATAATTCGAATATTCTTTTTGGGGTACATCCTAGTGAAGGTAAGGGCTATATGATATCAATCCTGCTGTGATCCAACCATGACTTCACCTCGATCACAACATATGTGTGTAACGTTACTCCACAACGTATGCCATTGGTGACGATCAAAGCATCAAAAAACGCCCCCCCCCCCCCCCCACCCTTTCATGCATTCATGAGGAAACATAATACCGATAATATAGATTTAATTTCTAAATAGTAGCGTGTACAGGCGAGAAACGGCAACGCTTTTAGTGAAATGCACCTATTGCTGCATAGTGTAGTTTTTTGGGATTAGACAGGATTACTCTAAAACTATACTCATATTCACCACGGTATAAAACGGGAATGTATGGATGACATTTCTTTTTCCACATATTGAACGATAGATAGTCGATGTCAACTGGGCCATAGTATTGTATCCATAGCTATAATATAGAATATAGTTATAGCCCTGCAAACACTGCCACTTATTCCTATCTCTTAGAGCTGAGCTTGGCATGGTAAGTACAAACGATGCTCAACTGCATGGCATCCATTGAGTTAAGAATCATACACATAAACACATGCACAGCCTATCTACAAAAAAAATTAACAGGAGTAGGGGGGGGGGGGGTGAAAGTGTGTGTGTGTGTGTGTGTGTGTGTGTGTGTGTGTGTGTGTGTGTGTGTGTGTGTGTGTGTGTGTGTGTGTGTGTGTGTGTGTGTGTGTGTGTGTGTGTGTGTACACATGCGTGTGTCTAGGTGCGAGTATGAAGATGAATGAGTGTTTGTATGTTGTGTGTGAAAGGGTGTAATCTACGGAAGCCCTAATTCATACATTTTATTTACTCCGTTTTCCCGTGATAACGAGTTAATTTAATTAGTTTTCTCGTGATAACGGGATCATTTTCTCCTTATCACGAGAAAACAAGGTCCGTTTTCTCGTGATAATGACTTATTATCTCGTTATCTCGACATAACGAAGTCCGTTTTCTCGTGGTAACGGATTAATTTATCTCGTTATCTCGAGCAAACAAAGTCCGTTTTCTCGTGATAACGGAGTAAATTATTTCAGGGGGGTACATGACATACAGGTATACACAGTACTGTTACATTTGTGACATACAAGATGTGCAAATATACAGTACTGTTAAACAGAGATCCTAACAGAAAATATACATACGATGGATGGGGAGGAAACTGTACATTTGGAGGGGGTGGGAGGGGTTTGGACATACAGGGGCCATTTTCGAGTTTCCAGGTGCTCTTTGAGAGCTCACTTTAATTGCACCGCCCGTAAAGCTGAAGCCTTTGCTAATCGTCTTCTTAGATGCCGCACACTAATGTGTGTATATATATATTATCTGTAACAGCAAGGCATAAAGCTATTTCAACCTGTGTCAGGCCTTGATTGAAGAGATATGTGATGCGGTGATCAATATCCTCCACCGCATCACAGTCACGGAAGGGGCTACCTGCTCCTCTGACACTGAATGATGTTTCCTGCAGTGATCTAATATATACTAGACTATCGTTTCATTTTCTCGAGATCTCGAGAAAATTATCCCGTTATCACGAGAAAACAAATTCAATTAATTCGTTATCACAGGAAAACAGAGTAAATAAAATGTATGAATGTACGGCCGCTTAGGGCTTCCGTAGTAATCTAATCTAATATAATATACATCTTGTTCTGGTTTACTCTCCAGGAAGGGCTGATGCCCCCCCCCCCCCCCCCCCCTTAGGGACATGTTTTATTTTGTTGCCATTGTTATGGTGTGTGGTGTTTCCTCAGGTCCATGGTCAGAAGTCTGTATGGGAGGACCCAGTGGAGTGGGTTAGAGGGACTCTGCCTTGGCCGTCTGCCCAGCAGGACCAAGCCAAGCTGTTCCACCTGCCTCCCCCCAGCATAGCCTCGGGTAGTGCTGGGCAACCCAGCGAAGCCAGGCCTCACAAGGAGACCCCACCCAGCTCCATGGAGTGTGATCCTCTGGTGAGACATGATTACATCCATCTGACACTTGTTAGCAAAGTTTCCTGGTCATATTGTGCACCTATTTAACAATATCTACCAAAAATAATAACATTTCTTTGTAATCTTATATCAAAATCCAATATCTTCGCACATGTAAAACAAAATATCTTTAGTGCTTATATCGGCATGTCTGCATAAATTCCAACTCATAATATGGCATCATATTTTGAATACGCTCCCCTAAGCTAGCTAATGCCAGAGCCTTGTCACCTCGGCAGCCAAGTGGTGCCTGTTTCGGCTAGGCAAAAAAAAAAAAGGCTATCTGGCCCCTGAATCATTTTAATATTGGGGGGGGGCAATACTTTTATTCCACACCTTTCTAAAAGCTCTGTGGATTACTGTACTCTACATAAAACATTTAAAATAATAATCTATAGCACCTTTAAGGTTCTAATCTTTAATCTTTGTCAGCATGCTTGTCAGTTCAATGTGAATACTTTGGGTAATCATTGATTACTTTGTCTTATGTGTCTGTTTTTAGATGGCAATGCTATTGAAACTGCAAGAGGCCGCCAATTACATTGAATCTCCCGACAAAGAAGACCCCAGCCTGCCTAGACTTTGAACACAAAGTCCAACTTTATTAAAGCTCAGCACTACAGATATAATTTTGTTTACGTTATATGGAAAGTCCAGTGCTTATTCAGGAACATATTCCTAATAAATAGTTTTCTATTTCATTAAAGGCCCAATCTGTGATCCAAATGTAAACACCAAATGGATAGCCCCACCAGCAAAAATAAGAAATAAGAGGTTTAAGAAATTATAAGAATAAGAAATGGAGACATGTTTTCATTCTCTAGGAGTCTAGTTGATTGACTGAATTCTTGATACAAGGACTAACACTAGACAACAGGGACATATGAATTTTGAATTGTATTTGCTGTATTTTGTGGCTTTAAAAACCTTTTTTTTACATTGCTAATGTTTGAAAACATTGGGAGTAGATCCATAGTCTGCTTTATGATGGCTTAACAAAAACACTTACCCTTCATCCACAGATGGAGAAGTTCTTCAAGAATGTATGTCTATGATCAAAAACGGCACGGATTGGGTCTTTAAAAGTCACGTTAATCCCGTCCCATAATGTTGAAAGTGAGAATCGTTATTCAATAACCTTTGTCCCAACATTAACATTTTGTATTTCTTCACGTTGAATTGTCTTAAGAGGCGTTGTCATTTCATCTGCCACTATTGCACTCAGTGCTATGAGACGGGTGCTAATAGTAGACGACTACATTTATTTCAGCATATTGGTTCAACCAGGTGATTCCTCCAACAGCACATACCGTAGATGACAGAAAAGCACACTCCTGCTTATTGTTCAGCTGCAATATGGGCTGTATACCATACAGTAGTATGCTTGTGAAATAAAGTTATTCCGAATTATTGTGACATAGTTTTAAAAAGATTTAAAAAATAAAGAGTATGACAGCATGACCAATGCTTAATGGTAGGTTATTTAAATGCATATCTACTGTATCAGTCTTTGAAGGCCAAATGTAAGACATATGCAATCCTGAACTCTCAAACACTATCAGGTGAACTCGGCTGATTCTCAGTCAAGCGGAATGCCTTAAAACAAAGACTCTTCAGTGTGTTGACTTCTGTAGCATATTGGTGCTTTCATCAACGTCGTCCCATCTGTAGTAGGCTCCACTCACACCATTATTAGTTGAATTGATCATGAGTTTGTTCAGTATGAGAGGATAATGAAATACTGTAGGAATACTCCATGGATACTTGTGGACATGAATAGTGACCTTTCCTGAAGTACCTGATTATGGCCATTTCTTTTTATCATGCATCCTGTTTATAAACTCAATTAAACATTGCTGTCATACTCTTTTGCAGAAAATTAAACCCTATTGTATCGGCTTCTGTGATGCTAATTCAGCATTTTGTGGCTAGCAACATACTTAGATTTTTGCAGGCAATTATTTTAGTATTGTTTCCTTATTTTAGTTGCAGCTTCTTTATGAAATAGAGCAGTGTCACCACCGTTGCCATATAAATCAGGTATTAGATCATTATTACAGTTATGACACATAATACCCTCTGGTGGAAAACATATTTGAGCAAATGCCATTTATGCATCAAGTTTAAAGTTTTTCCCATTAACCTTTATTTTGGAGGAGAATGAAATGCAATAGCATTAGATCTATCCCTCAGAATATAAAGTAGTTACCTTGTTTTTTATGTAAATATATTCAGTCTACAACGCAGTTATTTTATCTACACTAGTTGCATGGTGCAAATATCTAATGCTGAACCAAATACTGTACTTAAATTGTAATCTTGCATATTGACTGTCAAGGTAGAGGTCAAAGTTCAACTGCTTATATGAATGTATAGATTTTTCTTATAACCATACAACCAGATAATTTAGTAGGTGCTTAAAAAAAATAAGCCTTATCAGAATACTACACTACAGAACTAGCTCATCCATTAACAGAGGTCCATATAAGTGGGTGAGAAAGTAACTTTGAAGCTACCTATTCCCCATTTAATTTGCAAGTGTCTAGTACACTTCACAGACTTTCATGGAACATTCCATTACTTCTTTAATATCGGTGATACATATGTCAGCAATTAGCGAATAATGGTGCTCTTCCCTTTCTTATTTCATCAATGTCATGAACTCCATTCTGTGTCGAATAAGGATACTTTAGGCATACAGGGTAGACTAGTTAGATTTGTAGAGTAGAAATGTCAAAGGAATTGTGAAAGGGTTGTGTGTGTAAAAAGAATACATCTGAGAAACACTTTCTGGCTCCTCCAAAGTGTCATCACTTAAGACATTAAATAGAGTAAAGTGAGATACTGTATAACGTATGACCGTATTGATGTTTATCGTACAGTATTCATGTTGAGAACTGGTGGGTACAGAATACACTGGCCCTCTAAAATACCAACAACAAAAACAAACTTTGCTCAAAAAGCAACAATTCATGATCCAAAACCTTAGAATCATCACTTGTCAAGGTACTTTTTGTATAGTTAAACAGGCAGTGGTAAATGTAGATAAAGCGATGGAAGAATCCAGTGGGCCTATGGTGTGTCGGTGTTGTCAAAATCATTCCTCTGGTCATTACACACGTCAATGTTTAGGTCCTCACACACCTTCGTCTGACCCCCATGTGTACATTAATACTGTAAATGAATGTCGGGCCACTTTATTCCTATGATGCATGGTACTACCTATACTGTAGCACACAAGGTTGTATCAAAGGAAGGGCAACTAAACTTAAGTTCAAAGAGTCAGTTCTATCTTGTTATTTTGCACTGCTTTTGCATTGAGCTCTTAATGACTGTCAAATAACATAAAGCCAGTGGGTTTTGCTACTCCGATTGGTCACATGTAATTGAAAAAGAAGATTCCTTCCTCGAGAAAATATGCTAAATTGCCAGTGCATCTCACACTGGCATCATCGTTCTTTTATTTATTGTAAATTGTTAAATATTTCAAGTTCAGTCCCCCTCCCACCCGACCTTCATCTGTGTATGCAGGCAGACTAAAGCCATCAGCTTGCATTTATAACGTCACTCACTGCTTGTTGTGCCTGTTGCTCCATAGTGGCTGTGTGTGTGTTTGCTCATTAGTGTGCCAGGACTATGCAGCAACTTCTACTGGTGTTGGCAATCAGGAAAAAAAAGTATGAACTTGACAAGCAAATGTTGTGCATTTTCATAAGCCCTGTGTTTTAGTTCTGAGGTTGGACCAAATAACGATTGCATTGCATGACTAAACTTAAAAAGCTTCTTTTAGCGAGCAAACCCAGAGCCTTAATGAGAGGAGCGTTAATGTGGGTGTTGCATTGACACAGGGTTTGTAGTGGTGGTGTGAGAACTTCAGCCCACAGGATGCTCCCTGTGTGATTTTGTCTGAACAAATTAATAAGAGAGAATGGTGACACAGGCAGATTGCAGTAGTGTTGTAGAATAGGCTTGGCCTGCTGCACTAGTGGTCTAAAGACATATCGGCAACATGTGATCACCTACCTGACTCCAGAATACAAATAGAGATTTAAAAGGGGGAAAAAATAAAGAGTCTGTGTAAAGCGATAAACCGAAATAAGCATAAGCACCTCAATTTGAAAAGTTAGCCCAAATGAGCAAATATCATAGGCCAATACAGGTTGCTGAATAGTCACATTTTTTTGCAAAGCTTGTTGTTTGTTGACTAAAATACGATTTAAAAAGCTGTAACGCAGTATCTAATGTCACTGACGTGCAAATGTGATGGATTTCAAGTGTTGTAAATGCATGTAAACTCGCTGTGTGATGAGAAAATTTTAACATTAGCGTATTGTTATAGGGGATCATTCTAGATAATGTTTTCCTTTTTAATACCCTGATATTTGATATTTCTTTTTTCTAAAGAATCCTTTGTAAAACTTCATTTCTCTATTTTGTACAGGACATCATTATTGTAAAGACTGTAAATAGATCAACATTCTGGACGCGACAACAATCATTCATGAGAGAGAGAAAGAGAGAGAGAAAGAAGAAAAAATGCTATATTACTTCAGAGTTGGGTCCAATAAACAGAGATGGCATGCTTCTGAAGACATTTTCATCCACCTATCACCGTTTGATGGAGTCAATAAAATAACATGTCATTATATATATTGTCTTTTTGTTGTTGTTGTGTATACATTTTTTCTCAGTTGTATGGCCTAAAAGCAGTGTAAACTATTTGTTTGACTTTACTAATGTAATAATTATGATGAGCACGATTGAATAAGGACAAGCCCAGACTAGGACATCTGCTGCCTCAAGGGCACCGTATGGGGGTGGGGTTAAGATAGCGTGACACAAGAGGTATCATAAGATACTAGAGAACGCAAGGAATCTGTAGGTACCAAGCAACATGTTGTGCCAAAACTAAGCTACATTTTGACAGGGAGATTTCGCATTTTCATAGGGTCTCCATCTCAGCCGGGGCCAGCTATAGCTATGGGCAGAGGTGGGCTTTGCTCAACCAAATGTGCATCTTGCCCACCCAATCAAAAGTTAAGAATTGTTTTCTTTCATTATTTTTCAGCTAATCAAAGAAATAGCACAGTACTGTTTCTAACTTCTGATTGGGTGGCCAGCAGCCTCCAAGTCTTGGCTAGCCTTCCACACACAAGGAGCTGGTGAAGTGTAGAATAATGTTACAACTCGTTAAATTACTGTAAGTGAAATAAAAGCAGGGATGTCAATTAGATCAGTTTTTGTCAATTACATGTTTATAAAATGTACATAACTAATGTATGCTGACTATTAATATAATTTTTTATTTGGTTACCAAGTAACGTACATCCACTAAAATGCATGTTTTTGCCACTGAAACAAATCTTGCTCAAACAAGGAGGTAATAATATATATATTTTTTATATACAGTATAATATATTTTTATATACAGTATATTATATAGTTTTATATACAGTGTATTATAGTTTTATTTACAGTATATTATATTGTTTTATATACAGTATATATAGTTTTATTTACAGTATTATATTGTAATATGGCCTGTGGTGGTGGGACCCAATATGATTTTCAAGGGGCACAAAATCTCTGGCAACACCCCTGGGAGCCTGTAATGAGTGCCAGGTAGTGGTATCCATTACATCAAATGTATTGGGGGTGGAGTCCAAACGCACCGTATATAAGTGTGTCACTCCCCTGAGAATAATGGCACTGGATACAGTTTGAGGACCTACTGAATTTGGGATTAGCTGAAACCGCCAAAATGCCGACCAAACCTGCCCCGATTAAGAAGGCGGCAGCGCCCAAGAAAAAGGAGGAAGCTGCTGCAGTCCCCGAGGCAGCACCCGCTCCTGTCGAGGAGGCCCCTGCTGAGGCCGCTCCTGCCGAAGCTGCTCCCGCAGAGGCGGCCCCAGCCGAAGCTGCTCCTGCGCCCGCTGAGGGCGAGGCTCCACCCGCCGAGGGAGATGCACCTGCCGCGCCACCGGCTGAGGAGCCCAAAGCCCCCTCACCTCCCCCACCTCCCCCAGCTGGTAATGCACTCACTGTGCGCAGTAGAAGCCAAGCCAAGCGCTAATAATAGAAGCCAAGAGTCTTGATCTCGTTTGTCGGTGGATGATCCACGGAAAGATCCACACGACTCTTAAAGGAGCACTTCACAAAAAAAAAAAAAAAAAAAATGCTAATTTATTTTCCACACAATCTCACACACATCCAAAAACTCTAAACAGTTTTGCACACAATCATTTAGTTATTGGGTTATTGAGAGTAGATGTACCCACTTGTGGTGTCATTGAATCCTTGTGTTGTGTTACTGCTCCATGAAATGATGTAGATGAAAAAAATAGCAATACCTTGTCTTATAGGGACTGCTACCTTATCATTTCATTGAGCTGTACTACCTGTCTATCTAAATTAATGTGTTAATTGGAGTTTTTGTGTGTGTGTGAGATTACGTGCAAAATAAATCAGAATTGTTTTTTGGTGGCCCTAGCCATATTTTCAGAAGATTTGCCTAAAAGCACATACCCAAGTAAATGGACGATTGCTCCACTTCTACAACGACCATTTGCATGTTCTTGGTATCTAGGGACATTTATGGACCTCAGGGAATGTATTCCCAGCGTCAGAAATATTGTTTCTGTTACTATGCTTGAGTAAATTGTAATTAACCATAGGAGAATATCAATTATTATTATTTTTAAAAAATGCCATCTTTGACGGTGAATAACACCATGCTAACATTGACCAGACATGAAGAATTGCCACTGAGCTCATTCAGCACCTTCTTGAGATCAAGTGTACCAAAAACCGAAGCAAATTAATAAAGGGCAGATGATTTACAGGGAGATTTGTAGATACAGTACTGAATTTTGACATCCAGTCACATGCAATTTGAAATATGAATATAGAATATAAAATATCAGGCCAAGATCGGGCCAAATCTCTTTCCAATGGCAAAGTTAAATCTGGATTTAGTACCACCGGTGCCTGTTACAGGGCAGCAAAGACTGTGAATGAAATCTACTGTAAGTACAGTTACTTTTGTATAATGTCCATAGCTCCACAATTTTTTACCAGATTGCGACGTATTTTCTTTCTAGACGTTCACAGAAAGGTAAAGAAACAATATACTGTACATTGTATTTTATGGCAATAACGTTTTGACCCGTGAGATATATACAGGAAAATAACATCAATATATTTTCTTGCAGCTTTGACAGTGGCTGGTGTGAGCTGTGTAGTGTAGTTTTATGAGATTTCGACGCCCATCGAAAGCCCTGGGTCTCCTCTTTATTAGGACCACAACGATTTCATGATTACGTAATTTCCTCACGTCTAAATCATCCAGTTTCCGATGCAATGCACAGAGATTTTTGCTCATATTTCGCTAATAATAACACTTAAAATCATTGGTAAACAAATGTAGTGCTGAAAATATACAATTTGACTGCTGGGTCTTTACTATTGGCTACATTTGAAAAAGAAACGCAACATTAATTAATACGGACTGTTCATCTTGTGATGGGAAGCACACCGGGTCGGTAATACCAATACTTGACGTTATGGGATTGTAGTAGGCATCACAGTTGGGACAATGTTGTGACAATGTAATAATTATCTGCAACACTATCAGTTATTTATGCTACCATGAAAACTGTACATTCAAAATACCATTCAGACCTTCCTAGCTACTCTTCCAGGTGAGAATGCTGGTTCTGCTTTGTTTGTATACTCATTATACTCAACACATATAGGAACATGTTGTTACCTACTAATGTCTAACATTAGCCCCTGCTCTCAATGAAGCTCCGTCCCCTGTTCCCAACGCAAGTGAGGCACCCGCTGGTGGCAACACTTTTAAAATGAGGATAACGTTCAAGCTATAACAATGAACATCAAGGCGCCCATCGGTGAAACATCTAACATCTACTTCAGCCACAGCTCCAAGGAAGCAACTCCTCCTGTTGCCACAGATGAGCCAGCTGCTGGTTGCTTACAAGGAGTATTTTACTCGGTCTAAGCCACTTGCTAGCTTGTACTTTTTTAAGCTCTAAGTGTAGAACTTCAACAAACTGCATGGGTGTCAAGCTGAAAACGCAGTGTTTTTTTGTTCATTCCTGAAAAGTTGCATGTTGAGCAGCATGTTGATTTCTCATTTCAATGTGGCATATTCTCTATAACATTGTCAAAACCTTATCTTCTAACCTTTGTTAACCTTTAATATCAGCCGCTGCCCCTGCTACAGAAGAACCCCTGCTGATGGTAAAACACTAACTATCACCAGAGAAACCATGGACACTTTACGTCTACAGTATATCATTCATCTGTGAACTGCAAAGCACTCACTGTGATGCTATCAACACTAACTGACTCCATACGCCCTTTAAACCAGTGGTTTCCAAACCTTTTTAATGTCAAGGACCCCAAAACTGATATGTAATAGGCCATGGACCACCATTTCATAAGATTCTGACCGCCATCTGAGAGGATATTAGTTGTTAGGTATGGCATGCTTTAGCACTAATGCTTTAAGCGCTAAGCAGCAGTTTATCTGCTCATACACTCCCACATCATATGTTAGAACATAGTATGTCATGTCAACATCAGCCCTCTCTCTCTCTCTCTCTCTCTCTCTCTCTCTCTCTCTCTCTCTCTCTCTCTCTCTCTCTCTCTCTCTCTCTCTCTCCGTCTTTGACAATTGAGGTAGATTTGCTATTCATTTGAAACATAATTGGACATGGAGTATACTGGAGTATTGATGCGGGACATAGTAGATGCATGAGTTGATTAGAACTGATCCCGGAACACCATGCTGCTGCTTTGTTACTAGCTGCCACCCATGCCAACATTGACACAAATGCTTATTTAACATCAGCTGAAGCTGCTGAGGCGCCCGCACCAGGAGAGCTTAAACCACCCTCACCTCCTCCACCCCCCCACCCAAAGGTAAACCAGCAGTCAGAGGAAAGCATCACCACCCACCTCCATGATGCGTGAAGTTGTCTTGCATCATATCATAAGATATGATAAGAGTTGTATTATCCGTTGTTGTTGTTACAGTACAGCGTGGCAATGAAAAGGGTATAATAGGAAAAGCAATATAGCAAAGTCACATGAGATAAGAGGATGAAAAAGCAGAAGAGAATAAATAATAGTATATATATATATATATAAATAGGAAATGTTAAACTGCATGTCTGAAGTCAAGCAGTTGGTCATTGTTTGATTATTTCACATTTTCTGTCAAATCCAACATGAAAATGTTCATTGGCTAAAATTTTATTTGTGCTTCTCATCATCGCGACACGTTCCAGAGCCCACCAGCGCACCCGTGGATCTGTTTGTGGAGGATAAGAACAACACCTCCGTCACCATCATGTGGAGCGAGCCGGCAACTGTCGGACACACCGGTCTGGACGGCTACACCATTGAGATCTGCAAAGATGGAAGTGAGTTGATGGAGTCCCTTCTCTCCGCCTCATATGGATGTTGGATTTAGCTTTGACCCCACATGCTCCCACTACTGGAATTAGTACGGTGACGTTCACAGGTGTCATGTTCATGATCCCACCCATTCCTGAGTTGGGAGATGGGGACACAGATAGGGAAAGAAGTTGCAGCCTACATTTTTATGTTTAATCAATAATATTTATTTCAGTCTGCACATATCATTATCGTCAGTTCTTTTTTTTTTTTCACCATCTTGACACCACACAATTAGCTATACTATTAACTATTAACTATAATAATAATAATAATAATAATAATAATAATAATAATAATAATAATAATAATAATAATAATAATAATAATAATAATAATAATAATAATAATAATAATAATAATAATAATAATAATAATAATAATAATAATAATAATAATAATAATAATATTAATAATAATAATAATAATAATAATAAATAAAATTATGGTGAGTCACCTTAATTAACCCTAAGGCCAGTTGCACCTGTTCCTAATTTGTCACTGCTGAATGTATACTATGGCATGAGCTACCTAGCCTCTCCCTATAAGGATAGTGGCATTGCAGCGTCCAGGGCTGCTGTGGTCTCAGTAAAGGTCCTGCTTGTATTCGAGCCAAAACTGAATTTAATACCAAACTTCTAAATTAAGCACAAACTTTACACACAACTTTATGTGATAAAGTGCTAGGGGCTGGGTAGTGTAGAGGTCTAAGCACTGGTGCGGCTGGGTAATGTAGAGGTCTAAGTACTAGGGTTGGGTACCGTTCACATTTGAACCAATACTGGTACCGGTACCTGGTGGTACCTTTTTTTTGGTACTATAACCAATACGTTATTTCTGTTGTAAAACTAAACTAAAGTCTAAACTCCTCAATTTCAATATTGTTATCACACCACAAAAACTAAAACCCCTCCCTACCTCCCAAACTGTTCCTACAATGATTTTTTAATGTTGCATGATCATATATATATACATTTATTATGTATTATTATTTTTTAAGTTTAAATATCAAGATTATCTGGCCATCCTCAGTAAATACTATCAAACTCCTCCGACCTCATCTGGTCTTTCCAAAGACCAGATATGGGACGTGCGCGCGCGCGCACACACACACACACACACACACACACACACACACACACACACACACACACACACACACACACACACACACACACACGCGCACACACACACACACACACACACACACACACACACACACACACACACACACACACACACACACACACACACACACACACACACACACACACACACACACACACACACAAAGGGATAATGGCTTTTATAGCAGACTTAATGATTTTAGAATATTTCAGATAATGAAATTAAATGTTTATATCATCAACTATCCAGTTAGTATTTACAATGTTTCGCTACTTTAAATCATTGAACGGAGAGAGAGAGAGAGCGAGAGAGAGCGAGAGAGAGGGAGAGAGGCTAAATTGGGGGACGGGAGAAAAGCATGAAAAGGGCTGTTAAGTTGAGTTTTAAGTTGAGTTAAGATGAGTTTTTGTCTTTTGTCACCACGGCAAGCATGAGGAGGTATTGGTGATGTGTAATGAGAGTTTATCTAACTTACATGACTTTGAGTCAATTGCCTTCACAAAGTGATGTATTACACATGTATTACCTATTCTGAGGTTCTTAAATGTTGCCTCTGACAAATACCCCCCAAACTAAAAACTCAAACTAGCAAACCCACTCTGGAAGCTAACTCAAACTAAATTGAATAATAACATATAAAAACAAATGAAAAATACAAAACTATAATAAACCTGGCTGCATCTTGTGCTTTCACTGCCCTGTGATGGTGGCAGATGGATGTGAGTCTGTAAACGGTCCTCCTCACCACATTTAACCTGTCTTCCCTCAGCTGAGGACTGGAAAGCAGCCAATGATCACCTTCAGGTATCCTGCCTTTACGTCATTAAGAACCAGGTCACTGGTGACCGTCTGAAGATCCGTGTGGTGGCTGTGAACGCTGGAGGCCGCAGCCCCGCTGTCTGCCTCCCCGAGGCTGTCCTGGTGATGGAGGTCGCTAGTGAGTAGTGTGGTTACATGTACAGAGATTAGGGAGGTTCATAGTCATATGGTAGATCATTTATATTCTTCACAAACCTGGGTTCAAACCAGAGTATCTTGGTTATAGAAATCCCCTGTGTCTTGGTTGGTGAAATCCTCATGTAACTTCCTAGTAGTGGTCACTGGTTAAAATATAAATATAAAAATAGGTCAACTGTACATCAATACATTTCTATTTCTGCTATTTATTCTTAGCAGGCACAGTTACTGGATTGGTCGGTGTTGTGTTACCAGGCAACTGCTGGAAGTTCAAACTGTGCTCAGCCATCCGTGTTGATAATACTGTAGGCTATGAAATGGGATTTGTGCTTAGCAGAACTTACTATGAAGAAACAGCACAACTATGTCTCCCTCTCAGATGTCCGGGTCATGTTGGCACACCCCTGCAGCATAAAGAGTAGTAGAACTGTGGTTATCACTTGATAGTTGCCCGTTTGTGAAGGGATTTAAAATATGTAAGTGCATTGCTTTGGCTCAAAAGCCAGAAATCGAGTAATGGAGACTTGAGGAGGGTGGAAGTGAAATTCAAGCCCAATGGACTGGCAATCCCCCAACAATACTGTCCAAGTTCACCTCTCACTGTTAGATATAGCAGTTTTCCCCACACACAACGGTTTCCTGCAAGAGATGGCCGTTGACTTTCCCACAAACCCTTGGAAAAATATTTGGGATGTGCATGCTATTAACACACATGTTTTTTTGGAAAGGTTCAGCGTAGCGTTGTATACACTGTCAAAGCGCGGGCTGGAGAGGTCTCAAGCCGCTTCCACGTAAGATCAGTAGCGACAAGTGATCTGCCTCCAAGTCAGCGGGGGGATGCAGGGGTCACGGATGGTGCGGTGCATTCCTGAGTGCTCACTCTGCGTAAATGGGGGGTGGAGATGGGCATGGATCTAACTTCTCGGGTGGCAATGGAGCCCCTTGAGACTCTGCTAGGCTCAGTGTTTATTTTGAAACACGTCACAGACCACAGCCTCTTTTGACCCACCGCACCCCTTCCATATGAAGGGTCAAGTCAGGACACCTCACTATGGGGTAAGGCTATATTCTATACATTGACTGATTCACATTGCATTTGATTTTGTCCTGATGGTCTTTTAACTTTACGTTTCATTTATTAAATAATTTTTTACTGGAAGTAATACAGTGTTATGTCCACATCATGTGTTATTATTATGAGTCTGGAGCTGAGGTAGGCCTCTAATTTAGGAACATGATGAGTGGAGCTCTTCGGGGCTCAGCATGTGAAACCATATGTCTTTTGGAAATGTCTGTCCATAAGGAACATGACTTTGCCCAAAATGATTTGATGCTTTCCTTATATTATATATTTTTTCTCTCCATTGCATGATTACTGTATGTCTCCTGTTTCTATTAAATCCTTTGTAAAATATCTATCTTTAAAAATATATATTTAAAAAAAAGAACCCCTCATGGACATGTACATTTTGCTCTCAATTTAGATCGCCCCAAAGTTCACGTGCCCCGCAACCTCAGACAAAGATACGTTACAAAGGCTGGTGCCAAGATCAACCTTACCATCCCCTTCACTGTAAGTTCACGTGAGCTGAAAGTATTGTAATTGTATAAATGACAAAAAGGGAAATGTTAATAATTTTGTCCATTTTGTTGTCCTGTTTGATTTTCCCAGGGCAAACCCAAGCCAGTGATCTCCTGGACTAAGGATGGCCAGCCCCTGGACACGAAGAGGGTTCAAACCCGTAGCACTGACCTTAACAGCATCCTGTTTCTCCGTGCTGCAGCGAGAGATGACTCTGGAGTGTATGAGATGACTGTGAAGGTGGAGGACTTTGAGGATAAGGCTTCCATCATCCTTCAGATTATTGGTAAGTAATGAGTTAATAGATTTAATTTTTTCTAAGTAGAGTGAGAATACGTTTACTATCACCCTTTAGACTGTGTAAATGAGATAATGAGATATACAGTATATATATAATATATATATATATATATATATATATATATATATATATATATATATATATATATATATATATATATATATATATATATATATATATATATATATATATATATATATAATTATTATTTTTTAATTATACCATTTATATATTTTATTAATTTTATATTTAATTATACCATACCACTCAGATAGTTGGAAAGCAATTACATTTTTATTTTGATATAATATATATTTCTAATATTTAGTTATTCTAAGCGGAGTCAGTGGATTGTGTCATATTCTGGCAAATGGGTTAGTCTCAGTCAAACATGAGTTACAGCTTCTGGCACCATATTTGATACCTAATCAACTTTTTATTATAATTTCTTTTACAGAGCTGCCAGGGCCACCAGCCACTATAACGATTGCGGATACCTGGGGTTTCAACGTCTCCCTGGAATGGACCCCACCCAAGGATTGTGGAAACACAGATATCACAGCGTACACAGTCCAGAAGGCAGACAATAAGACCGGAGTGAGTTGCAGTCATTATTCTGTTACAGTAGCAAACGGTTGCAGGGTGACATTGATAAATTATGTACTAAAAGAAATGAAAGAAATTTAAGGATACCTTTAAAGGTCCCCTCCACTCAGAAACGTGTTTCTTCTACAGTTAACTCCTCTCGGAGGCTTAACTTTGACTGTTATTTGTGCAGAACTTGTCACCATTGAAGGGGGAAAGCTTCTCTACTTCCTTCAAATCTGAGCCAGCTGTGTGACGCAAATAATCCTGGGAACCTATCATGGTTGCTATTTCCCAGCTGACCACACTCATTCAAGAAATGTTAACTGCTAACATGAAATGCTAATATTAAACTTTTTTGTGTGTGAATCTCTTAGTTATTAACAATATTATAACAAGATCCCACCATCACCAGTAACACCTGTCCACTTAGTTTACAGTATACTGCTAATTGCATACATGCAGTTATAACTACCAACCAATCTCCAAGTGATCCTGCCCAGCAACAATCCTGGAATCATTGGTAAATAACCAAGTTAATGCATTTCACTCAAAATATTCAATTTTAAGACCACATCTATTGGATTCTAGAGA
The DNA here is from genome assembly GCF_963971535.1 of Notolepis coatsorum. NCBI lineage: Eukaryota > Metazoa > Chordata > Actinopteri > Aulopiformes > Paralepididae > Notolepis > Notolepis coatsorum. Next base: position 98,383,525 of record NC_140170.1, read on the forward strand.
AAAGCATAGCACAATTTCAGCCACTACTTAAATTATGAATGACATACAGTAGTATCAGCTCTTGATAAAAGAAAATACTGTGCTGCCTGTTTGTAGATCTGTCAAAGGCATTTGACACAATTGAGCATTTTCTTCTTTTGCACAGATTACGTATTGTTGGATTTTATACAAATGCTTGCAGTTGGTTCAAACGCTTATCTGAGAGACTTCAATATGTGAAATCGGGAATTGCTCAGGCAGAGTTTCTACCTATTAGAAAAGGTGTCCCACAGGGATCAATCCTGGGCCCTGTCTTATTTACAATCTATATTAATAATATTGTCTCATCTTTGAGCGGTTGCCAAATTAATCTTTGATCACACATCAGTTTAACTAGAGGTAATCCAGTGTTATGTCCACATCATGTGTTATTATGAGTTGGTCTGAGTTTGGAGCTGAGGTAATTCCTCTAATTTAGAAACATGATGAGTGTAGCTCGTCAGGGCTCAGCAGGAAGCATGACTTTTACTTCACATATTGTTATTTGTGTAGAACTTGTCACCAAAGGGGGGAGCTTCTGTGTACTTCATTCAAATCTGAGCTGGATGTGTGACACAAATAATCTATCATGGTTGCTATTGCCCAGCTGGCCAAACTGTCAGGAAGTGCTAAGTGCTATATATATTTTGATATCTGATATCTGATCTGATATCTAGTGATCTATGCACAGAAATATCTTAGCTATAACAAGATAGTGTAAGATAAGAAGTCTTGTGTTTGTGTGAAACAAATCTTTGGCGAAACATTTAGGTGGAAAAAGAGAAAGTTAACCGGCTTGGGGGAAGACGTGAGGAGAGAAGAGGGCGGGGCATTCATAGATCCTTGCATTCAATGAGGGCAAAGGTGTAGGGATGCTGCTAAGCCAATTTCAGTAGTTTATTTAAAAAAAATAAATATGTAAACCATACCAAACAAATTGTTATTCAATATACAACATTTGAAAGTGTTAAAAACGCATATGGAGGAGATCTTTAAGACAATTACATGTGATGACCGTTTAATCAACATTTGATCAGGCTATTCATCAGTTTCAGTCTTTGTATAACCCCCCCTCTCTCTTTCTCTCTCCCTCTCTCTCTCTTTTTCTCTCTCTTTCTGTGTGGTTGTGTGTTTTACAGATATGGTTCACTGTTGGGGAACATTACCACAGGTGTTCTGCCACCGTGCCTGACCTCGTCATGGGGAACACCTACAAATTCCGGGTGTTTTCGGAGAACAAGCGTGGACTCAGTGAGGACGCCATTGTTACAAAGGAGGAAGCAAAGATTACGAAGACAGGTATTTTTTTCTGACACCTTTCAGTGACACTTTACTTTAGAGGGCACCTGGGAGCGAATGAGGAACTATATATCTTAACAAAGCATAGAAACATATGTAATTTAACTGATGAAGTTAACTTTTATAACTAGAGGTAAGCCAGTTATAACATTACGGTTTGAGAGTCAAGTGGATAGTTCTTATCTTTACTGAATATGTCTTTGGGAAGTGAAGTAGGAGCCATATATGGATTTCCCTGCACTGAGACAGGTCTGAAAGTTGTGTAACTGATAGTTAATCATCTTAGATACTTAAAGGGGAATACCACCCATTCTAAGAATTCACATAATGTTCTTCCCGTGCCCCAGGACAGTTCAATCAGTATTTGTGAACATGCACCACGCTGAAATTAGAAATCAGAGGGAGAACTCACTAATTGGTGATGTCACTGGGATGTAAATTCCAGTGCTGTTTCTCAGGTCTCTTTCTCTCACCTTCTCCAGGTATTGTCTACAATGCTCCTGAGTACAAGGACCACGACTTCTCGCAGGCTCCCAAGTTTACCGCCGCCCTGGTCAACCAAGCCACCACTCTCGGCTACAACACCAAGCTGTACTGCGCCGTCAGAGGTTCCCCCAGGGTACAGTAACACACTGGGACCAGGACCATACCCACCTTAGTGTAGGCTTACACCCTCACTCATCCTGCAGCTCCAGTGGGGGAAAAAAAGAAAACAGCAAACATTATTATGTCCATTAGCTGTCTATTGCATCTAAACAATGTCCCTAAAAGGGGTAAAAATGAACGTTTCTTCAGTCATTCTTTAGAACCAATGTTGTTTCAATGGTTTAGTGCGATAAGATGATGATTGAAATATGGGCTTTGAATACAACCTCTTCAAAAATACACGCCCCAATAACAACAACTTCTTACCATGTGTCAGAATTTACCCAATTTGTGTTGAATGAAAGACTAATTCATGTCAACTAACTAAACCGCCTGCTGACCAGAGACTCGAAAAGGGATGCAGCTTCCCTCCTTTACCCAATTGTCCCTCTGATTTCCTTCCCTTAGTTTGTCCCCCTCTTCTGCTAAGCGTCTTGGGTTCCTTGAAAGGCGCTATATAAATAAAGACATTATTATTATTATTAGAGCTAGCTCTATTTCAACTGGATATATAAGCTCACTCTTGTGAAAATGTATTCATTAGCAAATAAACAAAAACATTTAATTGATTGAATTGACAATGAATTGAACGCAATCCCATTGATAGTTACACACATAAGTGGGGGTATTACCCCCCCCCCCCCTTAATGACCATTGTCTCCCAAAACAAACAATAATCAATATTCGACTATACTATATACTAACCCCCATGGTTTGGATAATTCACACACCGTTTACACATAAAAACATAAACCAAATCAAAGTGCTGTCATTATGTTCTTAAAATTGTATCCATTGTTCAATTACTTGAACCATGCTGTATTATGTAACAAACCGTGTAAAATCAATTGTTCTTCTACAGCCTAAGATTGAATGGATCAAGAACGCGTGTGTCATCGCAGAGAACCCCAAATTCAAGCAGGTCTGCGTGGAGGGTATCTGCTGTCTGGAGATCCGTAAGCCTAGTAACTTTGACAGTGGCATGTACACCTGCAAGGCCACGAATGGTAACGGAACGGACACGGTCAGCTGCAAGCTTGAAATCAAAGGTGAGTCCAACAGTATTACAGATGTCTCTCCGACTTTAACAATAGAACACTTACATTCTGTTAACTCGTGTTTGCATTCTCACACTAATTACAAACGATAATCATCTAGGTATGATGATATCATAACTTGTTGTCTCTCTCCTCAACAGCGGCAGTGGATCCAAATGCTGCTGCTGCTGCTGCTGCTGCTGCTGCTGCAGAATAGGTTAATATTCTCATGCAGGTCAGTCACTGCTGTGATCTTGCAGTGGATTTTCTCATTGATCCTAATCTCTTGAATTGTTGAAATTGCAGTAAGAATCTGGGTGCATGTTTGGCTATATCCAATGAAATATGTTGTAGGCTAAGCCTGTAAAATACTGTGAATTAGAGGATCCGGTTAAAGAAAATGCTGATGTGTAGCGTGAATAACTGCACAAGTCGTCCCCTAAAATCTTAATCTTACTTGCCAATTTTTTTTTTTTTTTAAGTTTTATATGGATCTATTTGAGTCCTGAGTAGCCATTACAGGTTTAGTTTATGGGTGCTACCACTTTCCCAATGGCAGGGGCCACCTTTTCCAAGTTTAGTGACCTCCATGTTTGGACAGTAAGCGATGGGGGAAGGCAGATGTCGCTTGCTGTCCAAACATGGAGGTCACTAAACTTGGAAAAGGTGGCCCCTGCCATTGGGAAAGTGGTAGCACCCATAAACTAAACCTGTAATGGCTACTCGGTTAGGGATCTTAATCACATTTCCTCGACTCAGCAAGAAGAAGTCTCATTAGAGACCAGCTGACGTGCAGGCGGGGAGGGGAGGGTCTGGGGAAGAGCACTTATTCATACATCTCTCTCTAAGTATGTCAATATTGTTGATGATCTGTCTTCCAGTTGTGTTATTATTTTCATTACATGCTTCTACATTGCTGTACTTGCCAGTAGGCTAAAGTACACTTCTGACACCCGTCTCTCTATTATGTTATTTGTACTGTCGCAGAGTCTGACATTTGGAGCAGGAGGAATGATGCCTTCACAGCAAAAAGGTGAGTCTCTCTTTAGTGCTAAAACTGTCCCGTGTACTGTAGAAGGTGAGTTTCCTCTAGTTTCGATCCTCTAGTAAGGTCACTTTGTTCATTCTGATCTTCTTTGTACCACAGCGTTGTGTCGACAGGCGGGTGCTGGATTCCTGAACAAACACGTACATATGGCTGGTGAAATCACCACCAAACGGTTGTTGCCTGTGAGCTCCTGGATGTTATGATCAATAAATCAATTTGTCTATATATTTCTTCACAGTACTTCCTCTCAGTAACAACATGTTCATGTCCACATTCAGCACAGATCACAACAACTGTCTATTGTACCTAATTGATTATAAATGTCATACATCCCTAAGTTATTGTATTGTAAGTCTGACTGCACCAATTATTCTGTAGCTTGGATATACTGTTCCTCATATGAGACCTATTGTGTAGCATCTAAATGTTTATACCAATAAACATTTTCATTTTTGACTTTTTTCCCCAAAACATTTTGTTCTGTAAATTGATATTTATAATAAAATACAAGATACTCGTGCCCTAATGATAAGGATACGCGCTTAATGAAGAAACCCATTCCCCTTACCAAACATCTATGCTACTCATAGTGGTCAAATAAAAAGGTCATACGTGTATATATATGAGTGTGTGTGTGTGTATGAATGGGGGGGGGGGGTACGAACCTGGATTAGGGTAAAGTGTGTAGGGGTAGGGAATAGGATACAAACCCGATTTAGGATAAGGGGTGTAGTGGTAGGGAATAGGATACGAACCCGGTTTAGGATAAGGGGTGTGGGTGCAAGAGGAAATGGTTGAAATGAGAGCTCCAGTTATTGACAATGCCGATGCTACATACCCTACCACATGGCTCCCAATGGTCACCAATAACTACCAAAAAAAGAAAACATTTCTCATTTGAAGTATCCTAAAGGCTGTCGCACAAAGCTACCACAGCAGTGAGGCCATTTCTGGAGTCCGTGTATTCTACTTGTACACATCGCTGATGAGATCTGATATTACCGTGTAGCTGAGGATATAAATAAATACCCCAAGGAGCAGTGCTCTGTCCTGAATTCTGCCTATTTGGCAGAGATCTGCGAGAACGGTATGTTAGGACTTTATAATAATAATACTGATTCATCATAGGGGTCTAATTACTCAGGCTTGTATTGGAATTGTGTGATCTACATGTTATTTGTGCCGCAAACGGGTATTCATCCAGTTAACAGCCAGGGATGAGTTCACACAGTGGTTGACAGAATTAAAAGTGATTAGCTGCTGACGTTTTTTTTTATTACCAACACCCTCACAAACTTTCACCACATCGTGTCATAATACAGAAGAAAAGTGTTGAAGTAAAAAATAATCAAACATGTTATGAAGTAATTGTTGCAGTCAACAAAAGGATGCAAAACTGTAGCCTACTGTTTCAGTCACATGACCCTTGTCAGTATGTATTAGCAAGAATAAGACGCTTTTCTCTGAATAATTATAATATAATAAAATGTTCTAATCGAAAGTCTTGTACAAAGAATATAGGGACGATTCCACTCATGACTCACACCCACTTTATAGCTAATTATTACTGTACTACTCCATGTCTGAGAGCAGAATAAATGTGACAGTAGCACCCTCTAGTGGTTTTCTTGAGTAATGGAAGTCAGTCCATACATAGCACATAGAATGAGGGGAGAATGTGAGTGTAGTGTATGACTGATATTGATACTGCTATAGATGCTAATGATATTCTGCAATGATACTGCCTTTTGGTAATTGCTGATCATTTGACTGGCACAGAAATGATTAAGTAGTATTTTCAAGGCAGTATTTGAACAGCTTTTCAGTGCAGGGCCTAGATCTTACATATCTAACTCTCAACCCTGGGGACCAAGGCTCTTCTTGTGGGGACCTACCACTAGTAGGTCTCTGGCACCTTTTGGGACCCCAGCTATGGTTAAGAAACCATGATCTACTAGGATGTAGGATCGATTCAGTAGATGCATTTCAGTTATAATAATCTATAAACGGAATTACATTTCGAGTCTGTCTAATATATGCCATGTTTAGTTTTTTTATACTAGGAATCCCAGCCCAACTGCGTCACTTGACCAAACGATTGAGTAAACAGCTCCTTCAGCACCAGGCCTGAGAGAAGCTATAATGACTTCTTCTAACCTTCCTACGGAAGGAAAGTTAATGAGATACAGAATGGTTCAGCATCTCTATGCTGCCCGTAGCACTGCTCTAATCACTGATGATAATGCACTGAGGGATGGATGGTGGCTGCTGCGTCCAGGGGAACCACAAAAAGCCAATGAAACAAATGACACATTCTCCTAGGAGGAAGGCTGGCCGCCATCCACTTTAAAGGTTATGGCACGACTCCCAGAAAGTGTAATAAGCCTAATGGTGAAACTGACGGTCAAACCAGTGCCCCATAGTTGACTCTATTAGAATATATATATAAATATTTAATCACAGGGATAAGGCCGGTGTAATTCAATTAACCAACAAAAAAACAACAATTAATTTCTTCCAACATTACTTGTAAGTATGGTCCATCCAGCCAACACCATATCCAGAAGTCATGAAACTCCATTGTCGTCCAAAAACTGCCGCACTGTTTGATTTGATCAGCATAATTCAATTTTGGAAATAAATAAATAAACTAGGCCCCAAAAAGAACCAGACAGTCCCAATGGAGATTGTATTGGACAACGGTGAATCATGTTTTGAAACTGAGCAGATTCTAAAAAAGTGGTAAACCGATTATAGTAGCCTATATTATGCCTGTAGTAGTCACCCTTTATTTGATGATGGTTTCCTGATAGGAATATGTAAGTTAAAATGTGAGGCCGAACTTGGGATAAGCAATAGCCCTACAGGTTGTGAATTATTAAACAGTGACATTACGTTAGACGAGGTACAGAGCGAAACTGAAGAAAGCCATGGGCATTGAGGAGTTGTCTAACGAGGTCCTTAAAACTCCGTATCTGCTGAATGTATTACACTGTTTATATCAAACTTGTTTTCACACAGGCACCATCCCCTCGATATGGAAGTTTGCCTTTGAGAACCAATGGTTCTCGAGCCGTAACGGCACATGGGGCAGGAGCCTATCTCCTGTTTCCGTAGCGTGAGGCAGCTTGATGTACAAGTACACCCCTTGGACATGACGCTAGTATGTCGCAAGGACTTCCCCCCAAACCAACCCTTGATGCTGAGTGTCAAGCAGGGAGGCTATGGGTACCATTTTAAATAGTCTTTGGTATGACTCAGCCGGGGCTTGAACTCCCAGCCTCCCGAACTCAGGGCGGACACTGTACCCACGAGGCCACTGAGCCGGTAGATATGGAACAAGTCCATTATTAAGCCCATCCCCAAATCTGCAAAAGCTGACCCTAGAGTCCCACTAAATTACAGAGGTATTGGTTTGATCAGTACAGTTTATAAATTATATTCAAGTGTTCTTAATAATAGATTAAATAAATACTTAGAATATAATGAAATGTTGGTGGATAAGCAGAATGGGTTTAGGGCTAAGAGAGCTTGTATTGATCATGTTTTTGTTTTATCATCGGTGGTGAGAGCCAGATTGGACGAGGGGAAGAATACATTTGTTTGTTTCATTGACTTTAAAAAAGCCATTGACTGGATTAATAGAGAGCTTTTGGATTATAAATTAATTTGTTCTGGTATTGATGGTCTATTTTATAAGGCTATCAAAAGCCTGTATAAGGCCCCATCTGCCTGTCTGCAGCTGAATGATGCAGTGAAAAAGCACAGATTATGCACTTCAGGAAAAAACATGAACAGCAGAGTAACCATAAGTTTCAATTTGGACCAACGTCCCTGATTTACACATATTCTTATAAATATCTTGGTTTCATCTTTAATGAGTACTTGAGCTTCATAGAAGGAAGGAAAATACTGTCTGAGTCAGCAGGAAGGGCGCTAGGGGGTGTGTTGAGTCAAATGAAAGTGTGCACTGACCGTGGGTTTTCAACATTTACACAATTATTTGATTCAATGGTGGGTTCTGTTTTATTTTATCCTGCTGGAGTATGGGGTTTTGATGATGCACCTGAACGTAATGCTATCCAGAACCGTGCCATGAGATACTTCTTGGGAGTCCATAAATATACACCAAAAGGGGCTATAGAAGGGGACATGGGTTGGGACTCATGCTTGGTCAAGCAAAAAGGTGAAATGGTTAGGTTATGGAACCGCCTGGTCCAGCTGCCAAATGACAGGGTGACAAAAAATATATTTAACTGGGACAGAGCACACGGTCATCCCTGGTCAAGAGAGATGTCCATGATTTTTTCTTCTGCTGACTTAAGTATGATTTTTATGAACAATCTGCAGTCTAAGGTTCACATAATTAAAACAAAATTATCAACAATCCATCAGGATAAGTGGAAGGTGGAGATATGGAAAAAACCTAAACTTAGAAAATATGTTGTAATTAAAAATTTGTATTTTACTGAACCTTATGTAATGTTAAATTTAAAGAGAAGACGGAGGTCTCTGTGTGCCCAGTTGAGGTCTGGCACCCTGCCATTGGCTGTGGAAGTGGGTAGATTCCAAGGTAAACCTGAGGAGGAGCGGTTGTGTGTTCTCTGTGATCTGGGAGTGGTGGAAGATGAATATCATTTTGTTTTTTTATTGCCCTTTGTACACCGATTTGAGGAGGGCTTTATTTGAGAAAATTCTAATTGTAAATCCAGATTTGTTTTGGCAGTCTGAGAGTATGTTGAGTTGTTTTTTTGTGGACATCTTCAGTTTTGCAGGATTTTTGGAGGAAGCATGGCACTTGAGACAAAACACACTATATCCTATATAATTGTATATGAATTCCTCTTGTTTCTATGTTTACATACATTGCTTACAGCTTGTTATATTATGTTTTATTGTATTTTTTTTTACCATCTTGGTCTATATCTATCAATGTCATAATTTGTCAAGTAATTTGTCAAGTATACTATTATATACTTATTGTTTATGTGTCTTGTAAGCCCATATGGGCTGTTCATTGCAATGATGAATTACTGTATTCTGACCAAGACAAACAGTACGGCTCTGTGACTTGTTTTAGCGGTTTTGGACAATAGATGAGTTTCCTGTAAACACACTGCCGACCTGCATTGAGCTGCTGCGCAAAAAAACGAGTAGGTACCACTTTAACTGCCGGTGCTGAAAGGAAGTGTTAAAGTCAAGTAATGTTAATAACAGCAAGGGGAAGTGTTATCGGCCATCTCCCTGGAGGGACACTCAGTCTAGTTTCATTATAAACAGTGGCATTTACATAGTTCCTACTGGAGTTCCTATTGGAGTTAGGGGGGTGTCACTGCGGAGGTAATCAGAGCCATATATAAACACTAGATGGCTCAAGGCGGAGTCTCCCACGTAGTTCACCGGTGGCCATCTTGCTTGAGTGGACTACTGCTTTAAGGTGATGATCTGCACAAACAAAAATACTCTTAACTTTTTTACTCTTAGGCTTTTTAGAGGTGTGTGCTATGTCAGACCCCTGGCGATTTCTATACCCAAATAAGAGAGAATGTTATGGTTTGTATAGCGACCCCAATAGCACAACACAAGACAGGTATGAGAGTTAGCCAAAAACAGGGCATTATTTATTTCACAAGGAAAAAAGGGAGCACTGACCCTTTAAGGGTGAAATACACTAGAGTCCATGAACAACAAAAAATGCAGCGCTGGCCCTTTAAAGGGTGACCGAAAAAAACATCCAGGACATCACGGAAATGTTCAGGTAGTCAAGAGACTCACCCGGCAAAGGTGCCGACAGGGAACTTGAAAAACGAGGACCGCACGGAAGCGGTGATCACACAGGGAATATCCACAGGAGCATGGCGGTGCTCACACAGGGAAATCCACAGGAGCATGAAAACGTCCCAGCAGGAAAAAGGCGCCGACGTCTCACACTGGGGACGCGGCAGTAGGTGGTAGGATGTAGATGGCACGACGTCTCACGCCGGAGACGCGGCAGTAGATGGTGGCAACAAGATGACCTGGCAACGAGTGGAAGGCAGTCGGCAGTCCTTGTAGTCTCCCGAGGAGCTAATTACCAACCACTCACAGGTGCGTGAAGTAGAAAAGCGGCACGCCCCCTCGTTGGGCAGCATGCAGTCCTCTCCAGCCCTCACAGAGAATATTCTTTCTTCTCACCCGTCCACCATACTTTCTCGCGAATAGATAACTTTTTCTTGGTGCAGTCATGTGTCTACAATAGTATAGTAATTTCTGACCACGCCCCTGTAACATTAGAATTAGCCTTCCCCAACCATAAGCCAAATAGATCCCCTTGGAGGCTTAACTCACTTCTATTGTCAGAGGAGGCTTTCATTTATTTCATTAATTCACACATTGAATTTTTTTAGAAACCAATTTGAATAATGAAACCTCCCCTTCTCTGATTTGGGAGACCATTAAAGCCTACCTGAGGGGTCAGATCATTTCCTACAGTGCCTCTACTCATAAGGCATGAGTAGAAAGACAATCGCAACACCTAAAACTGATCTTGGACGCAGACAGAGTTTATGCTTCTGTCCCAACTCCAGAGCTTTATAAAGAATGGCTGTTACATCAGACAGAGTTTGATGCACTTTCAACTGGGCAGGCAGAACGTGCTCTTCTGAAGGCTAGGCACATTTCTTATGAACAGGGGGAGAAACCGAGTAGAGCCCTCGCACATAGTTTGAGACAAGCATTTGCCACTCAGGTCATTGACCAAATTGACTCTCCGACTGGCTTAAAGACTGACCCCTCAGGTATTAATGAACAATTTCGACATTTCTATTCTAATCAGTGGAGGCTGCTGACCAAATTTTTAGGTGAAGCACAAATTATTATATTATATTATATATTAAATAATATTTTTAAAACATCCCCCACTGTGTGTCAGTGGTCAGTGGACACAGATGAAAACATATTAACATTAGGTGACAGCGGACCTGACCAGATGAAAACATATTAGGTGACAGCGCACCTGACCAGATGAAATCATATTAGGTGACAGCGCACCTGACCAGATCAAAACATATTAGGTGACAGCGCACCTGATCAGATCAAAACATTTTAGGTGACAGCGCACCTGACCAGATCAAAACATATTAGGTGAAGGTGACAAGGAAGCCACAGACTCATACCCCCCCGACACTCAACTAACCGCCTCGGACAGTCCTTCATACCAGTGGCCATCAGGCTCCACAACAGTGGGCAGCGACTGCTGCCAGACATCGACCTAGAACTAATAGGAACCCAAGTAGGACAATAACACTACCTTATGCATACTGCACCTTATGTGGATACTGTGATACTGTGAATAATGAATAATGTATATTTCAGTTAGTTAGATAGTAAATTATATTGACCTATTTGTTTACACTGCTTGTGTTGTTTTCACTACCTGTACCCCCCCCCCCCCTTCCCCCATGCTGCTATGATGCCTGAATTTCCCCAAGGGGATCAATAAAGGAATATCTTATCTTATCTTAAAAGGAAAGATGAAATTACCTACCTGGGTTCCATCCTATAGAGGCAAATCTTTCCTGTGACAAAATGGGATCCAATGTAATAAAACTAAGTCAACCAACGAACTAGATTCCTGTACCGGATCTCCTCTCTGGTAAACAAGAATACCTTGAAGACTCTAACAGGAGCACTCATTCAAGGGTACTACGACTATGCTTGCACCTCATGGTACCAAAGCACCTCAAAGGCACTAAAAACAAGATTACAAACATCACAAAACAAACTGGTCAGACTACTGCTTGACCTTACTCCTAAAACCCACCTCACCCCTGTCCACTTTGACAACCTAGGATGGCTTAGAGTAGACGACAGAGTACAGCAACTTGCAATGGGCCTGGTCTACAAGATACACTACACCACTAAGATACCCATGTGCATGTCGAAATACTTCCCAAAGGTCAGTGAATACCACGACCACAACACCAGAGGGAGTTCCACAAATCATGTTCAACCCAGATAAAATAATAATAAAAAAAAAAAAAAACGTTTTTTTTAATAAAAGAAAATAGTCATAACTTAGAAATTAGATTGCATAGGTCTATGAATCGATATCGCGATTCTGTTTCGATTAATTGCCCAGCCCTACAGTGTGTACAGTAAGTTAGCTTGGTGATTATCATTGTGATGTAGGCTAAGCTGCCTAGCTACTGTTAGCATACAAGCACTGTAACCTACTTACTTTTTCATCCACAACGTTTTTTCTGATCCAGATGCATAAATCCACTTCTTCATGTTGCTCAGTTGCTGGTTTATACTTCGGTCCTAATGTTGGCGCAAAGTTTAATTTAGCCTGACTTGTTATAGCTGTACAGCTTACTAACTACTAAACAACAACTTTCTCATAGTCTCAACTTTCACATAGTCAAAATGGGTCCAGCTGCATGTGAGGAGGATAGGTTTAGCTCGGGCCAATCTCAAGTTTCTCAAGTTTCTTTATTATTTGTCATACAGAAGTACAGAATACTTGTATACAAAATGCTTCTTTATGTTACATTTTGTATAAAAGTATTCTGTACTTCTGTATGACAACTAATAAAGAAACTTGAGAAACTTGAGATTGGCCCGAGCTAAACCTATCCTCCTCACATGCAGCTGGACCCATTTTGACTTTGCAATGCAGAAATCTCTGATTGGATTTGCAAGGCTGCCAATCATATTCAACCTCCGTGTATTGGATGTCAAGGGCTGTCAATCAATCAATCCTCCATTCAATGGCAAGAGTTTAACTGCACAGACCGTGCTTAGATGAAGTTAATAGCCTATTTTGATTCGCTGTTATTTATTATTTATTTAACAATGGGTCACACCTGTGAAGTTTTCTTCACGAATAATTACTGCAGGCAATACTGCAGTGCAGGCCTGCTCAGAGCTGTACATTTTGGCAATTTTTGAAGAAAAAAAAATTCACTGGCATTTTTTTTACAGAGGAAAACATTTATAATAAAAAAAAAATAATAATAATTAAAAAAAAATATATATATATATAGTTTTTTTATTTTATTTTTTTATATAGGTATATGTAAATTAATAATAATTATGAATTATGAGTGAATTTGTGTTTCACGTGTTGTCATAGAGAAACCTCCACTGATTCTAATCTATATGAAACTGAACATCCAACTGAATCGGGCCTGATGGATACTTTCTTTGAAGGACTAGACATACCCACTGTTGATGAGGACTCTAGAGAGACCCTAGATAACTCCATTACATTAGATGAAATAAGTAATGTGGTTATGTGTATGCAAAGTGGGAAGTGCCCAGGACCAGATGGTTTTCCAACGGAGTTCTACAAAAAGTTCTCCCCTAAACTGAATCCCTTACTTGCAACCGTTTTTGATGATAGTTTAACTCAGTCAAGCCTACCCCCAATCATCCGCCAGGCGCCAATTTCCGTGCTGTTAAGGAAAGGTAAAGATCCTCTTAGTTGCTCCTCATATCATCCAATAAGTTTGCTCAACGTCGATGTTAAGATCTTAGCTAAGGTCCTAGCTCTCCGCCTAGAATCTGTTCTGCCATCTATTATCAATTTGGACCAAACAGGCTTTATCAGAAACAGACATTCCTTCTTCAATATTAGACGTGCGTTTAATATCCTGTACACAGAGACTTCAACACAGCGTCCAGAGGTACTCATGTCCCTGGACGCTGAGAAAGCCTTCGATCGTGTGGAATGGGGCTACCTGTTTTACGCACTCCAGCGGTTCGGCTTCGGTGACGCTTTTATCTCCTGGGTCAGACTGTTATACACCGACCCTGTGGCCTCAGTTAGAACAAATAATGTACATTCAACATATTTCCCCCTTCAGCGTGGGACGAGACAGGGATGCCCTCTATCCCCACTGCTTTTTTGCTTTTTGCTCTGGTGATGGAACCTCTGGCAACGTCCGTTCGACAATGCCCAGATATTAAAGGGATAGTTAGAGCGACGCGGGAGCACAAAATCTCCTTATATGCTGATGATGTACTCCTCTATATATCTGATCCTCTTTCGTCTATCCCACATATCCTTGACACACTCAGGAAATTTGGTGAATTCTCAGGGTATAAACTCAATTTTGATAAAAGTGAACTCGTACCCATTAACACTGTGGCCAGCCAGGTTTCTTTTAATTATTTGCCCTTTAAGATCACAAATGATAGATTTACCTATCTGGGTATATCTATCACAAAGTCTCACTCCCAATTACTAAAGGCCAACTTTACACCGCTCCTGGATCGAACGCGCCAATATCTTATACGTTGGTCCAACATGCCCCTATCTTTAGTTGGGAGAATTAATATAATTAAGATGAGCATTCTTCCAAAGTTTTTATACCTCTTCCAATGTGTCCCGGTCTTTCTCACCAAAATCTTCTTTACAAAACTTAACAGCCTAATTTCAAAATGTATTTGGAACAATAAACCACCCAGAATCCGGATTTATTTTTTACAAAGACTGCAAATGTGTGGGGGTTTGGCCCTACCAAACTTCCAAATATATTACTGGGCTGCGAATATTAGAAGTTTATTGTTCTGGCTACATGATACATCTGCCCCGGACGTGTGTAGCTTAATCCCAGCGGAAGAGTGCAAGAGCGCTTCCGCATTTTGCCCTGATTGGCCGCGGTAACGCCCTCCAAATGCGCATTTTCTTTCCCCCCGCTCAGACGCCGAAATGGAATGCATGTAGTACATTGCAACACAACGCAGCATTTCCGCGTACATTGCAACGTAACACAACGCAGCTGTCAACTGTACTTTACATATTATCCAAACGAGGACCACATAATGTTATTTCCCTGTACATTGTAACGTTAACACAACGCAGCTGTCAACTGTACTTTACATATTATGGAATACATGTATATTATCGCGACGCGATTCACTCGCTGTCAACTGTACTTTACATATTATCCAAACGAGGACCACATAATGTTATTTCCCTGTACATTGTAACGTTAACACAACGCAGCTGTCAACTGTACTTTACATATTATGGAATACATGTATATTATCGCGACGCGATTCACTCGCAACGCCATAATGTTATTTGCCTGTACATTGTAAGTAACGTTAACACAACGCAGCTGTCAACTGTACTTTACATATTATGGAATACATGTATATTATCGCGACGCGATTCACTCGCAACGCCATAATGTTATTTCCCTGTACATTGTAACGATAACACAACGCAGCTGTCAACTTTACTTTGTAACATTGTTTTTTCAGTCATTCATAAAATTGATTGAATGAAATTGATTGAATGAAAATAACAGATTGCAGAATGGGTACAATACAGTACGGCCCAATACACACAATTGTTAAGGGGATGCAGACCAGAGAAAGACTTTCGTCTTGTTTACATCAGGGTCCCCCATTTTCAATTCATCAGGACATATATGACATACAGATAAACTGACAGCCCTAATTACAACCTTTATTTAATGGTTAATATTTTGATAAAAGGTAATTTACTATATTTGTATGGCATTTACACGTAAAGTAGAAAAACAAAAGTAATCTGTAAAATAATAGTGAATTTCCTGTGAAAAAACATTTATTTTTTACAGTACGTTACACACACAAATGCTACATTATGACACATTTTACAAAGAAAGTATATTTAGATTCAAAGACTATTTTAATAGCTTTCTTTGAATACACGGTTTCTCTCCTGTGACGTACAAATGTTCAACAAAACCGCCAACATTGACTCAGCTAGACCTCTTTGTTATATCTGCAGCGCTAACAGAAATAAAAACAACCCAGGCCTATGTTAAAGTGCAGCTTGGCTTAGAGGATAATGTCTTGTATGAACTACCAGTAATATAAATCATATTAACAACAAAAATGTGTTACGCCTTCATGTCAGATGATTTTCAAAAAGGAAAATGTACTCTGTCGTCTACTCTACGCCATCCTAGGTTGTCAAAGTGGGCAGGGGTGAGGTGGGTTCTAGACCCATGTTACTGACCAGACACTCTATATCAGTGATGTCTGTTTACTGCAGAGTGGCAGCGCTAACAGAAATAAAAACAACCCAGGCCCATGTTAAAGTGCAGCTTGGCTTAGAGGATAATGTCTTGTATGAACTACTCAATCAATCATGTACCGGCGCGGCTGAATAACAGTAGCAGTGATCGTCTGCTGCGTCCATCGCGTGTATATATGTGTGCTAATATGGCGCGTTAGCGTTAATATGTGATTAATATGAACCAAAGCGTGTTAATATGTGATTAATATGATTGCCTTCTGCGTCCATCGCGTGTATATATGTGTGCTAATATGGCGCGTTAGCGTTAATATGTGATTAATATGAACCAAAGCGTGTTAATATGTGATTAATATGAACCAAAGCGTCGAACCAAGCGGGGATCTCATGCGCGCGCGCGAGCACCTGGGCGAAGGAAAAGGAAATGCGCATTACCGTACTGGCGTATGGCGAAGAATGCGGAAGCGCTCTTGCACTCTTCCGCTGGGATTAAGCTACACGCGCCCCGGACGTTCCTGCCTGGTTACACATCGAAGCTAGTTCTACCGCCCGCATTTCACTTTCTGCTATTTTGTGCTTCTCCTGCAATCTCCCCAGTCCTGTCTAAATCCTGTAGTGTTGCATTCCCTGAAAATTTTGTCCCAATTTAGAAAAGGTTATGGTTTAGTTTCTATGTCTACTTATGCTCCATTAGCAGCGAATCATCTGTTTCCGGCCTCCCTCCTAGATAACGTATTTGATCAGTGGTTCAAAAAGGGAGTTTTGAACACGAGACTGCTCTATGAAAGCAACGTATTTGTGTAATTTGAACAAATTAAGAACAAGTATGATTTGCCATCACACCACTTCTTTCATTACTTACAAGTTAGAAACTTTATACGTAGTCAATCCACTACATTTCCATCCCTGCCTCCAAATACATCACTGGACTCAATCCTGGAGACAAAATCTGAGATCAAGGGAACAGTGGCGGCTCGCCACTAGGGGCGCTCGGGCGCCGCCCCCCCTCAGGAACTACCCTGGTTATATGAGAGAACAAGAAAAATAAGTTTTTAGTTTTTTGTTTTATAGCCCTATAAATAATATAAACATGTTTAAAATGAATAATATTTACTCATTTTAAGTATGTTTGTATTTCCAATGCACAATATAACGTTATTATCGCAATTAAAAAACACTCGTTTTCCAGAGCAGGAAGTGACATCACGTTTTTTTTAATTTTTTTAATTTTTCCGTATTTCTCGGCCCGGGCTATACGCGATAGCGCTCTGAGTGCGCGTCACAGTTTGATCGCTGTATCCGTCACAGCCAATCAGTGCATAACGCGTTGTGCGTTGAAATATGACTATTATGTTGGAATCCGGGCGCGATTTGAAGCGGTCTAGCCAGTAGCGTCAAGAATATCTGTAGCCGCATTTCGCGGAGACGCTCTCTGATTGGCCGACGCCAGTATTTTTTTCCGTAGCAGAATTTCACAGAGACGATCTCTGATTGGCCGAATCCAATTTCTAATGTTCCAATTCTAGCTTCTAGCTTCCTAGGTTGGTTCCTAGGTTGGTCCTAGGTTGTTTGTCTTAGAGCGTGCCGTGACTGCAAGTTCTTTAGACTGTTAAGCTTAGGCACTCTTTCAAAGTTGGTTAAGGTTAGAGTTTGTCTTAGAGCATGGCGATAGAACGCCAGGTAGTTTGCAGTCTGTTCGAGCGGAAATGGACAAAGGAATGTACTTGTGTTGTGCTAACGAGCTAACACTTGGCTAACAAGCTATATGGCGGATTATACACGTTTATCAAGCTCTCCTGCCCTGGACGTTTCAACTAAACAGTGAGTCTCTCTCTCTCTCTCTCTCTCTCTCTCTCTCTCTCTCTCTCTCTCTCTCTCTCTCTCTCTCTCTCTCTCTCTCTCTGTCTCTCTCTGTGGTTAACGTTAACGTTTGTAAATAGTTTTTTTTAGGAGCAGTACTGTTAGGCTACTGCTGGCCATTCATGAAGCGAGACATTGCTGATTGTTTATTTATTTTATAACACAAGACTATGACTACCAACTGCCTAGCCAGCCGTGTATCAATCTTGGATGCAATAATAACGTTACTTACCACACTGACTATGTCGATGGCTCATTGATTTAACTACTGCAGCTCTCTCGGATTGAAAATACGTGGATTATGGCTTGTTCAATATCGTCTATGTTTGAATGAATGAATGAATGAGAACTTTATTAACAGATTGCAGAATGGGTACAATACAGTACGGCTCAATACACACAATTGTTAAGGGGATGCAGACCAGAGAAAGACGTTTGTCTTGTTTACATCAGGGTCCCAGATTTTCGATTCATATCGATAGTTTAATAGCTAGCCTTGGCTCGTTTAACAATATGCAAAATAGGTGTACAGCCCTGTACTCATACTGAAGTTATTCTTGGTATATAATAGGTCTGATTGTGTAACGAATCGATTCCACGTCGCGCTGTGTGTGAGAGAGAGAAGGAGAGAGGGAGAGATCTGCCTGTGTTTGGAGACGGGCGAGTTTTGTTTCTAACTTTTCTATTTATATATTGTGTTTCAAGTTGTGAATTAGAGTCTAGACTATACTTTATTTGACTGGTTGTGTGTTGTTGTAGTAACAGCTGAGCGACTCGTTCATAAGAGCCGATTCATTGCCGTGAGCGTGAGTCAAATCGCTCACGTCTTGCCATGAGTCTGTTGCGTGGTACTGTACTGTACATGTTTGCAAAATGTTTGGTATAGCGCCCCTAGTGGCGAAGTACCCACCGGCCGCCACTGCAAGGGAACAATGTCTAAGCTTTATACGAACATATTGAAATAGACATATCAGAAGTAGGCTGACCAAACGTTCCAATTTGTGCGGGACAGTCCCGCATTTCAGCCCTCTGTCCCGCATGCCGCAACAGAAGAAAAATGTCCCGCATTTCAATAAGTGTCCGGCATTTCAATAAACAATTATTATTATTATTATTATTATTATTATTATTATTATTATTATTATTATTATTATTATTATTATTATTATTATTATTATTATTATTATTATTATTATTATTATTATTAATCATTATTGTTTTTGTCCTCTCATTAATCACCAAACATGCACTAATGCACGCACCACAAGTACTACATACGTAACGTTATGTAACATAGCCTATAGTCTAACCAGCACGAGCGCATTATATATACCTGCCGCGAAGCTGTGCGGCAATAAACAGCTTGCGCCAGGTACTATATATAATGCAAGCTGTATTGGCGCCTTGTACAACAACAACAACAACAACAACTGTATCTCCACTCATGCTGCAGCTGCCTGCGATCATACTAGCTAGCTGTCTCTCTGCGTGGGAAACTCCTGGAAAAGCTCACGGATTCCTTCTTTGGAACAGAGGCCAGTGTCCTTTTCCGCCACTTCCCAGATGTGAGAGCGACAAAGACAAGAGCAGACTTCACATCGTTCTACAGGTCTGCCATCGTCTACCTCGAGAAGTGGTTCGATTTCTCTGATGATAATTATCTGAAGGTTCTTTCTGTTCTAAAGAGAAACGTCAGCTTCACTGACCTGTGCGCTACAGCTGAAGCCCTTAAGATCAACGGCATGTATCTTAGAAATTGATGCGCTCTATGAGGAGTTTTGTTTAATCGTTCCACGTCAGAAGGAAGTGGTGGAGATGGAGGTGACTGTTGGAGTGAAGTGGGGGCTGCTGTTGAAGGACATCCAGACCGCCAACCTGACCCCTGCTGGCTTCATTCTTCCTGAGCATCCCGGTCACGAATGCGTCCGTAGAGAGGTTGTTCTGTATCGTAGTGGCTCTCGCTCGGCGTCACTCATGCACTGTCCTCACACACGTGCACGCGCACTGAATAAAATTCCACAATGTACCTTTATCCCAGTATTCGTCTGACCACACCCCTCATTAGCTTACCTTCATAAGCAGGTGTGTGGCCATCTGCTCTTCTCCTTCTCGCTTTCACCACAAGGAGTGCCTTCGGTAGATCCCCACTTGACGTGTTGTTAGTTGAAAAGAGTTGAGACGTGTTTACATTGTGCTTGGTTTTTTCTTCTCTCATAACTATTCAAAAAGAAAAAGCTAAGTCATAATGTCTACCTCGGAGAGTAGACCCACTCTTCACCAGCGGTTCTCCATTCCCGCCTCTGTCGTGCGTGCTGGTGCGGGGCTGCTGCCACTTTCGTGGTTGTCAGCCCAGCCCAGGAGACAGCCGATGGATAGTTTGCCTCTCCGAGGAGCCGGTGCATCGGTGCCGTCGCCCCGGCGGTGGCCTGATCTCGACTCTGGTTCCTCTGGTTCCAGGGAATCGTCCGTTGTTGAGCGGTCGGTTCTTTTGGTTCCGGAGGATTTGCGACGCAAACCCGTTCACGTCGCAAGATGGTGTCCTGCAGACGCGAACGGCCTGGGTTTGGGGAATTGCTGGAGACCAGCGAGGATGCGTCGGTCTCTGCAATGCCATATGGAAACTGAGGATTACATGGAAGAGTCGGACGGATTCTTGTTTGAAGGCCCTGTGGAGGCGAGTATCCCTCCCGTCCAGGAAACACCAGAGGGGGGAGAAATGTCTCCTTGGGGCGCCTTGTTCGAGGATGTCGGGGAACCACCTCGGCCTCTTCGGCAGGATGCCCTGCTATCAGCCACATCAGACTGTGGCTCCTCAACCGGTCGAAGCCTGCTGCATGTGAGGGATGCGGGTTCGGTGGAGGAAAGTCAGCAGGGAGAACTGCAGGCTTTGTTTCCCGAGCTCATGGCGGTAGCTGCCGCTGCAAACGGCGTGCCGCTGCCGCAGCCATTGCCTGCTCCTGCCCCCGATGATCTCATAGGTCATCTCTGGCAGCGTCGCCCGGTGAGAGGGGTGGACGTTGTCTACCCATTTTTCCCCTCAATGGGGGCCTATGTTCGTCGGGGCCAGGCGGTGTCTCACATCATGGGACTTACTCCCGCCTACGTACCAGTTATGCGGGTGTCGGGGTTGGTCGAAGGTATGAGAGAGGGCGTGCCACGGCTTGATAGGCCGATGGCCACTCTCCTCTGTCCGGATGTGGTGTGGGAGCCATTATGCAAGCCGGTTCTCCATGGAAGATCGGCTAGGCGATTGGCATATTGGGGTGACCAGTCATTTATCGCTGGTACACAGTCGCTGGCTGCGGCTTCTAACATCGCGCAGCTGGCTAGATTTGTATCGGGGATAATGACGGGCGGCACGGGTCTGACCGAGGTAAAATGCGATCAGATCACCCAGGCGGCAGGAGCTGTCCTGCATCTTACCCAGGTGCAGGCCATAGCCTCGGGGAAAAATGCGCGCCCTGGCCACCCTGACCCAGCGCCACCTTTGGCTGGAGCAGGCTCGAGTGCCAGAGAAGAAGAGAGCCCCTCTTCTGACGGCCAACCTCTCCGATGCTGGACTATTCGGGAAGGCCCTGCAGCTGATGACCTCAACGTGCAGAGAGATGGCAGAGGAACGGTCCGTGCTCCAGCCCCATTTTCCGCCTCCCGTCCTTGCCGTGCCTACCACTGCCTCCGCCGCCACTGCTGGCCCCTCCAAGAAGGCCAGGAGGAGAGACGGCGATTCTGCTGCCGCCGGCCCATCCACGATCGGAGGAGACGGTAGGGAACGACGTGACCAGCAGCCGATCCACTACCGTCCCTCCGGGGCTTCTCGGGGTGGCAAAACCCGAGCGGCTCGAGGCAGCAGACGCCGCTAAAGTGACTTTTCCCCCTGTGGTCCCCTCTCTACACCCTCCCCGTCCCCCTCATGATTTTGTGCCGTAAAAATAAATGAAAAGTTCCCTAAAAAGGGGACTATATTATTGGCCAAACAAACTGTGTGTTTCTTCAACAGTACATATGATGGGGTTGCGAAATGTGAATCTGCATTATTACATTGAGGGATGAGTCATGTTGTGTTACGATATTAAGCAAGGTCTGCAAGCATACACTCAGTCATAGAAAGGTTCTATTTAGCCTGACGCTCCACATGCAGGTAGAAGCTGGTGGTATGTTCCGTTGCTTGAGCAAAGTAATGTTGATCCACAACACTGTTGTGTT
The DNA here is from genome assembly GCF_963971535.1 of Notolepis coatsorum. Lineage (NCBI taxonomy): Eukaryota > Metazoa > Chordata > Actinopteri > Aulopiformes > Paralepididae > Notolepis > Notolepis coatsorum. The sequence continues at coordinate 98,405,651 of NC_140170.1, forward strand.
AGTTGCAGTAATCCTCGTACACACACGTTCCACGGCCTGGCCGTTACTCTCTGTCAGTGTTTTGCTATGTACGACATAGAAAGCGGGTGTAGGATTCACACACACACGACTTGTTTTGTTATAAATCCTGTTCACAGTCTGTGGGTAGCGGGCATTGTATTAGCTTCCGCTATACATTGGCATTCTACCGAAGGTCTCAAAATGCTACAGTTGTTTTTGGTGTGTAGGGAAAAAGGGTTTGTGTGAGGGGGTGCCGAATAAACCCCTCCTTCCCACTTGCTTGGTTTAGAAGATTGTTCTCATTCTGCTGAGCCAGTCAGGGCCGAGCCGTTCAACGTCTTGGCAGGGGAGGGGGGGAGGGTTGTCCTGACACGACTCCTATTACAAACAGGAGTTGTGTACAGGGTTTCCCCCCATCATAGCATATATGTTGCTATGGCGACGGCTTCCGTGAGTTAAGATCTTTACGTAAGGTTTGTGGTGTTAAAGTGTCGGGTTAGAGCGTAGGGCTTACGGGTCTGCTACGCTCGATTTTATGTGTAAACTTGAGTCGGTTGGTCACGTGACTCACAGTTGACATGTCTTTTTCATAACTACGACTCATGTGGGAAGGCTTCTGGGAAAGTTCGGTCTATACTCTCTGACTAAAGGAGTGACTGGATGTAAAAATGTAAACAGTTTTTACTCCCAGCTGTGCAGTTTGGGTTTATACTGTTGATGCTTCTTCTTTATTATTATAAAGGTTGGAGTTGGTTGCATCTCACCCCTCTTGTCGTTCCCCTGGGCGCCTTGGGGATTCAATGAAAGGTCTAAATAGCCTATTTATTGATGTGGATATACCCGACGCACACATAGTGCTAGCTCGGGATGTTCTGTTGGACATTAAGCAACTGACTGGCGCGCCTTGGTTGCTTGGAGTTAAAACAGCGTTTTTATAAAGCAATTGGGATGGGGGTTTTTCCTCTTCCGATGACCTGTGTGGTTGTCGACGGATTCTCGTTCATATCGGGGGATGATGACGGAATGGATCTGAACATACGTAGAAGGGTCTCACGCCCTGGGGTGGGCCGCCGGGCGCGGTTCGCACCGAACGTCTGGGTGGCGCCTTCTTTTCATGTTTAAGATCAACACGCATATCTGCCCCTTCTCCTGGAGTTGGCATGTCGCCGTGGTTGGGGCATGGGACTGGTTCTGGTCACGCTGGTCCGGATCAGTTACGCCCGTTGTCCGCCGGGGATGCAGATCTGCTGTTCTGGTACCCTGAGGGACTTGGGCTTTTTTCAGGGGGAAAAATGCCAGGTCGGTCCGGGTGTCACAGGGTTAAGCGCTATGGAGCCCTTGTTGGGTACATTGTATTCTACACTGTCGTAATGGCTTACGGCCGTGCCAACCTGTACACGCCCGATCTCGTCAGATCTCGGCCGCCATGCAGGTTGGTCTTGATTAGTACTTGGTCGGGTGACCTCCTGGGAATACCAAGTACAGGGTGCTTGGGGCTGGTTCTCCATTTCTTTCGCTCTTCTCTTACGCGTGGCGAAGAGGGGCCTGTTGGAGTGGTCTTTGACCTCCTCGGGGGACCCTGTGCTCCCCGTATCGCCGGCCCCGGTCCGAAGTAATGTTTTTCGTTGACCCGTAGGCCCGGGATAACCCTGTTGGAAACTGAAACACGGGTACTGCGGTAGTGCCGCAGGTACGTTTTGGAGTTTTTTCCTGAGGGGTTATGGGACCAACCACCGCATAGGGTAACGACTGGGTGGTTGGTTCTCTGGTGTGTCGGTGCAGTGTCAACTCCTGGGTTGCCCGGTTGAGTGTGCCCCTGCACGTTCATGACTTCTGCCAATTGTGTCAGCCTTCGCTTTGTGGGAGGTTTGTCATGGTGACGACGACGCCAGCATACGCCCCTTCCGCCGGGGCGGCTGTGTTCAGCTGACCCCTCTGGCGCCTGCCTCGTCCGCAGTCTCCAGGCTCGGGTTAACAGCCTGTTGCCTGGTTTTTTCCCCAGTGCGCTGCCTGCTTCCGTGGTAAGCCTTGTTATTACGGCCGTGCTGACTGCCTGTACTGCAGGGTCAGTGTGCCAGGTGGTGTACTATTGGGGGGACAGGGCCCGCTCGGCTGAGGGGCCTTTGTCCGAATACGCTGGCGATGTGGGGGGCGGGGTCACTAAGTGCCCACCTGGTGGGGTCTTGATGCTGGCATCATGGACTTCTCCGGGCCCCCGTTCCAGGGGGTCCAGTCCCTTTGGTGGGTCTGGGCCTTCCTTCGCGCTCCGCTGCTACGGCCTTGCCACGGGTTGGGTTTGCCCTTGACCCCGTGATTCTGGGGGCAGTAACGAGGTTGTTCCCTCCGTTCGTTCCCGGGTGGCATGCGGGTTGTGCGTGTGTGTAGTCGTGGGGTCAGGCCACGGTCTGCTCACCCTGTGTGTTGAGTTGCTTGAGTGCCTCTTCGCACGGTCGGGTCCGTCGCCCTCCCGGGAACCTCCAATAGGGGGGGTGCCCTCCATTAGGGGGGTCGGGGGGGCTCGGCCCTCTCTGTTCTGATGGTTGTGGGGGGCCTTCAGCGGGGTGTATTTGTCGGCCGATGGCTCTCGCTCGGCCTCCCTTGTGCATGAGTGACGCCGAGCGAGAGCCACTACGATACAGAACGTTAGGTTATGAATATAACCAAGTTCTGTTAGTAGTGGTGACGCTCGGCGTCCGACGCCGCTGCAGCCCTTGATCTCACCTTGTGGTGAAAGCTTGGGAAGGAGGAGAGCAGATGGCCACACACCTGCTTATGAAGGTAAGCTAATGAGGGGTGTGGTCAGACGAATACTGGGATAAAGGTACATTGTGGAATTTTATTCAGTGCGCGTGCACATGTGCGAGGACAGTGCATGAGTGACGCCGAGCGTCACCACTACTAACAGAACTTGGTTATATTCATAACCTAACGTTCTCCCTCATGACCGGCGCGTGGACGGACCAGAGAAACAGATGCAGCGTGGAGCTCGTGAAGAGAGAAATACAAGTCTAAACTAATTTCTCTCTCACATGTGCAGCTTTTTATAAATATGCTCTTGGTCAGAAGGCTCTACTGGAAGCTGCACAGTCCAGTAATATAGATTCCTCAAGCACTAACGGCACTATGGTGCTCTCCATGGTGCTGGAAGGCATATGTTCGAGACGCAAATCGCGTAATGCGAAGGGCATAGTGTTACTTACAGCCATTTGCTTAGCCTAGCCTACTGTTCCCCAGGATATATTTTGTATATTTGTTTCCTGTTGTTCACTGCTGTTTTCATTTGTATATGTATTTCACTTAGAGGATAACACTCTAGAGGCCATAACACAGGCCTACTAATGCTCATGTTATTATAGTCATCCTGTATATAACTATTTACATTTAACCTGTTAATTAAAGTTTAAAAAAATGTAATGTATATATGATAAAAAAAAGTATTAAAAGTATTATCATTTTAATAATTGTACAATTTTGTCAGATTATCATTGAATGAAAAATGAAATGTTTGTAGTGTTCTGCACAGGTTTAGAATCAAGGAAGCCACTACCATTGTAATTTGTAGACAATGTAATACATGTATGCACTTCAGTATCACATTACAATCGAGATCACAGGGTACATGTATCTTAACTCTATAGCCATATAACCTCTAGGAGTCGGTAGGTAATTTAACAGCATGTTGGATTGCATGGTATTCTTCTATACAGTGATCATGAGTATAATAAGCAATTAAAACACAACACTATTGTGTTTTTAATACATTAAATGCTTATATTTTGATCAAAATTAATACATTATGTAAACATGATTATTGTATACATATTCATTACTGTCCCGCAATTTCAACAAATGTCCCGCAAAATCGACACGCTGTCCTGCATTTGGATCATATGGATTTGGTCACCCTGATCAGAAGAGGTGTGGTCAAGAATAAAAAAAAAACATTCACACTTCATCTATCTGTGCAAGACACAGGCTTATTCAATTTAAGATTGTACATCGGCTACATCGGCATATTATGTCCAAACTCAAACTGTCAAAAATGTTCCCTGAGGTTAGTCCTACTTGTAACAGATGCAAAAAAAAACCCGGCCGGTCTGTATCACACATTTTGGTCATGTCCTATCCTAGCAGACTTCTGGTTGTCCATATTTAAACTCTACTGAGACCTGGCAGGTCGGGTACTGGAACCATGTCATTTCCTGTTTTTTTTTTGTGTTCTTTCCGAGGATTTACATCTACCAAAAGCACAACTGAACTGTATCGCTTATTCCTCCCTTATAGCAAGACGTCTCATTCTTATGAACTGGAAAAACGAACATCCTCCCTCATTTGGCACGGTGGATTTGTGATGTAATGTATCATCTAAAAGTTGAAAAGATAAAATATATTTTGCGGGATCAAATGGAAAATGTTATGTGGTGTGCCAACCCTTTATCTCTTATGTGGAACGGTTGACTACGTCTCTCACCTCTTGAAACAAGGACACTGTATAGGAACGACTCTGTAACATGAAGTGCTCTGAGAACTTTTTATTTAATTTATTTATTTTTTATTCTATTATTATTATTATTATTAAAAAAATCTATATCCTTTTTGGTGTTTTGTTCCGTTTTTTTCTGTTTTGTTTATATGTGTATCAGTGGTGGCTGCTGACCAAATTTCCTGGTGAAGCACAAATTATTAAATTATATTATATATTAAATTATATTTTTAAAACATCCCCAAGGCTGCAACACCCCCATTCCTCCCAGGTGTCAGGCTCCTCATTCGCTTCCATTCATTTTGGGGACCATGTTTAAATATCATACTTCTGAAGTATAAACAAACTATACTGCTGTGACGATTTCAATAAAACAGACCATTCTGAGTCAATGGTACATGCTTGTACAACTGTACAAGCAAAACTGTACATTGGAATATCTAACATGTATTTACCACCTTCCTCTGCACAAGGCCACAGATGGGTTTTATGTAACACAAGGACAATTACGTGGGTAATTCGAAAGTAAACGCACGCATTTCAGCCACACACACGTCACTGACACAGCGGCCCAATATATATATATATATATTTTAAATCCACTCACCATTTGATGTACTTCTTACGAGGAAATAGTGTCCTTCCCATCTGATCACTTGTAAATTAAATCCATCCTTCGATATTTTCTGATGAAACGTTCAATGACCTCGTCTGCTTGCAAACAGGCAATGCAACAAATAGCAGTCTTTTGTGATCTAATCGATCCTTCATTTGCGTGAGGATGCTGTCGAAATCCACTAAACATTGTTCTGTTGATGCGTGACACACGTTTCATTTTCGGGACTCCGACAGGTGGTCACTCAGACAGTCACCCAAGCGATTGCCAAAGCAGTGCACTTATCAAAGCTGTGGGCACCTATCTAGGGTGACCAGACGTCACGCATTGCGCGTGATTGTACAGCATTCCTGTCTCCTTTCACGCGTCACGCATATTGAGACCATGTCCCGCATGATTGGTTGTCATCCGCGCTAACGCCCCCCCCCCCCCCCCCCCCCCCAGCCAAAGTGAAAGAACCACTATGCGTCGCGTAACGTTACTATAGTATCTGACCGCGAGTGACACCGCATCGCGTAACGTTACTATAGTATCTGACCGCGAGTGACACCGCATCCTGGGCATCCAGGCGACATGACAACAAGTCACAACGGCGCATTTCTGGAGACTAATGTTATGTTTTGACAACAGATGTTTTGACAAATTGCTTGTATTGCCACCCATACTTGCAAATGTTTTATTGCACTTGTGGCAACATGCGTTGTCTTCGTTTTGTTCTCTCCGCCATGATAATAATAATAATAATAATGAGCACAGAGCTCGGTCTGTGTCCTCAGCGCTTCAAGGCTTCAAGCGCTGAGGACACCGACCGAGCTCTGCACTCATTATTATTATTATCATGGCGGAGAGAACAATGAGCGCAGAGCTCGGTCTGTGTCCTCAGCGCTTCAAGCGCTGAGGACACAGACCGAGCTCTGCGCTCATTATTATTATTATCATGGCGGAGAGAACAAGAGCGCAGAGCTCGGTCTGTGTCCTCAGCGCTTCAAGCGATTCAAGCGCTGAGGACACAGACCGAGCTCTGCGCTCATTATTATTATTATCATGGCGGAAATATATTTGAAAGATGACAGCCCACCCCACGCCTCCTCCCTCTCCCTCCACCACCAGCCTCCCAGCCAAGCCAAGTCCCTTCACCCTAGCAGCTAGGAGGGGGGCGTACTAGCGTAGGTCAGTGGCCAATCAGAGCGCAAAACGGGAACCCGGAAACACGAACGCGTTGGTAAAAGCATAGACAGGGACAGTCCACCAAAAAAAGGGGAGGGGGCTGCACTGGGGGGGGGGGGGGGTCCCACATTGTCCCTCACAAACATACCCTTTGTCCCACATTTGGTTTATTGGGATCTGGTCACCCTACACCTATCCCATCTTCCTCTTCTTCTTCTTCCTCTGGTTGAACATTTCGATGACTTAGCTATTAGCTCACGTTAGCACAACAAGTTAGCTTACAGAGTCCAAGACGGCACGTTCACGTTAATTACACTACTTCAACTGAGATACAAAAAAATATATATATCATCAAACGATGCACAATATGTTCATGAACAATTGAATATAGATCTTATTCTCGATGTCAGTCTCTTTCAAGGCAAATTGCACACAGTCAGTCTCAGTGGTGAGATAATGACAGAAAAATCTAGAACATTAGATGGCTATTGGACGCCACAGTCAATAGGGTCTAGCTGCGGTTCCGTAGGTTTAGCTGGGGCCAATCTCTGATTGGATTTCAAGGGTTGACAGACAATGTGGAACGCCAATCAATCAAGTGCGCTCCGTCTCACTACCCGGCTTTTTTAAACTCAAATAGCCTATTTTGATTGTATAATTATATTCTTAAGCACAACCTGTGCAACTTTTTTTGCAGTAAGTGATTGACAGCTGGCCATTACTGCAGGTCAGAGAGCTCAGAGCACTATTACTGGTCTGTCAACATCCATAAAATTATTCTTTGGTTGAAAGCCCCAGAAACTGACTGGTGTAGCTTAGAAGCGCAATCGTGCCGTTCATCCTCCCTGGCAGCTCTGGTCTACTCTTCTTTCCCTCTCTCTCCTTCCCGGCACTCCTCAAACCTTGTTGTTCTGTCCACTCTAAAGATTTGGATACAGTTTCGTCGCCACTTTAAACTCTGTGCAGCATCAGTCTTGGGGCCTATTAGTAATAACCACCTGTTTGTTCCCTCCACTCTGGACTCGTCTTTTACACGCTGGAACAGACTCGGAATAAATAGTTTCAAGGATCTATATGACGGTGACACTTTCTCCAGTTTTAGCTCCTTGTGTCTCCAATTTGGTCTTCCAAGCTCCGATTTATTTCGCTATCTTCAGATACGTCATTTTGTACGTTCACAATTTGACTCATTTCCTAGCCCCCCTCAACGATCAAATTGGGAGAGACTCTTGGGTCTATCACCAAACCAAAAAGGGCTTATATCTGAAATTTATCAAAATACTATGTGCTTGACCAAAGACAAAAGCGCTAAGACGAGATCCAGGTGGGAGGAAGAGCTGGGGGTGGAACTGACAGAGGGGTGGTGGGGGGAGCACTGGATAGGGTGAATTCCTCCTCCACTTGTGCCAGACTCAGCCTAATACAGCTAAAGGTGGTACACAGAGTACACTACAGCAAAGCAAGACTAGCTGAAATCTACCCAGACTCCAATCCCAATTGTGACCGCTGTAATAGCCCACAAGCTGATCTCTCTCACATGTTTTGGTCCTGCCCGGGGCTTAGACCATTATGGTCCTCGATATTCAATGTGCTCTCGATAGTACTAGATACCACAATACAGCCCTGTCCACTGTTGGCCATTTTCGGCGTACCGGCTGAGCCTCTCCCTATTGAGAGAAAACGGGGTTTATTCAATGTATGTGATGTATAGATTGGGGGGAGTGACCACAGCTAAAACGGTGCCGGGTCAGAGAGGTCGAAGTGCATGCGGACGGTGGAAGCAGGAGACGGTGGTTCAGTAGTGAGGCACACTGCCAGCGAGAGAATGTTTGTTGACATTCCTTGTGGGAACATCTGAGATTAGAGTGTACTGTAGGCCCAGAGCAGGAGGGAGAGAGGTTCATCTGAATGAAAGTTTAATGGTGTTAAAGGTTAACGCAGTTGTCATGACAACATGACAACCAGAAAGGGGTGGGCTATCATAGTTATGACGAAGATCCTATAAAGCTGACAGTGGTTCCGGGTAGGGTAGGACTAGAATCTGACTCAGACGAGAATCTGACCAAGAGCGAGTAGGACTGAGATCACACAGACACTCTCTCCTCTCATAGAGAGAGAGAGGGGGGGGGGGGGGGGGGGAGAATGCCACATCACCAGTAGCTTCGGCTACCACGAGGATGGTCTTAGGCTAACGAACAGGCCTGAACACTATTGGACTGAATCACAAAAGGACGATAGACGAACACGCCGAAAGATCATTAGAATAGACTCTTCAAGGACGATACAATTTGATAACATCTGATAACATCTGATTATGAGGTTCTGTTTAGAGCAATAAAACAACGCTTTTCCTCATAAGGTATGTCACGGTGTCGAAGTGTTGAATTCTTACGGAGGTGGAGAATTAGTATGGTTTATGGATTGCACTAACGGGGGAGATGAGGATCTTATCTACCAGTATCGGAGACGTCAGGACCATTAAAAGTACACAACGCAGAGGAATTGGATGGAGGGCCAAATAGACGAAGTCGTGATACTGGCCAGTTTGATCAGAATCTTACACTATTAAGCCAAACGATACCGACATGTTGGCTTTTGCCACGCTCTTGGCCAGACGGAGAATACTCCTAGCCTGGAAACTGTCTACACCTCCCCCCTTCTCCGCCTGGCTAAAAGATATGGTCTCGTTTCTAAAACTAGAGAAGATTAAGTATGCACTTAGAGGACTTAACGAAAAATTCTTTAAGAAGTGGCAGCCGTTCATTTCTTACTTTAACAGCCTATCTGTTCTCCCTCCTGACTGAGTGTCTTCCTTCTTTGAGTGATCCTCCCATCTAACCAGGCCCAACAGTACTATGTAATACCACCAGATAACTATGTAGATACTCTATAATTGATTAATGTACCATATCTGACTCAGACTATTTTCCTTTTGTTTATTATTATTATTATTATTATTATTATTATTATTATTATTATTATTATTATTATTATTATTATTATTATTATTTTTTTTTTTTTTTTTTTTTTTTTTTTTTTATTATATTATTTAATTTGTCTTTGTTATTTTTGTATTTTGTATTATTTAATTTAATTGTATCATTGTAAGTAGCAATTGTTATTATTGTCTGTAATTTAACCTTTTCTCTGGTTGCATGTTATGTATGTAACCCTACCTGTTGATTCGTGGGGTGGGTTTGGGGGTGGGTTTGGGGGTGGGATGGGTGGGGTAGATTATACAAAAAAAAGGGAAAAAAGGGTGAATGAATAATTCTGACTTTGTTAATTGTACAAACTTGCTTCACCAATAAAAACTTTTGCTTTAAAAAAAAAGAGAGCTCAGAGCTGTCACTTGGACATTTTTGAAAAAAAAGAAAAATTCACTGGCATTGTTTTTGTTCAAATTCACTGGCATTGTTCACAGAGGAAAACATTTCTAATAAAAAAAAGAAATAATAATAATAAAAAAAAATTATAATAATAATACAAAAATATATATATATATGTGTTACAAAGGGTCAGATTAAACCGAATATATATATTTATTACTTGAGATACATTGTATAATATTTGTATATCGTTTGATATCCCTTGTATATTCTTTGTATATATACACGGAATATCCCTTTACCTAGGTACAAGCCAGACCATAATATTCGTTCTCCTATTGGACAGTGACCCCTAGGCGCCAACGGCCATACCCCCAATGGCAAGTTCAAAGCCACCGCCAAGGCATGTCTCAACATGTCCAGGTTTGCGCAGTAATACGAGACAGAACTGAGGTTGGCACTAGATTATTCACCTTACGTATAAATACGTCGCAGGTTGTAACTGAGGGGTACAATTCCCTGACTGTATTAATCAAGTATGGTATCATTAAACCACTACCGTCTTATGTACATTACTGGCCATACCGTACACAAGTATATCAGATGAGAACTCCTCCACAATGAAACGGTTTCCACACAAAGTACTCGTTTAGAATATTTATTACATCAAAGGTAAGATATATAACAATACTTTACTTCGGGTGCGCTTATAAGGCAAGAAATGTGCGTAAGCAAATCAATAATGAATATTAAGAATTATATCTATGGTACTCTGGGAAGGGGGTGTACTACCGGTTGTAAGCCAGCAGGGGGAGGCAATGCTCTATACAAAGTCAATGGTTCCACAGGGAGCTTCAATAGGCACCTGGAGACGGTATATTGCTCCCTGGCTCAGCGGGGAAAGGCAGCGGTACTCCCAGTGTGCGCGCCGCACAGGTGAAGCCGTGGAGTCTCTCCTTGAGATGGGCTCGAATGATGTCCTCACGGTAGATCCCACACAGCAGCGGGGTAGACGGTTATCTGCTCCAGCAGCCACAGTCAAAGCAATGAAGAATAATAATCCTGCCGGAAAGTGGCTCTGCAATCACCGGTGTAAATCCTCCGTGGGGCACGGTGGTTCACATTTGAACTTGACGTTACTATCCTTATTCGCACGCGGCTATAAGTGCTCTATGTAGACGCACAATTACTCACTTCACGTGGTCTTTGACTCGTAATGAAGGCTTTTACTAGCAAGGAGCGAACGATACGTTGAACAAACGTATTAGGATAACACGACTCTATTTTGGGGCAATACGAGCCCTACTCTGCCTCACGTTGCATAGTGGGTGAGACGTCACTTGGGTAACTGAACAAGACTGAACTCCAACTCGAACTGAAAAGGGGCGAACTAACTCAGTATTCACCTACGCCATATTTATATGTACGGGGAATAATCAAGTGCCAGCCTGCTCACTGTCTCGTAGCCCTGGGCAGAAGCGGGCATATTGAGACAAGTCCTGTCGGTAGCTTTCAAGTCGGCTCTAGGGGTAAGTCACTGGCGCCTGGTGGCACGCCATCCAATAGGAGAATGAAATATTATGGGCTATAGTAGGCTAAAGGGATATTCCGTGTATATGTACAAGGAATATACAAGGGATATCAAACGATATACAAATACTATTCAATATATATCAATCAATAAATACATATATTCGGTTTAATCTGACCCTTTGTAACACAGGTGGATACAGCAGTACGGAGTATCCTAAAAGTTGAAGCCTTCACCACGATACAACGTGCCGTGAAGTGGGCCTCTTTGCCCCTGAATAGAGCCTTGAGAACCGCGTGCGAATAGATAGCTAAAGTGTCAGAGTTTAACGCTGTATCGTCGAGTTCGACTTGTTCTATTGTGAAGTAATAGTCTATTATTTATAGTGTATCGTGCGGCTACCGTTCTCCGTGACCAGCATTACCACCGGTTCGTCGTACCTATAGCTAGTGCACTTATCCAGGCTGGGCGGCCTAAACTCGCGCCACCACCCGAGGAGTCCTAGACGAGAACCGTTGGATATGTACACCGGAGAACCTACACCGGCGAATGCAGAGCCTTTTCCGGCTGGATTATATTGCTTTGGTACTGTGGCTGCTGGAGCAGAGAACCGTCTACCCCACTGCTGTGTGGGATCTACCCCTGTGAGGAGCACCCTCGAGCCCGCCTCTAGGACCACAGAGGCTGGCTAGCTTTCATCCATGCTGTCGTGCATACTGGAGTATAGCTGTTGCTTTGTCTGCGGACCAAGGGAGTACTGCACTGGCTCCTGTATCTGGAGCCTCGTTATTCCGCGTTGATCCAGACTTTGCTCCCGAACATTCCTCTACCCTGCCGGCTTACAACCAGAGGGAACCCCCTAGTGTCTCCAGCTGACTACGAGTGTGCCTTATGTAATTACTATGCTACAGGTGGCGTCAGTTATACCCATCTTACTATTCTCATGGACTTACGCTCTTGACCTACTTTAAGTGTTCTTCGCCTTACAAGCGCAATTATAATTCTCAATCTGTAACCTACCGTTGCTGCTCTAATAATAAATACCTCTAACTAGAACTTTCTTTGTCATTGCCGTATTCTTGTGTGGGTGTTCACCAGATATACCATGTACTGTATGGCCAGTAATTAAAGTACATAACTAAGTAGTGGTTTAATGATACCATACTCTCAATACAGTCAGGGAATTGTACCCCTCAGTTACAATTGGTCCTTCGAGCCGGAGGAATATCAGTGTAATATCTAAATATAATATTGATATTAACCATGGCCAGCGGTGAACACTCCCCAAGCGGCTCTCCTAAGCTAGAACGCCCGCAGCGCAGACGTCAGCCACCTCCCTACCTAGAGGAATACGCTGTCAGTCTAATACCTAGCTTTATACAGACGTTAAATGCGGGAAAAGCGGATAGTAAAAGCATGTCAAATCCTACCGACCAGGCAACCTTGCCAGTAGAGACCCTAGTGGGTTCTAACGTAACTGACCAAGCTCACGGGGGGGGACCAGGGGGGACATGACATGACTATACCCCCAGACAACGTCAACGGGACGGTCCCCGGAGAGCTCCAGGATAAAGAAAGCGCTCCAGGGACAGAACCCGACCCACTACCAGAAGAGAAGCGCGCCCAGGAGATAGACCTCGGGGCGCGCCAAGAGAACAGATCTCCAACGAGCACTGTCAGAAGCCGATCACCTCCATCAGTGTCTTCCCCCAGCGAAGCGGACAAGATGCTGGCGCAGGCATTCATCGCCACCCTGGCAGCCTCCACTGAACGCGATCGACTCCAAGCACAGACGCTTAGTGAGCGCGAACATTCTTCCATGGAACAAGAGCGCCTCCGGGCGCAACAACTAAGTGAGCGCGAACACTCTACCATGGAAAGAGAACGCCTGCAGGCTCAACAACTGAGTGAGCGCGAACAATCTGCAGACCAACGAGAGCGCCTTCACGCGCAACTCCAAGCGCAAGCCCTTAGTGAACGCAAACACTCTGCAACCCAGCGAGAGCGCTTCCAGGCGCAGCAAAGGAGTGAAGACGACCGCATACGCCTGGAGACCAGACGCCTCCAGACGGACGAGAACATTGAAAGAGACCGCGCTGATGCACAGCGCGCCGCCGCCGATGCACAGCGCGACGCCGCCAATGCACAGCGCGATGCAGCCCAAGCCCAGCGCGAAGCAGAGCGCGACATCGCTCACATCAAGCGCGAAGCAGAGCGCGACCGGCTACAGGCGCAGATAATGGAGCAATTGATTGCCAGGGCGACACCCCCTCTCTCCGCACGGAGCTCCAGGGCATCATCACGACAAGGGTCTAGGGCACCTTCCCCTACCCGACCAAGTGACCCGGAGCCCGGCCAACAGAAGGATCCTATCCACGTCTCCGAACCCCCTCCCCGACCGGTCCATACGAGACCCAGCAACCGGGAAGAACCGGCCTATGCCGCCGAGAGACTGAATAGAAGACTTCAAGACCTAGAAGACCTAGCAGAGGAAGAGTAAGGTCAAGCCCACCAGCAGCAACGTACTCCACAGGACCAGGAGGTCCAGTACAGCCCAGACTTCACCCCCGAGGCACTGCGCTACAAACCCCCGACTCAACTCAAGGGTGAGTTTGACGCACGGCCAGCACCTGGGTACCCGGGCTTTGGTACCCACCAAGTACCAGCCCACAACAACACGTACGGGGAGACTCGCCCAGGAGGCCTCTCCCCCAACGCTCACCGATGTGCCAGCCATCCATGGCATCGCACCTTGGCACACCGACGTTCCCGGACTTTACGCACGAGGACAGAGCACAGTACACGGAATTACGGATGTGCTTAGAGACTATGATGTCCGACGTCCCTGATGAGTCGTACAAATATGCTATCCTCCTCAAGCATCTCAAGGTGCCCAGAGCGCATAATATAGCGCTGGCATATTCCAACTCAAGCACCCCATACTCCGCGGCTCTAGTAGCCCTCGACCAGCGTTATGGACGCATATGGGACTACGTGATACAAGAAATAAGGAATATTGACCGTCTCCCCCCAGCCACAGACAATCGATCATTGGATGACCTCTCTATCAAGGTACAATCCCTGGTAGGGATGCTGGGGTCCCAAAAGGAAAAAGGGAGACACGAACTATATGCTAACTCTAATGTAGAACGAATATTAGAGAAGCTCCCTCCAGCCCGCCAAGAGCGCTTTAGGCGGCAGAGAGACCACCGTGATCCCGACGGTCCCGAGCCATCCCTCCTAGACCTAGCCGACTTCCTCGCAAGAGAAGTCAGCAGCCTACGACTGGATACATTCGTGCGGAGTGGACCAAGCCCAAGAGATGGACCTCGGAGATCCAATGATAACCCCCGGTTGGTGACCGTTATGCACCAAGCCGAATCAGTACCGCGGCACAAGAACCACAACACCCCCTCGACGAAAGAGAAGTGGAAGATTGTATGCCAGTACTGCGAGAAAGAACATTGGCTGTCTCAATGTGACACTTTCAAGAAGATGACCGCTGACGAGGTGAGTCAGTGGATCAAAGCCAACCGCCGCTGTTACCGCTGTGCGCGCAGCCATATGGCAGCCGAGTGCCGCCTAAAGAAGAAATGCAGCAGGTGTGACGGCACCCACTTGGATGTCTTGCATGACAGCAACAGGAAGAAACTCGCACCCCCAAGCAGCACCAGAGTAAACGTCATGTATATCGACCCCGCCAGCAGCGGAAGCTCCCGAGTGCTCTTGAAAGTGGTCCGAGTGATATTAAGCTACGAGGACAAGGTCATGGACACTTACGCCGTCCTTGACGATGGGTCAGAAAAGACTCTCCTCCTCGCATCCGCTGCAGCCCGGCTGGGTCTGCGGGGGAGCGAAGAAACAATGACGATTCGTACTATAAGAAGAGACCTGAAGACAATAAAGGGTGAAAACGTCTCCTTCACTATCGCAGCAAGCGGGCAGCCCGAGAGGCAGTATAGGATTACTAACGCTTTCACCAGCCAAGACATAGGCCTGTCACAGTACACCTACCCCATCCCCAAGCTGATGGAAAAATACGTGCACCTACGTCAACTACCTATACCGCTCATCGACGGCGCCACCCCGACCCTGCTCATAGGATCCGACCACGCACACCTCATCGTCCCAACGGACCGGGTCCACATAGGGCCCAGAGGCTGTCCAGCAGCAGTCGAGACCCGCCTAGGATAGACACTACAAGGCCCCCTCTCCAGGTCTCCCAACCGACCAGCAGCCACTCGCTGCCTCCACTCCAGAATGACAGAAGAAGACACCACCCTCTTACAGCACGTCGAGAGGCTATGGACACTAGACACAATGCCCTTTAAGAACGAAAGGAAACACATTCGTTCAAAGGAAGACACTTATGCCATAGCCCTCCTCGAGCAGAGGACAAAGAGAGTCGAGGTCAATGGAGTGATGAGATACGCAACTCCACTCTTGAGGCGAGAGGGTATGCCCACCTTCCACGCCTCAAAAGAAGCGACGGAGCGATATCTACTGAACACCGAGCGGCGTCTAGCCAGAGACCCCACTCAAGCCACTGTGTACCGCGCTGAGATTGACAAGCTAATCACAGCGGGACACATAAAGAAAATTGACATTCAAGAGGCCGATCAGACGACCGAATCATGGTATGTGCCCCACCACAAGGTCCACCACAACGGCAAGGATCGTATTGTGTTCAACTGCAGCTACCAGATCGGACTACAGAATCTGAATAAAGAACTCTTGCCCGGCCCAACACTCGGCCCCTCTCTACTAGGCGTGTTGCTACGTTTCCGCCAAAACAAGGTGGCCATCAGCCGCGACATCAAAGGGATGTTCCTGCAGGTGCGACTAGTGGAAGAGGACAAGCCCCTGCTGCGGTTCTTATGGAGAGAGAGGATCGGGGATGAGCAACCATCCATCTACCAATGGGAGGTCCTCCCTTTCGGAACCACATGCAGCCCATGCTGTGCTACGTTCGCACTGCAAAAACATGTCGCAGAGGACCCAGCAGCTGACGAGGAGGTCCGACAAAGTGTAGAGAGGAGTTTCTACGTGGACAACTGTCTACAAAGCGTCTCGACGCCAGAAGAGGCTGAGGCCCTCCTACTCAAGCTCCGCACCTCCCTGATCAAAGGCGGCTTTGATCTCCGGCAGTGGGCCAGCAGCGACCCTCAAGTACTTCGCAGCCTCTCCCCAGAGAACAAGGCAGCAAGCAGCGAGACCTGGATGGCGACCATCCCAGGTGAAGCCCAAGAAATGACATTAGGACTAGTCTGGCGCTTCAAAACAGACTCGCTCCATTACAGACACACACCCCTGACCAAAGAGCAGGGAAGGTCGATTTCACTACCGACCACCAGACGGAGTGTATACAGAACACTCGCCAGACAATATGACCCGTTGGGATGTATCCTACCTTACACCACCAGGGCAAAAATGATTGTGCGAGAGCTGTGGGACAAGGACCAGGGCTGGGACGACCCCATACCCGACCACCTTGCTTCCACATGGAGAGAGTGGGAAAAGGAACTCAACTCGCTCCCAGGTGTCAACATACGCCGCAGTTACTTCCCACCCACAGTGCGGCTGGAGACGTGCCAGATGGACCTGCACGTCTTCAGCGACGCCTCAGAAGTAGCCTACGGCTCGGTGGCTTACTTGTGGGCCCGAGAGGAGGGAGGAGAAATACATACCGCCTTCATCCTGGCTCGCTCAAGGATAGCCCCCCGCAAGCAACAATCGATCCCGCGTCTAGAGCTCTGCGCAGCCCTAGTAGGAGCGCAACTCGCCACGTTAATCCAACGTGAACTCACCATCCCGGTGCAAAGAACAATCCTGTGGTCAGACTCCATGACCGTACTCACATGGATCCAGTCCGATTCGTGTAGATACAAGGTCTTCGTGGGAGTCAGAATCACAGAGATCCAAGACTTAACAGAATCAGCATGCTGGAGGTACGTGGACACAAAACAGAACCCAGCAGATGTCATCACACGGGGGATGTCCCTAGATGACCTCACACGTCACAATATCTACAGTGACGGTCCCGAGTTCCTCAAGCTCCCGGAAGAAGAGTGGCCTAACCCCCACCCACGGGAGGCTAGTCAAGAGGAGGCAGAGATGAAGAAATCTATGTTCTGTGGGTTGACGCACACACCAGTCCCCACTGACCCTAACATAGACGACTGCCCCACCCTTGAGAGTGCGCAGTTAAATACATTCCTGTGGCACCACCCTGAGGTTCCCTCCACTACTGACATTAATGCAGCTAATTACGAAGAAGCAGAACTCCTTCTGCTACAGCGAGCCCAAAGAGACTCGTTCCCCGACGAGCTAGACTGTCTGCAGGGATCAAAGCCAGTCCCGTCAGACAGCAGACTGCTCCACTTGGCCCCTGAGCGTGACGCCCATGATCTCATCAGAGTGGGTGGTCGTCTGAGAAGGGCCCCGGACTTAACGGACGACGTCAAGTTCCCTATAGTTCTCAACAGCCGACACAAGGTCACAGAGCTCATCATAAAGAAATACGACGAGGATGTGCACCACGCTGGGGCAGAGAGAGTCTTCGCTGAGATCAGACGTCGCTATTGGATACTGCAAGGAAGAGAAGCAGTACGACGCTTCCAGCGGACCTGTCTAGACTGTCGCAAGTGGCGAGCACAGCCCAGTATACCCAGGATGGCTGACCTGCCTCCCTGTCGCCTCCGACTTGGCGACAAGCCCTTTCACTCCACCGGTATGGACTGCTTCGGCCCGCTGTATGTGAAGAAAGGAAGAGGGACGGAGAAGAGGTGGGGTATTGTATTCAAATGCATGACCACCCGAGCGATACACATAGAACTCCTTCCAACCATGAGTACGGACTCATTCCTTATGGCCTTCCGGAGATTCACAGCGCGGAAAGGAAAACCGTCTATATTACTGTCTGATCACGGGACAAACTTCAAAGGCGGAGAAAGAGAGCTGAGAGAGAGCTTCCAAGCTATGGGCCCAGAACTTAAGACCCACCTCGCTCCCTCTCAGATTGACTTCCAGTTTAACCCCCCGAACGCCCCTCACTTCGGGGGAACCTGGGAATGAGAAGTACGTTCAATAAAGACAGCCCTGTACGCCGTGCTTGGGGCCCAGACCGTGGCTGAAGAAGTCCTCACGACAGTCCTCACAGAGATCGAGGGAGTATTGAACTCAAAGCCCCTCGGTTACGTCTCAAGTGATGTAGCAGATGTCGACCCAGTCACCCCCAACACTCTCTTGATGGGGCGGCTGGACCCCGCGCTCCCACAGACGGTGTACAGACCTGAGGAAGCGAACGGCCGAAGAATGTGGAGGTACAGTCAAGTATTGGCTGACAAGTTTTGGAACAGTTTCCTCCTCCACTATCTACCGTCTCTACAGACCCGCCAGAAATGGGTAAAAGATAGAGACAACTTGACGGAGGGCACAGTCGTCATGATCATAGACCAGTCACTACCCCGAGCTATGTGGCCGGCCGGCCGCGTAAGCAAAGTGATCACTGGTGCCGACAGAAAGGTCAGAGCGGCAGAAGTTCTTGTCCAGGGACGGACATACACCCGACCCGTGGCGAGGCTGATAGAGTTGCCAAGGCTCCCTGACTCCCTTGATGACGACCATGACCCACTGACTTTGTGAATTGCCCTACTCCCCACAACGGACATTGAGTAGTTGACAAGACGGTTAATCTGTCTCTGCTTATCTAATTAGGTGCGGACTAATTAGGAGGCGGCTGTTACAGAGGGTCAGATTAAACCGAATATATATATTTATTACTTGAGATACATTGTATAATATTTGTATATCGTTTGATATCCCTTGTATATTCTTTGTATATATACACGGAATATCCCTTTACCTAGGTTTGCGCAGTAATACGAGACAGAACTGAGGTTGGCACTAGATTATTCATATTCACCTTACGTATAAATACGTCGCAGGTGGATACAGCAGTACGGAGTATCCTAAAAGTTGAAGCCTTCACCACGATACAACGTGCCGTGAAGTGGGCCTCTTTGCCCCTGAATAAAGCCTTGAGAACCGCGTGCGAATAGATAGCTAAAGTGTCAGAGTTTAACGCTGTATCGTCGAGTTCGACTTGTTCTATTGTGAAGTAATAGTCTATTATTTATAGTGTATCGTGCGGCTACCGTTCTCCGTGACCAGCATTACCACCGGTTCGTCGTACCTATAGCTAGTGCACTTATCCAGGCTGGCCGGCCTAAACTCGCGCCACCACCCGAGGAGTCCTAGACGAGAACCGTTGGATATGTACACCGGAGAACCTACACCGGCGAATGCAGAGCCTTTTCCGGCTGGATTATATTGCTTTGGTACTGTGGCTGCTGGAGCAGAGAACCGTCTACCCCACTGCTGTGTGGGATCTACCCCTGTGAGGAGCACCCTCGAGCCCGCCTCTAGGACCACAGAGGCTGGCTAGCTTTCATCCATGCTGTCGTGCATACTAGAGTATAGCTGTTGCTTTGTCTGCGGACCAAGGGAGTACTGCACTGGCTCCTGTATCTGGAGCCTCGTTATTCCGCGTTGATCCAGACTTTGCTCCCGAACATTCCTCTACCCTGCCGGCTTACAACCGGAGGGAACCCCCTAGTGTCTCCAGCTGACTACGAGTGTGCCTTATGTAATTACTATGCTACAGGTGGCGTCAGTTATACCCATCTTACTATTCTCATGGACTTACGCTCTTGACCTACTTTAAGTGTTCTTCGCCTTACAAGCGCAATTATAATTCTCAATCTGTAACCTACCGTTGCTGCTCTAATAATAAATACCTCTAACTAGAACTTTCTTTGTCATTGCCGTATTCTTGTGTGGGTGTTCACCAGATATACCATGTACTGTATGGCCAGTAATTAAAGTACATAACTAAGTAGTGGTTTAATGATACCATACTCTCAATACAGTCAGGGAATTGTACCCCTCAGTTACAATATGTATATGTATATTAATAATATATATATATATTTTTGTCTGTAAAATACTAGTGAAGTACTGCCTCACTAGTTGTCATGCAATAACCTCCACTGATGTGTATGTATGTCACGTCCGTAGTGTCTACTGTAATGTCTAAAAAAACTGTAATAAAAATATCAAATACAAAAATACTGAAATCTTGACGGATTTACAAGTGGTTTGGTTTATTAATGTGGCTATTTTTTTTTATATCAAAGTCCATTATAAGTATGCAGTATGATAACTACATCGCTGACGTTTTTAACAAACCAAACGGTTAAAAATGTTGCAAGCTATGGTTATTTCAATAGTACATGCACCATAGACATGCATGTTATGAGTGGGCGTGCTCCACCCACGCAAGATGGCCGCCATGTGGCAACGTCGGTCTCCGTTTTGCCAGCAGAGCGGGTGAGTCATCTAGTGTTATATATCTATGATCAGAACTACACAGTTGTTTCAGCAATACTTCCTACACAGTCCTTGGGGATAGTTTCCCAGTACCTATGACATTGGAAAATATTCAGTAAATAACATCATATGTATAGCAACACCCCTCAGGTATATTATAACTATATGGTAATTACACAGCACTTGGGGACAATTTTCCCAGTAGCTACCCAACTTACCTATTGATGAGATAGGGACTTATCCAGTAACTACCCGTATATACTTAGGCTACCTATTGAGACTTATCCAGTAACTATCTGCATACTTACCTAATGAGATGGGGACTTATCCAGTAACTACCCGTATACCTACCTATTGAGATAGGGACTTATCCATTAAATACCTGTATACTTATTACTTACCTAATGAGATGGGGACTTATCCAGTAACTACCCATTAGGGCTGTCCCTGACTAAGGATTTGGATAGTCGACTATGATTGTCCGAAATTATGATGACTATGAATTTTTTTTTATCATTCAATTTGGGCTGTGGGGGGTGCTCTGAAGGAGTCAACGGAAGGCTTCTTGTCCTCTGCAAAAGCATGCAATTGGTCCACTGATGGATACATCTTGATATTTGTCTAGTCTAGTGTGTTCATTAGATGGGTGAAATCCTCTTTCAGTGCCTCTATGCCTGTTTTCTTAGGCAGTTAGCCTCTGGTATGCGTGCCATTAGCGTTAGCCACGCTTCTAGGCCTCTTTTCTTTTGGAAAGAATGATAAAAAATATATATATTCAAAAAAATTAATAATAAACATTTGTTTTATTCTACTAAGAGGTTGGCAGTCGACTACGGCTCCTTTCGATCGATTAGTCGTCTATTCGACTAATAGGGGTCAGCCCTACTACCCATATATACTTAGGCTACCTTGTTGAAGTCAGAGGTTCTGTGTAGGATTGTTAGTAACTGTCTAACTGCATATATAACTGTTTCCACTAGTAACTGTCTAACTGCATATATAACTGTTTCCACTAGAGGGCGCTCTAGGCGGAGCCACTCAGGAACACCACCAGGTGGCGAGTATAAATAGAGATGTCTCCTCCCATTCTTTCTCTTTCCCCCAGCCTCTCAGTGAGAGGAGTACTGTAGAACTGCTGCTCTGCCATGTGAATAAATAAACCACGGCAGTTAAGGCTCAAGATAGAAACCATGCCTCTTGACCACATTATTGTCGCCCTATAGCCGGATTCTGTCAACAGGTTATGGGCCCAGATAACGCCGGGGCGAAATAATAAGGGTAGCAAGCTTAGCTGAAGTATAGGCTAGGTTAGCGCCGGGAGCACCGCATGGCTAGACGCTAGGCCAACAAGAGCTAAAGCTACACCTACCACCAACGAAGAGGATGAAAAACAAGGGAAGGGGCAAATGGCCCTCATTCAATCGAAGAGCAGAGGACTACGAGCTCTGGGAAGAGCGCATGCTATGCTGCATGCATGGTGCGGGACTGAAGGAGACGATCCTGGCAGCCCCCACGGGAGACCTGACGGCAGAAGAGCAAGCCCTGGACGACCAGCGTAACGCAGACACGTACTGTGAGTTAGCGCCGCTGCTCGACGACACCAGCTTGGGGCTGATATTCCGCGACACTAAAGACAAAGGCAGAGAAAGTCTGGAGGTGTTGAGAGAGCATTACATCGGGCGAGGAAGACCCAGAGTCGTGGCCCTCTACATAGCACTTACGGCCCTGAGGAAGGGGCACACCGAGACTGTGACCAAATACGTCAACAGAGCGGAGCAAATCACAACGCCATTGAGGAGTGCCGGAGAAGCACCAAGCGATGGGCTAATGATGGCGATGGTGATGAGAGGACTACCGGAGCTGTAGGAGCCATTATGATGGTGGCATATTATTTTATTATTTGTAATATTATTATTGGACACCTGGTGGCGGGTTTTAGATTTGACAGCACTGGTTAGGTATTTAGGGTCACAGGTGCAGTAATCAACTAGGACACAGGTAGTGAGGAGCACACCGTTCTTACCAGTAGCTCAGTAACAGAAGCTCAGCAGCTCAGCAACCAGAAGCCAAGAAATACCAAATAAATATAGAATACCATATAATTCCTACAGAACCCACTTACTTACTTACTTACTTACTTACGCCTGCTACCCCTTCTGGGGCATAGACCGTCAACAAGTGATCTCCAAGCATCTCTGTCTTGAGCTGTTCTCTCCAGTTGGTTCCAGGTCATCTTCATGGTCTTGGTGTCTGCCTCCAGGTCTCTGCACCAGGTGTTTCTCGGGCGGCCCCTTTTCCGCTTGCCCTGCGGGTTCCATGTTAGGGCTTGTCTGGTGACGCGGGCTTTCGCAGGGTGTGGCCTATCCAGCGCCATCTGCGTTTCTTAATTTCTTCTTCAGCGGGCAGCTGGATTGTTCTCTGCCAGAGTTCGCAGTTGCTGATGGTGTCTGGCCATCGGATGTGGATGATCTTCCGCAGGCAGCTGTTAATGAAGACCTGCACTTTCCTGATGGTTGCAGCTGTAGTTCTCCACGTCTCTGCTCCGTATAGTAGGACTGCCTTGACGTTGGTGTTAAAGAATCTGACTTTGGTGTTGGAAGTCAGTTCTTTTGAGCTCCAGATGTTCCGTAATTGCACGAATGCTGTACGTGCTTTCCTTATTCGTGCTCTAATGTCAGCATCTGTGCCGCCCTGCTTGTCAATAACACTGCCAAGGTAGGTAAAGGCTTCAACTTCTTCCAAAGCCTCGCCATCCAGCATGATTGCGTTGGTGTTGTTTGCTGCATTGGTCTTGAGGATCTTAGTCTTGCTTTTGTGGATCTTGAGTCCCACTTGTGCGGAAGTGGATGCCAGGTTGTTGGTCTTCTCCTGCATCTGTTGTTGGGTGTGCGACAGTAGTGCCAAATCGTCAGCATAGTCCAAGTCGTCCAGTTGCGTCCAAGGTGTCCACTGAATACCGTACCTTCTCTGTGCTGTGGAGGTCTTCATTATCCAGTCAATGGCCAGCAGGAAGAGGAAGGGCGAGAGCAGACAACCTTGTCTGACCCCGGTCCTCATTTGGAATGCCTCTGTGAGCTGCCCTCCGTGGACCACCTTGCATGTCAGTCCCTCATAGGAGTTCCTGATGATGGAAACAATCTTGGTCGGCACCCTGTAATGTCGGAGAAGCTTCCAGAGGGTCTCTCTGTCTAGGCTGTCAAAGGCTTTCTCATAGTCCACAAAGTTTATGTACAGGAGCGAGTTCCACTCTATCGACTGCTCCACAATGATGCGCAGCACTGCAATTTGGTCTGTGCAGGATCGGTCCTTGCGGAAACCAGCTTGCTCATCGCGGAGTTGTGCATCGATGAGGTCCTTCATCCTGTTCAAGATGACTCTGTTAAAAACTTTCCCTGGCACTGATAGCAGTGTGATCCCTCTGTAATTTGCGCAATTGCTAAGGTCGCCTTTCTTTGGGATCTTGATGAGATAGCCCTCTTTCCAATCTCCTGGCACGTCTTCTTCCTCCCATATCTTCATGAAGAGTGGGTGGAGCATCTTCACCGTGGTTTCTATATCTGACTTCAGTGCCTCCGCAGGGATGTTGTCTGGTCCTGCAGCCTTTCCAGAACCCACACTGGTAATAAATTGAATTTACAACTGCAACTTCAGCAATAAACACCCCTAAACTTGGAATCACGACTGGACATCCATCATTGCTGTGTCTACTGCGTAAGACCACTCCTTACCATACCTGTGAAGTAACGGGCAAGAGAAAACAGGACATTGGAAATGAAAAATTGCCGTTACAGGAGCTGTACAAACCGTTCACACTCCTGGTTACACATGGTTCAGCGGACATGACGCTGGGACAGTTCAAGGCCAAGCTAAGAAACTTCTAGGCCTCAGAAGATACCCACCCAGCCGCCACGGAGGCGGGAGAGAGGGTGCTAAAGGCCCGAGCAACGCAAGGGAGAGGACCAGGACCACGGCGGAACTGGCGTGTTGGCGATGCGGAGAGAAAGGCCATCGGAGAAGCGACTGCACAAAGACTGTCTGGTGTAGCTTCTGCAAATCCACGGGGCACACAGACAGAGCGTGCATGAAGAAACACGACCAGAGCGCGTGATACGCGCATGGACAAGATGGCGGCCATGGACGAGACGGCGGTCATGGACAAGACGGCGGCCATGGACAAAATGGCGGTTCCGGACAAGATGGTGGCTGCGGACAAGATGGCGGCTACGGACAAGATAACGGCTGTGGACGAGATGACGGCAGCGGACACGATGGCAGCGACGGTCGACATGAGACGGATCGAGACGACGCCCGGAGAATAACGGGACAAGAAGACTACGCTTTCGGGGCGCGGACGGCGTGCATCGCCGGGCCGGCACAGCTGCAGCGGGCCCGGAGGAGGGGACTGATCGTGGACACAGGTGCGTCGTCAAAAGGTCATCAACGACAGGAGTCGGTTCAAGAACTTTGACAACACTTTCCACCCGGAGAGGCTCAGCATGAAGCGGGCAGACGGGAAGCGCACCTACGGGTTGGCGCAAGAGAGAGGAGACGCACAGGTATGCCTCACAGACAGTGGGGGGCGCCAGCGTACAGTGACGTTAAAGAACGCTCTCTGTAGTGGTCAGGTGGCGTAGCGGAGATTGTGCTCGCACCAATGCAAGAGGCTGCGGTCTCGACTCAGCATTGCCTTGGCTCGGGCTGATCGCTATACTAACTCGTTTGGCTGAGTTAGGGGGAGGGGAGCCGTGGGTGGGTCCTGGGCGTTATGGACTGCGACCCCTACAGTTCGGTCGGGGCGCCTGCTCAGCAAGGGTAGGATCTGGAGAGAGGTAGTGCGACCTTCCACACGTTACACTCTCCCGGTGAGAATCTGTGCGGCAAAAGAAGGAGGGGGAAAAAGATAATAAAAAAAAAAGAAAAAAAAGAACGCTCTCTACGTACCATCGTTCCCACAAGGACTATTCTCTGTAAGAGCTGCTACTGCAAGCGGTGCCGAGGTGTTCTTCGATAAAGGTAAACAATACTGGACCTGTCCCATGGAAGGTTCAGAATGTTGACCGTCTCCCGCCTGTTAGGCACTGTCAGGTGGGGGACTGGTTCACCTCCATAGACCTGTAGGATGCGTATTCGCATCCCGATCTTCCATCCTAGGGCTTACCTACGCTTCCTTTGCAGGGCTTAGCGTACGGGTACCAGAGGCTGCCGTTCGGCTACTCTCTGGCTCCCCGCGTATTCACCAAGTGCGTGAAGACCGCGCTGGGGCCTCTGCGTTGTCGGGGGTTATGAATTTTGTTCTACCCTGGACGACGTTCTGGTCCTTGGCCGGTCAGGGTAGATCGCCAGGTCTCATACCAGGCAGGTGGTACCTCACCAGCCTGGGTTTTGCTGTAGACTGGAAGTAGAGTACTCCTCTTCCCAGTCAACGGGTGGAGTACTTGGGCTTTTTCTAAGCTCAAGGTCTATATGGGCATCCCTCTCAGAGCGGCGGCGAGTGGGTGGTTCTCGGTGCGCTCGGGAGGTTCCGTCCTAGGACGGTTACGGTGCTGTCCGTGATGCGCCTGCTGCTGTGGTCCCTCTTGGCCTCCTCTTCATGAGGAGGATACAGAGGTGTTTCTTTCCAGTATGGAAATGGACCCGGTGAGAGACATGTGGAAGCGGCTGAAGGTTCCCATGTCAGTACTGTGGGACCTCGTCCTCTGGGGAGGGCCTGGTGCCCTCACCAGCGGGGTCCCCGTGGGCAGCAGGCTGTCACACATCACGGTCTTCACAGACGCCTCCCTCATGGGATGGGGGGGGTGTTGACAGAATCCGGCTATAGGGCGACAATAATGTGGTCAAGAGGCATGGTTTCTATCTTTAGCCTTTAAGCGACGTGGTTTATTCATTCACATGGTATGAGCAGCAGTACATGAGGTCTCCTCTCACTGAGAGGCTGGGGGGAAAGAGGTAGAGTAGGAGGAGACATCTCTATTTATACTTGCCACCTGGTGGTGTCTTGAGTGGCTCCGCCTAGAGCGCCCTCTAGTGGAAACAGTTATATATGCAGTTAGACAGTTACTAACAATCCTACATCGAACCTCTGACGTCAACACTCCCACTTAGGGTTGTATTAGCATACTGGATAACTTCTCCGAAAAACATTTTACAAAGGAAATAATATAATCCAAAACATCAACAGAGTATGCCAGTCAATATTTACACATTAAACATGACCTTGGCAAATCTCTTCAATTTCAATTTGGAACAGGTTTCCTCATAGTGTCTGCTACCCTGTCGTCCGTTGGACAATAAACCAGTGTCATTCTTTCTTCTCTGATGACAGATCTGATGAGATGATATTTTCTATATCGACATGTTTACATCTATGTCGGCACACTGGGTAACTAGCAATCACAATGGTTCCCTGGTTGCCCTCATAAACAACAGTCTTCATATATACACAGTGTCCATTATTTTTAAATGATGTTGACAAAACGCATCTTCAAAAACACCATATTCGGTATAGAGGATACATTCCAATTACCTACTACATATTAAGCAATATATTCATAATCTTATCTCCATCACTTCGAGCAGTTGTTCTAGATAAACACATTTTGCATTGTCATAGCTAGAAACATATACTCGACTTCACAGGCTGATAGTATCACTGTGGGCTTTAAGCTCTAAACCCTTGCTGCCCTTTCTGAAACACAGCTGTTCGTCTGCTGCACCTCTGGGATAACGAAAAACATGTTTTTGATGTAGTTCAATGCTTCTCTGTGGGGTCAGCAAAATACTGTGACAATTTTACTCACTACAAAACATAGGTCAGGGCGAGTACAGGTTGTCAACAAATGAGGCTACCCACAGCTTTTCTATACATCTCTTACTTCAGTCAAGACATCTTTTCCACATAGTTAAACCATTGAGAACATGGTAAGTCATCCACCTTTGTATTTAAACATGGGATCCATTTCTGTATTTAAACATGGTAAATCACTCACCTCTGTACTTAAACATGGAATTACACACAGGATCCATTTCAGTATTTAAACATGGTAAATCATCCACCTCTGTACTTAAACATGGAATTAAACATAGGATCCATTTCAGTATTTAAACATGGACTCTAATCAGGTATTTAAACCTGGATTCTACTCCTCCCGTATTTAAACCTGGAGTATAATCCTCCTGCTTTTAAGCAGTTAGTCACCCTCCTTCAGTATTTAAACATGGAGTACCCTCCTTCAGCATTTAAGCAATTAGCTACGAACCGTACATTTGTATATGTCGTGGCCTTCAATTCCTCCTCCTGCATTTAAGCAGTTGGCTACGAACCATACATTTGTATATGTCGTGGTCTTCAATACCCTCCTGGATTGAATACACCCATTTCCCTCCCACTGTCTGGCTGCCCTCTGGTAACTTGGTTGAATACACCCATTTCCCTCCCACTGTCTGTCTGCCCTCTGGTAACTTGGCTGGAGCAAAGGTGTGGTTGTCCTCTAGGGACCTCATCTCCTCATCCCTTGCTCTCTCCCATTTACTTGATTCGGGGGACAATGTGACCTCTTTAAAGGTCGGGGGTACCCCATTGACTACCCTGTAGCAGTAATCAACGGTGGTAAGTGTACTGTCACCCTCGTCACTCCCTCTCCGGGCATAGTCTGTCAGATACTTTGGGGGTTTGTGTTCCCTTGAGGGATACCTCCCACTGCTTGGGGCACTTGACGTCACCCTCGGGTGCTCCTCGTCATCGCCCTCTGGGGGTGGCTGACTGTCTGCCTGCACGACCGCGCTAAGTACACTGGGCTGATGTGTCTCTGTTTCTACACACCTTACTCTGGAGTCCAGCTCTGGCTCCTCTGTCTGTGTCTCGCTCTCACATGTTGTCTTTGTGACAAACTTGACTCGCATGTGTTTCTGCACTCTCCCTTTACCGGGATGATAAACTAGGAAAGCGGGGCTTCCCTTGTCGTGCCCTACAAAAAGTCCTTTTACACATCTGGACTCGGGCTTTCCCCTGTCCTGCAGGTACGCATAACACACTGATCCAAATCGGTGCATTCTAGCTAGATTACACTTCTTTCCTGTCAGTGCTGTATACGGGGTGGTGCCCGTGTGCTTATTAAAGCACCTGTTTCTGGTGTAAGCGCTTGCACCGCATAATGCCATAGGCTCTTAGGTAAGTTACTGTCTACTAGCTTACACCTAGCCATTTCGAAAAGGGTGTGCCATTTCCTCTCTGCCACTCCGTTCTGGTGTGGGGGATATGGACATGACGTCTTGTGTCTTATCTTGTACCTTCTCAACAGTGATTGGAACTCTCTGTTTGTGAACTCGGTCTCGTTGTCGGACCTCAAGCATCCTACGTTACCATAAGGGGCTACGTCTGCCAGGAATTTCTCCGTGGCCTGGAGTGTGTCACTCTTTGCTTTGAGAAAGTAAACAAACACTGCTCCTGTGCACACATCTGTAAAAGACTGTACATATCTAAAGTCTCATATGGACTCGTTGCCTACTGGACCGGCTAGATCCGTGTTAACTAGTGCAAGTGGTACCTTTACTTTTTCTGTGGGATTTCTGTTTCTCGATTGAGTAAACTCCCCCGTTTTGCACACTACACAATTTTTGTCAGGTCTACGCTTTTCACCTTCAATGTGCATGCCTTCTGTCACTGCTTACAGTTTCAGTAAATCCTCGTAATTACAATGACCCATAATCTCGTGCCATGTCTGAATATCGTGACTGGCCGTCACGCTACACATATCATTATTATTGTTACGGACGGTGTCCTTATGTGTATATATATATATATATAGAGGGGGTAATGTATAATAAGCTGTTGTATAGGCATGTGTTGATTGTTTTCTTTTGTCTCCCTCTTGTGTCTACATATCCCCATTCTCAGGTGTCTCAGTTCCAGCAACAACAACAACATCAGCAGAAGGAGCAGCAGCTGAGGCTCGTCAAGCAATCAAGCTCCACACTCCTTCATATACCCCATTTGTGTGCAGTGTTAGTTAGCTCCCTGGTTCGTTTGGTTGTGGTAACTATACTTGGTCTGTGTGGGAGAGCTCTTTGTGTGTTCTGGTAATAGAGCTGGTGAAGGCTCTGGCACTTTGTGCTGTTAGTTAGTTTAGGAGGTATATTTAGTGTTATGCATCTTTATTATAGAAACTGTGTCTTTAGTGTTGTGTATCTTATGTAGAGCTGTGGCCTTTTTGGCATTAGTTTGGTATAGAGCTGGTACCTGAAGCTCTGGTTCATTGTGTTGTGTTTAAGTCATTATAGTTTGTTGCACATTTCTGTTAACCCGTGTATTTTGTTCTCTTGTGTCACCCAGCCTATGGTGATTGCTTTTCTTTTGTATTAATCTTTTGTTTCGCACACAGGGACATTGAGGACAGGAAGATACCCTGGGTCTACATTTTGCATCACATAGGTGACCTACTGTTAAAGATACCAGCCTTAGAAGTGAGCACCACCACCTGTACTTTTGGGCGTCCGCACCTGTAAGGGGGGGTGGGCTTTAATTTCCTTTTGATATTTCATTTGGTGCCACTGGTAGGTCCTCCTTGATCTCTGTGTTGCTGAGTTTTTGTGTTTTGCGAAATAAATATTATTATTTTTGCAAATTGTCTCTTGGATTTTGTGTCACTGCACCCTCACCTACCCTGTCTGTGGCCTTGTGTTGCGTCTCCCTACTGGGGTGCGTAACATAAATGGGGGCTCGTTAATAGGCGACGGGCGATTGGTGTTGGTGTGCAGTGGGCACGTTGGTTAGGTTGGTTTTTGGTGGTTATTTGGTCTGTGTATGTTTGCGCTGGTGTCTCTTTGTAGACATGGCGTCTTTTAGTGTGGAGGAGTTTCTGAGTGATCCCTCAGTTGATAATTTGGATCAGTGTAGGAAGGAGGATCTATGTGCTATCGCCTCACATTTTCAGGTCAGCCTTGCTAAAAGTTTGGTGAAGGCTGACCTGAGAGAGGAGGTGGTACGTATTTGGTGTATAGGAAGGTGCTCGGTGTAGGTAATAAACTAACCTACACTGTAACACGCAACACTTTGATGAACATTGTTACTCAGCTGATAGAGTTATACCCTTCTTGCTGTCTTGTCGCACAGAACTTGTAAGTCGCTTTGGATAAAAGCGTCAGCTAAATGACTAAATGTAAATGTAAATGTAGGTGAGGTAGCGTCTTTTATTTCTTCCCCTCAGTCTAGCTCGGTGTCATGTACGAAGGTCTAACGACCGCACTGAATAGTATCTGGAGCAGGCTGTACATGAACAGAAACAGCCTCTCTCAGTAAATGCTTTCAAAAATAGTCCCGGGCAGGTAGGTAATAATAAACACAAGACGTTGTTCCAAAAATAGTAAATTATATTTATTATGCCGGGTAGGGTTTGAAACCTCCACTGATGTGAAAATAGGCAACAAAGGGAAAAAAACAACCCACAAACAATTAACAAACAGGGAGAAGGGTAAGGGGAGAACAAACAGGGTAAATATAATAATCACAAACAATTAACAAACAGGGAGAAGGTTAAGGGGAGAACAAACAAGGTAAGTATAATAATAAAGTAAACTAGATAAGCGCCCACAGACAATCACCCACCAGCCAGAGGTTGGTACTGGGGAAAAAAACCCAGCAAAGGTACCAAAGGTACAATTCCACACTCAGTGGGATTTAGGCCTAAAGCCAACAAGAGAATACTTACTCCAATGGAGGAGTGGCGCAGAGGCCAACAATGTCTATATACATATACTAGTACTTTAGTCCACCCGAAGCAGTAGCTAAGCACAGTATCAATTCCACCACAGTGGCAAGCAATGGCAACCTCACTCTTCTCTGGTCACTGGCAATTGACAGAATGAGGCGTGCAGACGTGTGTGTGCTGTCAGGTATTTGGCTACCCATCCCTCTCGAGGTGATTGCCATCAGCTGTCATTCATTAGGCAATCAGCACTCTTCAGTAGGAATGGGCAGCACCTGACAGGGAGAGAAAAGAGACAGCATTAGCTCTCATGTTCACACACACACACATCACATACAAAACATAACACATTAAATATACTAACCTGATGTTCAGAAGGTGTCATAAATACAGTAATAATGGTAATGACCAACCCACGTACCCAGGTACGTCACACTCGGACACTGAGCATGAGGGGGTAGAGGGGGCGGTGGTGGACCCGGTTACAGATGGGGTAGAGGAGGATAAGCCTCCCCTTTCGGGTGTCACGTCTCCAGTGCCCAGACATGCTTCACCCTTCCCTGGTGGGAGTACTGAAGAGGCCAGTCTTCAGTTGAGTTTGGCATGGTTACAGTTTGAGGAAAGGGAGAGGAAGGAGGAGAGGGCCCACAGGTTAGCTGTTAGGAGGCTGGAGGCGGACATTGAGATTGAGAACCGCCGGTTGGAGGCTGAGATTAAGATTAAGCAACTGGAGCTTGAAGCTGCTAAGGCTGGGAGTCCTGCTCAACCCTCTTCCGCGGCTGTGGGGGCTTATGATGTGAGTAGACTTATATCTCTAGTACCTCAATTTCGTGATGCGGAGGTAGACAACTATTTTAATGCTTTTGAGCGAGTTGCTACCTCTTTAAAGTGGCCTAAAGAGGTCTGGGCTCTCTTGCTCCAATGTAAACTCACTGGGAAAGCCCAGGATATTTTGTCTGCCCTCCCTCTCAGCGACAGTTTTTCTTATGACATAATCAAGACGGCTGTACTTAGGGCCTATGAGTTAGTGCCAGAGGCATATAGACAAAAATTCCGAGCTCACAAAAAGTTGCCTGGCAGGACTTTTGTGGAGTTCGCTCGTGAGAAGGAGTCTCTGTTTTTTCGGTGGTGTAAGGCGAGTGACGTGTCTGATTTTAATTCGCTGTCTGAGTTGATGTTGCTGGAGGAATTTAAAGGTAGTCTATCTGACCGTTTGGCTACATATCTGAGTGAGCAGAAAGTTGGTACGATGGCTCCGGCTGCAGTGCTCGCTGACAAGTTTGTGCTGACCCATAAGCAAGCGTTTGGTACTCTCCGACATGAGGGTAGGACCTTTTATCCCTCTGCTCACACTCCAGCTAGGTCGCATGTTAGTCCGCCGCAGATCCGCCGCAGTGGCTATGTTGGACAGACTAGTCCGCCCCGCTCAGTGTCTCCCCGCTACAATCCGACAATCTAAATGGACAGGGACCTAGCTACATCGCCAACACTCTAATAAATTACACACCAGCAAGAACACTGCGATCATCAGCTGCTGGACTACTAGAGGCTCCCAGAAGCAGTCAAAAGAGGATCGGTAATGCAGCCTTTATCAACTATGCCCCAAAACTATGGAACAAACTACCCCAAAACATCAGGGAAGCCAACTCGCTAGACATCTTTAAAAGACAGCTTAAAACCTATCTCTTTGCTCAGGCATTTCACTGATAGATATCTGCTACCACCTAGTGGCAAGAGGAAACATCAGGGATATCCTGACACAACTTGTATTTATTCTTACCCTGCCTACTCTTTTACACTGCCTATCAAATTCATGTGTCGGTTATTGCACTTTTTACTTCTTACTGATGACTATTTTTAAACTGAATCATTTTAAATTATTCTTATTATTTGCTATGCTCGCTCATGCCTGTATTTTTTATGTCCGTCGGTTATTGCACTTTTTACTTCTTACTGATGACTATTTTTAAACTGAATCATTTTAAACTATTTTTATTATTTGAATAGAGAGCCTATTAGGATGCTAGATCCTAATGTGAAACACTATGCTTTGCTTATGGCAGATCAATCAGCATGGATTGTCTGTAAACTTTAATACATGGCAGTTTGGTTTGTTAGAACAGACTGTAATCTTATGCTTATGGCAGATCAATCAGCATGGATTGTCTGTAAACTTTAATACATGGCAGTTTGGTTTGTTAGAACAGACTGTAATCTTATGTCTATGTCACTTGCTTATGGCAGATCAATCAGCATGGATTGTCTGTAAACTTTAATACATGGCAGTTTGGTTTGTTAGAACAGACTGTAATCTTATGTCTATGTCACTTGCTTATGGCAGATCAATCAGCATGGATTGTCTGTAAACTTTAATACATGGCAGTTTGGTTTGTTAGAACAGACTGTAATCTTATGTCTATGTCACTTGCTTATGGCAGATCAATCAGCATGGATTGTCTGTAAACTTTAATACATGGCAGTTTGGTTTGTTAGAACAGACTGTAATCTTATGTATATGCATTGTTGTCACTTGCCATATCTTGCTATGCTCGCTCATGCCTGTATTTTTTATGTCCGTTCTATTTTATAATTTTTATTTTATTTTATTTTATTTTTATTTTACTATTTTTAAACTGAATCATTTTAAACTATTTTTACTATTTGTGTTACTGAAAACTGTAAGCGGAGAGCCTATTGGGATGCTAGATCCTAATGTGAAACACTGTGATTCTACCTGTCTATCTTTTTATGCTCGCTTATGCCTGTATTTTTTACTGTTGTGAAGCACTTTGAACTGCAACCTCTGTATGAAAAGTGCTATACAAATAAAGTTATTATTATTATTATTACAAGGAGGAGCGAGAGTGTTTTTACTGTCATCAAGTGGGCCACGTAATAAGTGACTGTGTTGTTTTGAAACGCAAGGAGCAGTCTCAGACAGATGGAAGACCTAAAGCGGTTGGTTTGGTCCAGACAGTGTGTGACATACCAGGGCCCAGTTACGAGACGTTTATGTCGGACGGGTTGGTTGGACCAGCGTCCAGTACGCATACTGCGGGATACTGGGGCAGCACAGTCATTCATAGTATCAGACATGTTACCATTTTGTGTTGAGTCATCGACTGGCTCTAGTGTGTTGGTGCAGGGGATCGAGATGGGCTTTGTGTCGGTGCCCCTCCATCAGATACATTTAACCTGCGGGTTGGCAAAGGGGGTGTTCGAGGTGGGCGTGCGCCCATCATTACCAGTGAGAGTTGTCACCCTTTTGTTAGGTAATGACATTACTGGTGGCAGAGTTATGCCATGTGTTAAAGTTTTGGATCACCCTACTATTTTGCACCATAATGTGTTGGCTCCGTTGCTCCCTGAAGTATTGCCAGTGTGTACAATCACCCGTGCTCCACAACCTGTAGTTGTGACGAGTGACCGGGTGACGATTCAGCGGGGTACACTTGCTTCTGAGGCAACACGGTTACCCAGGACTCGTGGTAAGCTGGTAGTTGCCCAGAGTGAAGACGCTGGTTTGGCCACATGTTCAGTTACTGCTCCTGCTCCAGGGATAGCTGGAAGCAGGGAGGTGGTCAGTTCTGTTGTGAATAAAATTCGGTTGGTAAGCAGCCCTTTGCGGCTGTTAAGGAAGCAGCTGGTGGGAGAGACTCTTCACAACAAACCTCAGGTGAGGGGTTTGTTGTCTTGTGTGTGCAGGCTTGAAAAGCGGCTGCATGAGGCTAGTACTGTCTCTGAGGGGGGTCTCTCTGCTGCTCGGCGTATTGTGACGCTGCATTTTGTACTGTGCTGTGTGGACTTTCTCACAATGTATTATGTGTTTTTCTTTGTGAGAAGGAAGAGGGCAGCAGTCTGCCATTGTGCATTTTAACCGTGGACCATCCCTCTGTTTTTTTTGTGAGGTGCCTTCTCAGACAATTCTGTCTTAAAGCTTTTGATGTTGGTGTTGGGAATGCTGTACCCCTGGACATTTAGTGTCAACAGCACCCCTGATCGTGTCAGTGCTACCAAGAGAGGTATGAGGAAGCGGAAGGTGATGGTCTGGTTGGTTGATGGCGGTGGTGGAATATTTTGCTTGTGTTATGATGTATGTTCTTTGTGAAAGAAAAATGGGGTACTTGGGTGTTATGTGTTGTGTTGTCGCCAGCCATGGGCTGACTCTTTATGGGGTGGAGTGTTACGGATGGTGTCCTTATGTGTATATATATATATATAGAGGGGGTAATGTATAATAAGCTGTTGTATAGGCATGTGTTGTTTGTTTTCTTTTGTATCCCTTTTGTGTCTACATATCCCCATTCTTAGGTGTCTCAGTTCCAGCAACAACAACAACAGCAGCAGCAGGAGCAGCAGCTGAGGCTCGTCAAGCAATCAAGCTCCACACTCCTTCATATACCCCATTTGTGTGCAGTGTTAGTTAGCTCCCTGGTTCGTTTGGTTGTGGTAACTATACTTGGTCTGTGTGGGAGAGCTCTTGCACTTTGTGCTGTTAGTTAGTTTAGGAGGTATCTTTAGTGTTGTGCATCTTTATTATAGAAACTGTGCCTTTAGTGTTGTGTATCTTATGTAGAGCTGTGGCCTTTTTGGCATTAGTTTGGTATAGAGCTGGTACCTGAAGCTCTGGTTCATTGTGTTGTGTTTAAGTCATTATAGTTTGTTGCACATTTCTTTTAACCCGTGTATTTTGTTCTCTTGTGTCACCCAGCCTATGGTGATTGCTTTTCTTTTGTATTAATTTTTTGTTTCGCACACAGGGACATTGAGGACAGGAAGATACCCTGGGTCTACATTTTGCATCACGTAGGTGACCTACTGTTAAAGACACCAGCCTTAGAAGTGAGCACCACCACCTGTACTTTTGGGCGTCCGCGCCTGTAAGGGGGGGGTGGGCTTTAATTTCCTTTTGATAGTTAATTTGGTGCCACTGGTAGGTCCTCCTTGATCTCTGTGTTGCTGAGTTTTTGTGTTTTGCGAAATAAATATTATTATTATATCTTGGATTTTGTGTCACTGCACCCTCACCTACCCTGTCTGTGGCCTTGTGTTGCGTCTCCCTACTGGGGTGCGTAACAATTATCATTACACTTGTTGTTGTCATTACACTCTGTTTGCTGATAATACTCTCTCTGGTACATCTTTATGTCAAACCGTGTACCGTCAGGCTCTACAAGAAAATGTTTACCTTTATCGAAGAATACCTTGGCACCGCTTGCAGTAGCAGCTATTACAGAGAATAGTCCTTGTGGGAACGATGGTACGTAGAGAGCATTCTTTAACGTCACTGTACGCCGGCGCCCCCCACTGTCCGTGAGGCATACCTGTGCGTCTCCTCTCTCTTTCGCCAACCCGGAGGTGCGCTTCCCGCCTGCCAGCTTCATGCTGTGCCTCTCCGGGTGGAAAGTGTTGTCAAAGTTCTTGAACCGACTCCTGTCGTTGATGACATGGGACGATGCACCACGATCAGTCCCCTCCTCTGGGTCCGCTGCAGCTGTGCCGGCCTGGCGATGCACGCTGTCCGCGCCCCGAAAGCGAAGTCTTCTTGTCCTGTTATTCTCCGGGCGTCGTCTCGATCCGTCTCACGTCGACCGTCGCTGCCATCGTGTCCGCAGCCGCCATCTTGTCCGCAGCCGCCATCTTGTCCGTAGTCGCCGTCTCGTCCGTGGCCGCCGTCTCGTCCATGGCCGCCATCTTGTCCATGCGCGTATCGCGCGTTCTGGTCGTGTTTCTTCATGCACGCTCTGTCTGTGTGCCCCGTGGATTTGCAGAAGCTACACCAGACAGTCTTTGTGCAGTCGCCTCTCCGATGGCCTTTCTCTCCGCATCGCCAACATGCCAGTTCCGCCGTGGTCCTGGTCCTCTCCTTTGGCGTCGCTCGGGCCTTTAGCACCCTCTCTCCCGCCTCCGTGGCAGCTGGGTGGGTATCTTCTGAGGCCTCGAAGTTTCTTAACTTGGCCTTGAACTGTCCCAGCGTCATGTCCGCTGAACCATGTGTTACCAGGAGTGTGAACGGTTTGTACAGCTCCGGTAGTCCTCTCATCATCATCGCCATCATTAGCCTATCGCTTGGTGCTTCTCCTGCACTCCTCAATGGAGTCGTGATCTGCTCCGCTCTGTTGACGTATTCGGTCACAGTCTCGGTGTGCTCCTTCTTCAGGGCCGTTAGTGCTGTGTAGAGGGCCACGACTCGGGGTCTTCCTCGCCCGATGTAATGCTCTCTCAACACCTCCAGGCTTTCTCGGCCTTTGTCTTTAGTGTCGCGTAATATCAGCCCCAAGCTAGTGTCGTCGAGCAGTGGCGCTAACTCACAGTACGCGTCTGCGTTACGCTGGTCGTCCAGGGCTTGCTCTTCCGCCGTCAGGTCTCGCGTGGGGACTGTCAAGATCGTCGCCTTCAGTCCCGCACCGTGCATGCAGCATAGCATGCGCTCTTCCCAGAGCTCGTAGTCCTCTGCTTTTCCATTCAATGAGGGCCATTTGCTCCTTCCCTTGGTCGCCATCCTGTTGGTTGATGGTAGGCGTAGCTTTAGCTCTTGTTGGCCCAGCATCTAGCCACGCGGTGCTCCCGGCGCTAACCTAGCCTATACTTTAGCTAAGTTTGCTACTCTTATTATTTCGCCCCGGCGTGATCTGGGCCCATAACCTTTTGACAGAATCCGGCTATACGGCGACAATAATGTGGTCAAGAGGCATGGTTTCTATCTTTAGCCTTTAAGCGGCGTGGTTTATTCATTCACATGGTATGAGCAGCAGTACATGAGGTCTCCTCTCACTGAGAGGCTGGGGGGAAAGAGGTAGAGTAGGAGGAGACATCTCTATTTATACTCGCCTGGTGGTGTCTTGAGTGGCTCTGCCTAGAGCGCCCTCTAGTGGAAACAGTTATATATGCAGTTAGACAGTTACTAACAATCCTACATAGAACGTCTGACTTCAACAGGGGGGGAAGTGTCGGGCCAACGCAGTAGGGGGCAGCTGGCAAGACCATGCTGCCCGGTCTGCGCTACATTCAATGTGTTGGAATTGAAGGCAGTCCTTCTGGTCCTCAAACGGCTCGGCCACCTTGTGGTGGGCAAGCATGTTTTGGTCAGGACGGACAACACGACGTCAGCGTCGTATATTGACAGACAGGAAGGAGTGCGCTCCCCCCGTCTGCACCGGGTGGCGGTCGGGCTCTGGCTATGGGCGTTCTCCATCTGCGCAGCCTGAGGGCTCTCCACATCCCCGGCAGGGAGAATATGGTGCAGATGTGATGTCGCGGGGCGGTCCTCACCCTGACGAGTGGGGACTACATCCAGACATAGTCAGACAGGTCTGGGACCGATTCCGTGGCCGCCCGGGATTCTGTACGCATTCCCCCCCTTGACCCACCAGCCCTGCAGCAGCTAGCTACCAACAGCTACCTACCATCACTGGTCTGTTCAAACTCTGGTGAGGCCTGCACTACCATACTCCTGGTGTGGCCTACACTGCACCCTGGATCCTGTTCAACCGCTACCAGCAGCTACCCACCAGCCCTGCAGCAGCTACCCACCAGCCCTGCAGCAGCTAGCTACCAGCAGCTACCCACCAGCCCTGCAGCAGCTAGCTACCAGCATCTACCCACCAGCCCTGCAGCAGCTAGCTACCAGCAGCTACCCACCAGCCCTGCAGCAGCTAGCTACCAGCAGCTACCCACCAGCCCGGCAGCAGCTAGCTACCAACCAGCCCTGCAGCAGCTTGCTACCAGCAGCTACCCGAGGGAACCTGTGTCTGGCCTGTTGGTCTCCTGCTTGCCTGCCTGCTTACTACCAGTCTGGGTCAGCCTTCCTGGGACTGCTTCACTGCCTCAGTCCTGTGGACTGCAAGGTAGGGCACTATGCCTACCTCACCTCCCAGATGCGATGGATGCCTCCGCCTGACCCAGAGAGTGTCCATGCTGGAAGGGAGAATGACCTGAGTGACTCAATTATCCCTGAGAAACCAGCCCCTGAGGAACCAGCCCCAGGAGACACATATCCGACCCGCTCAGCTCCACCCCCTGCAGGTGCAGATTCATCTGACCCAGAGGTTTTTCTGGGTCATGTAGCTGGTACCTCAGTTATGGAGGAGTTGGGTAAGACAGTACTGTACACACAGCCTGAAGAGCGATGGACCAGAGAGGGAGCTAAGTCCAAGCGGCCCCCCACAAGCTCCACCCCGGACCCGTGGTCTTTGGCTGGTCGGGGCCATCCCCGGGGTAACCGTATCCCCCATGCTCACCAGTCTGCCCCTCCGGTATTCACTGCCAATCCCTTCTCTGTCCTGGATGATGACTTCCCCTCGATCACCTCGGCCGCTGCCCAGTCCTCCAGTAAAAGTAGTGAGCGACGTCATCTGTTAAGATTAGCAGTTAAAAAACACTCTGGTCGTTCTTTCTCTCCCAAGTCAGCTGAGGTCTCCCAGACAGTTTTGCCACGACCATCCGGTCCCCCAAGGCCTAGCCTGGCCTCAAAACTGTCCCTGTCTCTACCAGTGACAATCATAATAGGCGACTCGATAATCAGACGCGTCTCAGTAAAAAATGCACACACTGGTTTTTCCAGGTGTCACGGATCAAATCCAAGAGGTTATGACATCCTTCCCCACTGCTGATTCGCTCATAGTGCACGTAGGTACAAATGACGTTAGGAAACAGCAGTCTGAGCTGTTAAAGCATGATTTTATTCAGCTGTTTGGTGTACTGAAACATCTTCACTACAGCATCAGTATCTCCGGCCCCACCCCCTCTCCTGGCCGTGGCCTCGGCCGCTTCTCCAGACTGCTAAGCCTAAACACCTGGCTCCAGTCCACTTGTCGTACCCACAACGTGAACTTTATAAACAACTTTGACCTCTTCTGGCAGCGTAGCAAACTCTTTGCAGTAGATGGTCTCCATTTAAACTTTGCAGGCGCCCGAGCACAACCTATCCTACAGCATCCATCACTGTTCTCCTCCCTCCACCTATGTCTCACAGCAGACCCAGACTGTGGCACTACTCGCCCATGCTCTGCCTGGTGCTGACAGGTCCCTCAACCATTGACGTCCCCCTGATCCCAGCCCCTACCACAATAGTTCCTCCATGTACTACTATAGTATTGCAATTGGGCCAGGATCACATAATAATAGTGTCTATCCGGTACATACAATCAAAACTAGAATATCTCATTACGCTCCGCTTTACCCAGCTCGTCCTTGTGCAATAAACCATGCCAACTTAATTGCGATTAAACCTACCCGCATGACTGAAAATCACACTGTTAAATATACAGAGTGCGTGAAGGTTGGCCTTATCAACATTCGCTCTCTGCCAACCAAAGCTCTTTTGGTAAATGAACTGATAACAGACCATAGTCTCGATTTATTGGGCCTCACTGAGACATGGCTTAAACCTAATGACTTTCTGCCCTTAAACAAGGCTTCACCCCCTATTTTTAGTAGCTCCCATATCGCACGCACCTCCAAGAAAGGAGGCGGAGTTGCTCTAATTTACGACTCTAAACACAACTTTACATCAGACGCAAACTGTATGTTTTCCTCGTTTGAGGTGCTCCTGTTGCGTCCCTCTCCCCCCAACAGAAAGTGTGGCGGTCTGATTCCTACCTCAAGTCCAGGAGACTAAACTCCTAGGGGTAACATTAGACAGTAAATTGTCATGGTCACACCCAGTAGCGGCTGGTACTATCTTCCATTGGTGGGTCGCAACTCGACGTTAGGTCGAGTTGAAAATGTAACGTAACGTTAATAAATGCTCTGGAGCAATCTCTCTCTCTGTCTCTCGGATCAATCCAATAAATAATTAACACATGTATATGTTGTCATTTTAAACAACTCACCATTCATTCATTCATTCATACATTATGCATCAGCAGCAGCAAAATTAATGTTATAGTTCACAACACAGCAGCGCGTTTTGAAGTGCTATTATCATCTCAGCATTTCATAGCCGCATTTCTCGGAGACACAGGATTGTGAGAGAGAGAGAGAGAGCGAGAGAGAGCGAGAGAGAGAGAGAGAGGGAGAGAGAGAGAGAGAGAGATAGAGAGAGAGAGAGAGAGCGAGAGAGAGAGAGAGGGAGAGAGAGAGAGAGCGAGCGAGAGAGAGAGAGAGAGAGAGCGAGAGAGAGAGCGATATCGCAAATCTACCTTGTTGTTGTTAAGTTGACAGCAGGCAGAAGGGGTTGATAAAGTATATCCACTCCATTGTCCAGACTGTGTTGATGTCCATTGTCCATGCATGTCCCTCCACAGTCCACACTGCATCCATATATAGCTTATAGCCAACAAGTACTGTGTGAGCTAACAACAAATAGCTGCATCACAACACAACAGCATAAACTCACTTTGTTTAATTGAAACATGGTGGGCTTGATAAAGTGTATAATCCGCTGTTGATGATGTATATCCAGACCACTGCCCACTGTCCAGACTGCATCCGCCATATAGCTTGTTAGCCAAGTGTTAGCTGTTAGCAGTTAGCACCACACAACAACAACAAGTACTTGATTTCTTTGTCCATTTCCGCGTCGAACAGACTGCAAACTACCTGGCGTTCTATCGCCATGCTCTAAGACAAACTCTAACCTTAACCAACTTTGAAAGAGTGCCTAAGCTTAACCGTCGAAAGAACTTGCAGTCACGCTCTAAGACAAATAGCTGCATCTCACAACAACACAACTATCTCTACCAAGCTAGAAAACCTAAAATTGGAACATAGAAAAGTGGCGTCGGCCAATCAGAGAGCGTCTCCGCGAAATGCTGCTACGGAAAAAAATACTGGCGTCGGCCAATCAGAGAGCGTCTCCGCGAAATGCGGCTACGGAAATTCTTGACGCTGCTGCTTAGACCGCTTCAAATCGCGCCCGGTTTCCAACATAATACATCATATTTCAACGCACAGCACATTACGCACTGATTGGCTACGACGGATACAGCGATCAAACAGTGACGCGCACTCAGAGCGCTATTGCGTCTAGCCCGGGCCGAGAAATACGGCTAGGAGAAATGCGGCAGGAGAAATGCGGCAGGAGTGAGTCACTTCCTGTTCAGGAAAACAAGTATTTTTTATTTTATATATTAACGTTATATTGTGCATTGGAAACACAAACATACTTAAAATGAGTAAATATTATTCATTTTAAACATGTTTATATTATTTATAGGGCTATAAAACAAAAAACAAAAAAGTTTTTTTTCTTCTTCTTCTCTCATTTAACAGGTGG
Source organism: Notolepis coatsorum (assembly GCF_963971535.1). Lineage (NCBI taxonomy): Eukaryota > Metazoa > Chordata > Actinopteri > Aulopiformes > Paralepididae > Notolepis > Notolepis coatsorum. Next base: position 98,448,085 of record NC_140170.1, read on the forward strand.
GTCGGCGCCCTAGCGCCCCCGGTGGCCAGCCGCCACTGGTCACACCATAAACAATATAGTAGTGAAAATGGGAAGAGGGATTTCTGTTGTTAAAAGATGTGCTCATTTGTTACCACTAAATTCTGTCAAACAGGTAATTCAAGCTCTGGTTTTGTCAAATCTTGACTATTGTCCTGCAGTATGGTCGAATGTAACGACGAATAAACTGAAAAAAATGCAAATGGTACAAAACAAAGCAGCACGTATAGCGCTTTGCTGTGAGTACAGAACTAATGTTGCAGCGATGCACAGTTGTTTAACTTGGTTACTTGTCAAACATAAATTACTCTGCTCACTCCTTGTATTCACTAGGAATATTCTTGTTACAAAGATCCCCTCAATTTTATATAACAATTTATCTATAAATCTTGACAGACACAACCATTCCACCAGACATGTTTCTGCACGAGGTTTTACACTTCCAAAAGTGAGGTAGAATGCAATGAAGCGAACTGTCATGTTCCGTGGTATGCAGGAATGGAACTCTCTTCCTAGAGAATAGTAAATGTCGTTTCAAAATCGTGGTAAAACAACATTTTCAAGCAAAGAAATTGACATTCCCTAATAGATAGTTTGTACGTAAATGAAAATGTATGTGTCTGATAAAGAGATAGGTACTGTATATATAGATGAAAAGGCATGTGTCTGATAGGGATATATTATTAAAAGATTGTATAATTGGCTGATATGAACATAGATAATGTATGTAAAAGCTAAATAGTATATTATGCTGTATTGTATTATGAATTAATTATGAGTAGGTATTATTGTATTGTATTATGAATTCATAAGGCGTATATATTGTTGTATTGTATTATGAATTTGATTAGGGTTTTTATTGTTGTTTTAATTGTCTGTATGACATGTTGTGAGTGTATAAGTCTGTAACTGTATTTTACGTGTTATGGACCCCAGGAAGAATAGCCCCAGCACTGCTGTGGCTAATTGGGATCCAAATAAACTTAAACTTAAACCTCCACTGCATCCTTTGTAATGGCTGTCCTTTACTGCCCCCCAGGCCCTTACACCCTCTTCCTAGATGAGTTTTCCACTTTTATCTCTGAGCTTGTTACGCGCTCAGATAACATTTTAATTGTTGGTGATTTTAACATTCATTCCAACAAAACTCTAGATCCTCTAAATAAGGCTTTTACCGACATCATTGACTCTGTGGGTCTCATTCAAATCTAAGTCAAACACCCTTGACTTAGTCCTAGCCCGCGGTCTCACTGTGTCAGATTTGACTGTTTCTCCCTATGTTCCTGCTCTCTCAGACCACTACCTCATCAAATTTCAAATTGATTTGGCGGTTTCTCGTCCAGACAGTGTAGAATCCTACATGAGCCGTCGTATTAATGCCTCAACTGTCTCAATTCTAGTTAACTGCCTACCAGACACCCTCTCTCCCTTCCTCTCTTACTCTGGCCCCCTGATCTCTTTAGAGACCAACTTCACGCCGCCCTTCGTAGCACGCTCGACATTGTCGCTCCCCTTAAGCCAAAAATTAAACGAGCTCCGCAAAAACAAACTCCCTGGTTTACGGAGGAAACTCGCTCCTTTAAAAAGGCATGTCGCAAACTTGAACATAAATGGCATTGGACCAAACTCGAAGTATTCCGCCTTGCCTGTAATGATAGTTTACGTAACTACAAAAAGGCACTCTCACTTGCCTAAACCTCATATTTTTCCAGGCTCATTAACGAAAACAAAAACAACTCAAAGTTTCTGTTTGACACAGTTGCAAAACGTACTCAGAAACAACCAAGTGCCCTAAACCATGCATTCTCGGCTAACGAATTCATTAAATTCTTTACCAAGAAAATTGATCTCATAAGAGATTAAATTGTTGGCTTACTCAACAATCAGAGTCCCTCCCTACCTCTGATGGGTTTTCCCCTCGACTTTGAATCCAGCCATACGCTATGCTGCCTTGAAAACGTCTCACTTAGTGCCCTCTCTAAACTGGTTGGCGCGGCTAAACCCTCAACCTGTCTGTTTGACCTTCTTCCAGCAACTCTCATCAAAAAGCTCTTCCAAACTCTAGGCCCTGCCCTACTCAATATCTTCAACACCTCCTTGTCTACTGGTGTGGTGCCCCTGGCTTTTAAATCAGCCGTCATTAAACCACTACTTAAAAAACCGAACCTCGACCCTCTAATCTTAAAAAATTACAGACCCATCTCCAATCTTCCGTTCCTATCCAAAATATTAGAACGGATTGTCGCAACGCAATTTACTGACCATCTATCAAACAATAATCTTAATGAATCTTTTCAATCTGGCTTTAGAGCCTTAGGGTGCTTTCACATTATAGTTTTGGTGGACTCTGTACGGTTCTGGTGGTGAAGTTGCAACATTGTTGCATTCTTCATTTGGTTCGTCTGCGTTCACACAGCAATTTGTCAGGCGCACGAAAACTTTCTGAACAATGTCACGCGGTCGAAAATGGCGCTCGTCTATTGGACAATAGATAGTGGAAATGTGTGTGTGTGGCTGCGAGCCCGTGTGTGCGTGCGAGCGTGTGTGTGGACTGCGAGCCCCATAGATATGGCGAGCCCTGTCTGACTCCAGATCAGCAGAGGCAGTTTTTTTTTATTTTGACATGGCATTGATCCATTGTTCTATTGAAGCCCATTACCACCATCCTCTCGCTAAACAACTTGTACACCGCGTTGTTTTTATGAGTGCCCACAAGTACCTGTTTTATTTGGTCTTCTGCCCATATGTGTACAGTGTGCTTGTTTTGCAGTGAATGCTGCGCGCCTCGGTAATAATAATAATAATAATAATAAGCTGCGTTTTTTCTTCCTTCTACCCAAGATGCACAGTTAGATATAGATAGATAGATAGATAGATAGATAGATAGATAGATAGATAGATAGATAGATAGATAGATAGATAGATAGATAGATAGATAGATAGATAGATAGATAGATAGATAGATAGATAGATAGATAGATAGATAGATAGTTTTGCAGTGAATGCCGCGCGCAGTGGTAATAATAAGCACTTCCTATATTTGGTCCGCGTTTGGTCCGATGAAGCGAACCGAGACCTATGTTTTCAGGCGGACCAGAGTTTGCGTGTTTGGTCCGCGGACCGAGTTCGATGCGCATTCACACAAACCCGAAAAACCGGACTATCGAATTCTGGTCCGATAGTCCGGACCAAACAGCCCCTGTGTGAAAGCGACCTTACACTCCAGCGAAACGGCGGTTACCAAAGTCACAAATGACTTACTGCTCTCTCTTGACTCAAACCTAACTTCTGTGCTCTTATTGCTTGATCTCAGTGCAGCCTTTGATACTATCGATCATTTGATTCTTCTAGGTCGGCTTAAGAATCATGTTGGCATTCGGGGTCACGCACTTGCTTGGTTCAAATCTTATTTAACTGATAGAACACACTGCGTGGTCTATAATGATTTAACATCTGAGACCCTCCCAGTGCAATGTGGGGTCCCACAAGGCTCTGTCCTGGGCCCTTTACTATTTTCGATTTACATGCTACCCCTCGGCAATATCATACGCAAATTTGGCATAAACTTTCGTTTTTACGCTGACAACACCCAATTATATATACCTATTAAGCCAAATGATTCCTCCCAATTACAAAATCTTGAGGCTTGCCTGCTTGCTGTCAAAAAGTGGATGTCGCAAAACGTTCTACTCCTTAATGCAGATAAAACTGAGATGTTAATTGTTGTCCCCCCAAACCACAGAGGCTTGTTTCAGGACATCTCCCTCAACTTTGATACTTGTCATGTATCCCAGAGCTCCACCATAAAAAACCTGAGAGTAATTTTTTATTCCTCCCTCTCATTTAATGCACATATAAAATATTTCACCAAAATTGCCTTCTTCCATCTTCGTAATATCGAAAAAAAATTCGCCCCATTTTAACTCTGGCTGATGCTGAAACCCTAATTCATGCTTTTGTCTCATCACGTCTAGACTACTGAAATGCACTTTTTTCAGGCCCACCTACAGATGAAGCTCTTCAGAATCAGGTCCCTTCTGCCACTCCTATGTCACTCCTATGTCACTTTAGAACAAGCACTCAGGTGTTAATTTTCGGGGGCTGGTGGCCGTAAACAACGCGAGGGTACTTAACTTAAGTGCTTCCCCAGGGAGGGGGTCGGGGGCTACTGCCCTCAGACCCCCAAGATAATTTGTATATGGGCAGTCTGACTTTGACTACTGTACCATATATTAGTGTTGCAATGCATGATAAATAAACAGTGAAAAAAGCTAAGAAATTGGATGGGGCTGGGACATATGGGACAAATAAAAATGTAAGATGAAAATCTCCCCAGCCTGTGGCAGGCAGTGGAGGTGTGAAATCCAGAACAATAGGAGTCACAAAGTGGAGTGGTGGAGTAGTGGTAGAGTAGCAGTAAATGCTTGACTTCTAAGAGCTTCATCTGTAATTCAAGCATAGAAAATCTTCAACTCGTCCAAAATGCGGCTGCACGGATACTAACTAAAACTAGAAAATTTGATCACATCACACCAGTTTTGTCCAACCTACACTGGCTTCCTATTCAAGCCCGATCTGACTTTAAAGTGCTACTCCTCACCTACACATTTTTTAATGGGCTTGCACCGCTCTATCTATCCGATCTCATCTCTCGATACTCGCCCGCTCTTGCTCTGCGCTCACAAAATGCGGGGCTTCTATCGATTCCTAGGGTTAAAAAGTCTACCACACTCCCTACCTGTGGAACAAATTACCTGCCGTCATCAGGGGCGCCTGCTCTGTCGAAGCTTTTAAATCCCTGCTTAAGACCCATCTTTTCTCTCTCTCCTTCAACCTACCCTGATCTCACCTGATCGGGGTCTGACCCTTAGATTAATCTGTCTAGTTTAGTTAGGATGTCTATTTGCTCCCATGTTTGGTAACCCCCTCCTATTGCTAGATTTTAGTGAGTTTTTCCTTTTCCTTACCTTCGCGTGGGGTATGTCTGGGAGTGTTGCTTTTATTTATTTTGCATTTATTTTAATCTTATTAATTTTTTTTATTTGTATTCTTTATTTTTTTTTTGTTTATTTTTTTGACCTTTTTTTATTATTATTAACCTTTATTTACCCAGGGTAGGTTCTCTGAGCACGGATGCTCTTTTTCAGGAACGCCCTGCTTCACATTCACACAGTTCCATTCACACCGGGAAGCTGCCCAGTACAACCACAGTCTGACACCGTTGGCCACTGAGCAACTCCACAGGAGAAGTTGGGGGTTAAGTGCCTTGCTCAAGGACACTTCAGCGGTTGGTGTTAAGGGGATAGGAGAGAGTTAATTTTTTTTTATCTACTTTTTTCTCCCATTTTCTATCTTTCTCCCATCCCAATTTCGTATCGTCCAATTCTACCCTCCCCTGTCTCGGACGCTGTTAGGCCATGCCTCCCACAAGCCGGCTGCAATGTGGACGAAGCCTTACATCACGTGTCCCCTCCGGTACTCGAGGAAGCAGCCGTTGCATCTTTTCACCTGCACAGCGCGATCTCTCAGCGGCGGGGGTCTGCGTGGGAGGGACACCCCGCCCCCGTCGCTTCCTGATTCTGCTGTGCAGGCGCACCAACCAACCTGTAGGAGTCGCTGTACACAACGTCCGATCCCCACCCATCAGCTTTCCCACCCCTAACACTGCCAATTGTGTTAGTATGAACAACCAGCCAAGCTGATAGCAATGCGGAGAGCTGGGCTCGAACCCAGCGTCTCCTGCATTGGTGGCGAGTGCCTTGCCCACTACACCACCTAGCCGCCTCTAAGGAGAGAGTTATTAATTCACTTCCCCAGCCCAGATTTTTTCCTCCCGGTCCGGGGGATCGAACCAGCGACCTTCCGGTCACAAACCCGCTTCTCTAACCATTAGGCCACCCGCTTAGCTATTGTCAACAAATGAAAATAAAGGAAAAAAAAAACCAAATAACTTATAGCTGTTGTCAACCAAACAGAGAAAATATATCCACAATAAACAATGGAGATTATGTTTTTCAATGTCTTTCTCCCTACAATTGACACTTTTTTTTTCAAATTCAGAAAGAACATGTCCTTGTAGCTGTGACGAAGTCACTTTAATATAACCTCGTTAACGGAACCTCTTTTTCTTTTGTTGTTCTGGCGTCCGACGACCTCCTGTGACCAAGCTGGTGTTGATCCACGACGTCGTCCGGGTCTTTACGGCACCAGTGTAGCCGGTCTCAGGCCTACTCCTCAACAGACCCTTGCCACGACTCTGCGTTGTGTAGTGTTTGAATGACAGACACTGAGATTCGGGATCATCCTTAGCCGAAACATTGATGTATTTATTTTCAGCCTGTTAGTATCTAATAAAGATAGAACAAGGCAACACTTTCCGTGCCAAGGGTCCGGTGCCCCGGAACCCTGTTGCGTGCCAACACCCACTTCAATGATAGAGCTCTCATATTTGCGAACACATAAACTATATCTTAAATTATGGCTATGTGTATAATATGGCCGTCGCTTATCAATGACTTGTTTGCAGTCAACATTGTCGAAACGGATTGTTTTTTAATCGGTTCATTTCCGTTTTATACCATTTTGAAAAACGCTTGTTTCTTGAAAGTTTCAGAAATATTTTTTTTATCGTTTTCAAATAAACGCTAGATTATCGATAGTATATGTGTACTTATGCACGCTATAGAAGCGGGCTGAAAAATCCATTATCCATTTCCTGATCAGCACACACACACACACACACACACACACACACACACACACACACACACACACACACACACACACACACACACATACACACATAGGGCCCACGTTGATATATCTGTGAAAAAAGCTCTGATTATCCCAAGACTGGTCAAATAGATTCCTTACCTCAGATCAGATGTTCTCCAAAAAGATTATTCCAATTCCTGATCGCCATTCCAAATATCGATCGCGTTTATTGATCCAACGCTGGGTACTGGAAACACACATTATCCGCTGTTCTTGGGCTCGGCGATGACTTCGATCGTCTCGGGTTACTTGTCTGACAAGTAAAATGAGGAAGCAGGACTTTTTTTCTCCATGCGTTTCATTCAATCCAATCCAAAGGGGTGCAGTACCATCCGGAGAGACGATAGGGGGCGGTATTTTCCCAATGGAGCTCAGAGAGAGTTCCAGTGGTAACGTGAGGCTAGATTGATGAAATATGAATTGGTTGATTGATTGATTGATTGAAAACTTTATTAACAGATTACAGAATGGGTACAGTACAGTACAGCTCAATACATACAATTGTTAAGGGGATGCAGACCAGAGAAATACTTTCGTTTTGTTTACATCAGGGTCCCCCATTTTCAATTCATCATGAATGGAAATCGCTAATAAAAAAAAAATATCAAAAACGAGATCTCTCGTCTCTCTGGCACTCAACGGTTGGCATGAACTAACGAGAAATCTCGTCGTTGGCACTCAAAGTGTTAAGGTACGTTCACGAAATGGCGTTGGCAGCTCACAAGGCTGCGGTGGGGAAAAGACGCCAATTAGCATACTACCAGCACAAGCTGTGTGTGAAGTGAACCCCCCCCAAATGCTAGCAGCTAACCAACGTAGCCTACTTATGAAAAAGTTCGCTAAGACGGTTACAAAACAACTGTACAACTGCACATTTTCAACATTGAGTTACTTTATAAACCCGGTTCACTGTTTGGGATTATATATACAATATTATCGGCTCTTAGACCAGAAATCTATCAATGTACTCAAGACAAGCTCCATACCTCAATTTGGTTATTCAACAGACTGAGGGAAGGTGCACGAAAGCCGGTAGAATACGTCACTGCATGAGGAAGTGACGATTTCAAAATATAAGACGTAGCTCCCAAAACGATCTTTTGTAAAGACCATTAGAATATAAAAGTGACAATAAATAATATAAGAGCAATAAAATAAAACGTGAGGGATTATTAGTGGAATGCATTACTGTATATTTAATATACCTGCTACATGTGCATCATGATAACATGCAAAACGATGATGAGAAATCAGTTGCCTGACAGACATCCATCTGTAGGTAACAGACTTACTACTGTGCGTGGTACTCAGATATACTAGCCATGTAGAAGAACTGGAACCCCTGCAGTGGCTGAGTGATGTAGCTTTCCCCCCAGCTGTCCAGACAGAGGAGGAACTCGAGTCATCTATTGATTTCAGATGCCAGAATTGAACCCCATTAAGTCAATTTAATTAAAACTGAGGCACTGAACTGTAGTAAGCAGGAAAGAGATTGTTAAAAAAAAACGAACTGCATTCATGATTGAAAGTCTAAATAATTATATGATGAATGTGCTTCTTTACTACGGTATTAATCATGATGAGAAATGTTGTGCCTACTTCATTAGGTAAATGGATTATATATTTTCTTAACATATAGTGGCAATGAGTGTCATAGGCTTCATTCAACACCTTATAGTATACAGTAGAGAACAATGTCTCATGTTTGAGTTGAAAAAAACATTGAAACATTAGAAACATTGAAGTATAGCCGGCTGCTTCATAGGCTGAGCATGCCTAATGTAGCTCACCCCCCGCCCGCTGCTGCTCTAAATTATTCACCAGGTGCATGTTGGACGCCTGTAAACGAGGAGGAGAGGAGCTGCTTTTCTATGTTGCTGCTGACTCTGCTTTGGCGTCACAGAAGAACCCTCAGCTGCTGGAGGAACTTCCCTCGTGTGCGCTTGCCTGCCTCTATACTGCAGCAAAGCCAGCCCAAGCGGATTGGTAACACCTCCACCCCCTCACACACACACACACACACACACACACACACACACACACACACACACACACCCATCCTCTCCTTCTCCCCCTCTATCCTCTGTGTTTCACACACCTCACTGCACGCTGGCCCTGCATAGACACACTATTACCGGGAGGCAGAGAAAGGACCTGAAAAAGCAGATATTCTGAAGCCCTCTCTCTCTCTCTCTCTCTCTCTCTCTCTCTCTCTCTCTCTCTCTCTCTCTCTCTCTCTCTCTCTCTCTCTCTCTCTCTCTCTCTCTCTCTCTCTCTCTGCATAGCGCCGGACTCAGCCGTCCGCACCCTCTCCTCTTCTTGCCACACGTTGGTTAAATTCCGCCGCTTCTCTGCTCCATCCCTCCTTCTCTCTCTCTCCCCACTCACTCTCCCTTTCGCCCTGCGTCTAATTTTCAAAGCTCAGCATTCCCCCCTATGCATGCACTGTAGGGAGAGAGAGAGAGAAAAAAGGTGAGAGCAAGAAAGAAAAGAGGAGGAGCGCAGTTCTTAGTGCGCCATAGAAAATGTAACCCCCCCCTCCCTCCCTCCCTTACCCACCCTCCTCCACCCAATTGATGACAAGGAGGGTTTTTATTGAGTAGTTCCTCAACCAATGAGGTAACAGTGCCGGGAAATACAGCAGTGGAACCGCACCGGCTCTGATGCTTGTGCTGGTGTTCAGTGTGTTAGTGTTGGAACAATGTTAACGTACGTCTGTTTTTCTCCTCTCACCTCCTCGTCTGATTAACTCAGCACCACGGAACGCTGACAACTCTTTTGTGTGAGTGTGTGCGAGTGTGTGTGTGTGAGTGTTGGGAGGGTTCTCCGCAAGACCGAAACCCCTAGGGGGATCTGGGGACAGGCCAGCACCAGGGGGGGGCTTATAATATCTTTTCAGAGTGGGATAAAGCAGAAACACAGATTTTTTTTTAAAGGTTGCACCTTTTTCCCTGTCAAGAGCATTATCCTACTCTTAATTCTTTACTGTCTTACACTCATTGGTCAGGACTCTGCACATCTCTGTCAAAGGTAAGCATCATTTTCTCTCTTTCTACACTACATGCAGTTATCATCAGCAGTGATCTGAGATTTGCTTTGTGTCAGGGCGTCACAGAGGTGCCCAATCTCATTACAAAGATCTTGCCTGTGTGAGAATTCACGGCTCAGGGGTAATTATAGCAGATACGCTATCCAATTTCCGCTCATTTTAACAGAGGCGGTGCTCGGGAAGGAAGTGGAACTTTATCAGCATGCAGCCTATAGTCCTGATGCTGGCTGCGTAGCTGCATCTGCTGCAGTATTGTGTTACATAATAGTAGCAAATGTGTGTCGAGTGTGTAGAACTTGAGATGGGACTATTTTGACGGCAGCAAACATAGAAAGAAAACTTCCTTGATGAAACACAGTCTAGATGTGTCATCATCAACATCATATTATATTGATTCATATGAACATGTTTTGCATAAGAAGGGGTGAAAAAAAAACATTTACATGGAGAGAATTTGTTAGACAATAAAGTCATCATTTAATTGAGTATTGTCAATTCAAGTTGACTCCAATTAGATCCATTTCCTTCCCATTCCTAAAGTGGACAGAGGGAGATTATTCATTAATCTATATGATGACAGTCTTTGGGCAGGATGATGAAGGAGATCAGCCCACTACAGTAAATGCTCTCTGAGGGGGTGCATGCAAGGTCAGATCTGCTGAGCCAGCTAGAATGGAGGGCCCATCTACGAGCCTGCAGAGCCCGCTAGTATACCCTAATGGAATTGAGCCATCCTATTAATAGTTAAACTGTTCGGCCCGGGGAAGTCCACCTTCACATTTCCTCTAAATACTTCATATCTATAACATACTTCATAACATGGCATTTGGTGTGTATTGAATATGATGAATAGTTGTTGCAGATGAAAGCACTTTAGTTTTTTGTCATTGCGTATTCGACTGTTCCGCATAGTGGCCAGTGAAGGGCACTGATTACCTGGTAAAATGGATCTGCAGTTGCAATGCAGTTCTTTTATGACTCCAGTCAACTATGTACATTTTCTCCCCAATTACTGCATTACTCCAAATTGCTCTTTTTCTTATGGGTGTATTGTAAACTACACGGACAAGCTATGTTGTACAATAAATAGCAGTTGAGATTATTGCATTTGACACAATCATTAATGGTGGTGTTTCTGGGGCTGCTTGCTCTACAGTATAGGGCAAACAGATCAAGCAATGCAGTGATTTTAGCAGAGCCTTGGGTCACTATGCTACTCCACTGGAACCCTCATCAGTATGTATGTACCGAGAGAGGACTTCCTTTTGGCACAGCAGAGGGGTTTCAAGGGGGGTGTAACCGCAGTCTGTACACTCACGTATACAGAGAGGGAGAGAGAGAGCGAGAGAGAGAGAGAGAGAGAGAGAGAGAGAGAGATAATCAGAATCACCTTTTATTTACCAAGTTCGTTACATCTAGAAGGACCTTGTCTTATTGTAGTTGGCTTTGAATTACATGATACAAAAACAACCGCAAAACATTGTGTCTGCCTATGCACGGTTAGAACTATACTTATAATGCATTATGACTGTGTTATAATAAGTATGATTATAGTACATTATGGATGCAGGCTTAAAGAAATGTGTTACACACAAGCAAGGGTGGAAAGTAACACAGAACCTTTACTCCAGTTCTCAATACCTGAAATATTGAGGTAGATGTATTTGTATTTTACTTGAGTATTTGCATTTTAGGGGACTACCAGTATACCATACTTTTACTCCACTACATTTGGAAGCATAATACGGTTACTTTTAACTTCGCTACGTCTATATATAACACCTGAAAGCACTAATTACTTTTAAAGACTTTTCTATTCATATTTATTAATGTATTATATACTTGTATTAATCCCCTTGTAGGCTTGGGCGGTATAATTTTTTTCATACCGTCATACCTTGCTGACATAATACCCCGGTATATACGGTATATGACGGTATGACTTTCATTTTCATCAGCGGGGGGGGGGGGGAGCTAACAATATACTCGTTATCACCATACATGACGCTTATATTGAAACATGTTGAGATTAGGGCCGTTCTTTCAACCTAAAAGTGCACTTTCTTCAACCTCGAAGTAAAGAAATCACAGAACGGTAGCCAGTTAGTAGGTATCAACGTGAGCTCCCGGGACGGTAGCTAGTTAGTTAGCACCATCCAGGTATCAACGTGAGCTCCCGGGACGGTAGCTAGTTAGTTAGCACCATCCAGGTATCAACGTGAGCTCCCGGGACGGTAGCTAGTTAGTTAGCACCATCCAGGTATCAACGTGAGCTCCCGGGACGGTAGTTAGTTAGTTAGCACCATCCAGGTATCAACGTGAGCTCCCGGGACGGTAGCCAGTTACCTCGCACCATCCAGGTACTACTATAACGTTAGCTCCCAGTCCCAGAACGGTAGCCAGTTACCCCGCACCATCCAGGTACTACTATAACATTAGCTCCCAGTCCCAGAACGATATCCACGTAACCCTCTGCTGGCGCGTGCTGTGCAGTGCACTACAATCAACTCAGTGTCAGTGTAATAGCAGTCTGTGACGTCACGGTATTGAGAATCATACCGGCGGGATCTCGAAATACCCTGGTATACCGTAATACCGTCATACCGCCCAAGCCTATCCCCTTGGGAAAATTTGTCCTGCATTTGACCCATCCTAACTATTAAGCAGCGGGCAGCCACACAGAGCGGCGCCCGGGGACCAACTCCAGTTGTAACGTCAGTACCTTGGTCAAGGGCAATGGCAGGATATACCTACAGTAACATGCATTTTTATGTAATCAGTTCATAAAAAATATATTAACTTTGAGCCACCAAACCTTAAAGAGGAAGCCATCATGACCACCTATAGAAAGTTAATACAGAAACGATAGAATAAGTAACATAATTTAATTGAGATGAGTACCATGTAGACTCAACCATAATACAAATGATGTTCAATAGGAATGTACCTAAACCCTAATCCAGACAAAGTGAGGACCATTAGACACAACCATTCAATTATGCACTGAAACTGAAACTGTAGAATGGAATATCTCTGCCCTGCTGCTACACTGGTCAATGAAACTCACTCACGATAGACGTTGAGTCACTGTGTCCAGGTTGAGATGTGTTTTGGAGCAAAATTTGAATTCTTATACATTGTAGCTTTAAGTGAAGGATTTGGGTGTACACTGTACTTCATCCACCACTGACAGCAAGTAACACAGTACTTACCTGTACTAGAGCAAGATGGCTTATAGTATAATATGTAGGTTTAGATAAAGGTAAGTAATAGACCCTAGATTATTGGATTTATTGAGCCTGTGAAGAGATTGAGACCTGTACAAGATGGCTGCTGAAATACAAGGATGCTTACAAAGTCAGGTTCAGGTTGCAAGAAATCATGATGGGCTGTCTCTAGTCATGGGGGAAGATATTGCAATAAAGTATGTTGGTCTGCCAATGCTGTCTGGTAATGAGATCACTCCAAGTGCATCTCTGAGAGGAGAGATCTGATTATACGATTTGGTAAATGATCTTTGTAGGAGTCTGAATTTCTGTTGATTGATGTAATAGATGTTTTTCGAAAGTCCAAATACCATTTTGTATTGTGTGTGGAGGGGGGTTTGACGAGGAAGAGGGGGATGGACAAGAAAGGACAACAATGGGAAGGACAAACAACTGTTCTCTCTTTAGTTCAAAGCAGATAAGTTAAATGGCAGTTGGAAATTACTTACATCCAAACCCCCTCCAATGTACAGTTTCTTCCCACTCAAATGTATATACTCTCTTTTAGAAACTCTGTCTTTTAAACAGTACTGTATATTTGTATATCTTGTATGTCATAAATGTCTGGATGTACAGTAACAGTACTGTTTATCTGTATGTCGTGTATGTCATAAATGTTACGATTCATTGAAAATGGGGGACCCTGATGTAAACAAAACGAAAGTCTTTCTCTGGTCTGCATCCCCTTAACAATTGTGTGTATTGAGCCATACTGCATTGTACCCATTCTGCAATCTGTTAATAAAGTTTTCAATCTATCAATCAATCAAACTTCTTCTGAATACCAAGTATCTTCTTGGTGTTGGTGTTGATGCAGCAGACAACAGGCAGCAGACAAATACTGCTAGTGTCTTTCAATCCCCTCAACACAGCTTCTTTCCAGGAGACGTGTGCATGACAGAAACCCATATGCTTGATGGCTCATGAAATGGAATTGTGTACTGTCTGTCCTATAATCTTGTCTTGGGTAAATTGAGATCTTCTCACACAGCTTGTCATGTGCAGCCAAGTGTATGCAGTACAATGCACCATTACAATAGTAGATTTATTCTATGTTTTGGGGACATTGAGGAAGAAGCTGACACCAAGCTGTTTCTGTGTACACTGAAGTCAGTCAGTGACCCAATCCCAATACGCCCCCCTTGGCCCTACCGCTTGGCCGTACGTACCCCTCCATTTTGTGCATGGCCACGTAGGGTAGGGTTTCCCGATTATTTTGTGGATAGAGGAGAAGAGATCATGTAGCCCTCCAACTGGTGTTTTCAGATGCTGACTCAAAACAGAGGGTTGGAAGGGAGAACGTAAAGGACTTACTTTTCTGTAGTGATGTGTATATTTTGTACGTATACGTGATATGTATATTTTGTACATATCAGCCTATTTGGTTTTGCAGAACTTGGCATAACACCTTTCTCTTTGAGGAAATACACTGAAAAAAAACGTGATCTCACCTTTCGTTCCAAAAATTATTACAACTATTTCCACTGCTCCAAATCAAGAAAAAAAAGTGGACATGATGGTTATGTCAGTTTAACAATCAGATGTGCCAAAACCGCTCAACAAGATTTACAGGGTCAATGTCATTCCGGGTTTGTTTTCTCCGCGTCATAGTATGCCATTCCCCATTTCATAAATGTACTGTAGAGAGACCTGTTATTACAGAGAACCGGTGGTGATGCAGAGATATTGCGGAAAAATGCCAAACATTTCAGTTCAAATAAAATAGTTATATTGTTGGCACACAATTATTAACGTAATCTCAAAATATGCTGTAAATAAAGTGCTGTGTTTGATACATACAAGAAATACGTAGGCCTATCATTATTATTAGAGGGGTAGGTTGCTATATAAGCCTTCGGCTTCAAACCTATCCTTTTCGTTTGTTTATTTGTAAAAAAAAATTGAACAATTATTTGTTTATGTTTATTTATTTGTATGCGTAAACATTTGAAATAAAATAATTCATTCATTCATTCATAATTCATTAATTTATTCATTATATGTTAAACTACACTGTATGTTATGTTTCTAGGCCGTGCAAAAACCAAATAATCTGATACATACAACATACACATCACTACACAAATATGTAAGGCCTTTACATTATTTTACTACAAATGACGTAACGATGGGTGTCCCATTTCCTAGATAAAGATTTCAACCCCTTCCCCTTGTAGCTCCATTCTGAAGTGCCACCACCCAGTTGAGGGCACTCCAAAACTAGGGCTAGGGCCAAGGGAAGGGAATTGGGATTGGGCCAGTGTCTCTGGATTATTAGGGTAGTGTCTCAGCACTTATCCCCCAAATAATTTTCTTCTTTGATGTCTTTTGTTGTTTTGTTAATGCGAAGAACGGCAATGTCATTCACTCACTCACTCACTTACACACTCACTCACAGTTAGCCACCCTGGTGATTCACATATATTGCACTTTCTGTAAGTCCACTAGTCCAGTTCACTTCACATTGTATGTTTGTTTTGTTCAAGGCTTACATGCTATCCCTGTCAGAAGACCTTTATCAGTATAACACTCTTCTGCCTAAGGATTCCTCTGTTTGTGTAGCAGCCAGAATCAGGAGTAGAAAGAGAGAGAGGAGAGAGTCAACATCAAGCTTTGTCTAAGTTGTCTAGTACACTGCACTGCTCTACCTTGTTTGCCCTAAGGTCAACTAAGCCTGCCTTGATACTGCAGACTTGATCTGCAGATCTGAGCACCACCTTTTCACATAGTAAAATATGAACTAAAATATAGAGTAAAATAAAAAGAAATAAAGAAAAGTCCTAGATTCATGCTGTAAGCATACCATTTGTGATCATTAAATGGTAATCATGTATATGAATAATTGCACACACAATCAGGGTCTGATTAGGACTATACTTTACTATATTGTGCAAATCATAGATGCTCTGCCGTATCCTTTTAGTTTCTTCCAGAATGTTCCAGCCAGCTCCGTGGTGATGGTGCATGTGACTAGTGAGAGCAATACACCAACCCCGGACTGCAGTCCCCAGCGAAGGTGGATCGATCATTTTCAGGAGATCAATTTAGAGTGCTTTTGGGGCCAGGCAAATTAATATATTTGATGAGTGCCAGCTTGAGACAGAATGATCACAGTGCCCCCCCCCCCCCCACTTAATCCCTGTGCATGTCTGCTACTACTGTTAGGCTAACAATGTTAGCGAGTGACATTCCACATGCCACGGTGATTGTAAAGCTTAGGTGAAGGATGGATTGTTGTGTTTTTACACCTCAAGTTAAGCACAAAACTGCATATACTGTATATACAGTACAATCAATAGGACATGAGTTGGCTGCTATTGCAGCAGGTGTTCCCCCTTCCTTTCTCCACACGGCTAAAAGAGGTGTGCAGCCTCGCTAAAATCTGATTGACAATGTGCTGAGGGAATTACTGAGACATCTATATACAGTACGAATGGGAGATGGCAACAAGCAATTGGAATTGAGGATAGTGCAGCTTTAGGGCTCTCTACTGGTGAGAGACTAGTAGTAGTTATTCTACAGTATGGTGACTATCAATAACAACAGTCTGACCTTTACAAGGTTCATCGAGTGAACTTAGGGTAACTGATCAAATGTCAGTTGTAACGGTAGCAGCTGGAAGATGGTGAGAACACAGTCTGCCTATTAGCGATGAGAAGGGTCTTTTAGGTCCCATAATTGACTCCTTGTCAACAAGTTAATGTAGAGTTCTAAGGTCCCTAAAACATGTATTGAATTTTTTTGGCTGAAAATACCACTCAGAATATGCATTCTAGCAGCCTCTACACCCCTCTGTTTCAGTCCTGTTCTCGACAGGCAATTTCTGTGTCATAGCTTTAAATGCAGATAAGCTGCTGCTCCCGGCGCTCCTCTACTCCGGGACTGCGGCACGCATGACTCACGAAGTTCAGATCAAACTGTCAAACTATAGGCATTGCAGTAAAATATGAATTAAGATCCAGCAATATCATATGTTGACAAAATGTCAGAAACATATTTCAGTAAACCATTTAGGTGGAAAAGAGAATGTTTATGAGCAAGCCACACATTTTTCACACGCACATACGAGTCAAGGAGGGCGCTTGTGACGGGTGAGTCACTATTTTCTACTTTGATTGTGGCTGCAATTCTAAATGGCTTCTTTTCAAATAGGGAGGGTCCTTGTCACAGCTGAACTGCAGAGACTGCACTTAGTACATATGTCACATGTTCTCAGTGTTGAGACAACAACCTAATTGTATAAAAACAAGGCAAAACACAGGAAAAGGCCATTTTTACATTAGGGAACATTTAATGTCTACCTAATCTTCCCATGCACCGTGGCATTTCCTGGAAAAGCAGGAGGATGCTCACTTTGACATGGCAGGCATTTTATTTTGCATGATGCAGTCAAATTTCTTGCCACATAATGTGTTATTTAACACACTTGCCGTGTGCAATTAATTTAATTTTTCTTTCCCTTTATTTGGAAGATCTGTAAGACCTGCTACACATTCACAGAGTTAACAAACACCAGGGGACTGTACAATCACTCTCTTTTACTGTTGACCACTGTGCAGCTCCACTGGAGGTTACTGAAGGAGAGCAAAGCATTATTCATTCACTTGCCCAAATAGAGATTTTCCTGCAGACCCGGGAATGGAACCAATGACCCTCTGGAACCTGCTTCTCTAACCTTAAAGGCACACAGAGTAGAATTGTCCTATAAAACAATGTATAGATTCATATAAATATACTCCATCTCAATCATCACTTATGACCCACTAGACGTGTGTGGTGGTGTGTTTATCTGCAGAGACCATTCCCTCTGACTGTATTTTCATATTTGCTGTGCTCTGTACGTTTCTGGGTGCCAACCTTTGGGATGTGCTTGCATGTATCCCCTCCCTACTTCCCATTTCCCCACGTGGAATGCACCTGATTGGATAAACGCACTGCTAGTGGGCAGTCTCTCGTTCTCCGTTTTCAAAAAGAAAATGGAGGCTTGTTCACTTGTCAACTTTCTCTTTATCTACCTAAAGTTGAACCTAAAATATGTTTCCGACCAAGTTTAGAAAATAAATAGGCCATGCAATTGCTGGATCTTGAGTCACATTTGATCTGCAACAGTTTGATCTGAACTTGGTACAGCGTCTCCTATGTAAACGCCACATTGTGTTTGTCTGACATGCTGGTACTCTAGTGACATCTAGTGGCTGCATCCTACTCATTATGCCTTTAAGGCAACTGCTGCCCCACATGTACAGGTCTTATAAATAGTGTGAAATACACTGCACACTGTCTCATTAGTACAGCACTCTGGATCTGAATCCGGTTTGAAATCTGATGCAAAATGGTTCTGAGACTATGAACAGAAGAAGGAAGAGAATGGAGGAAGTCTGGTGTAAAATATGAGATAATTAGTCACTGAACTCATGTCCCGTTTGGTTTCCCTTTTTCGCCATACTACTCTGTCATGTTGCCCCAAATCTGTGGAGTGGGGCAACCCACTCTTTAAGTGATGAATTCTCTCTCTCTCTCTCTCTCTCTCTCTCTCTCTCTCTCTCTCTCTCTCTCTCTCTCTCTCTCTCTCTCTCTCTCTCTCTCTCTCTCTCTCGCTCTCTCTCGCTCTCTCTCTCTCTGCCTAACTGCATCTAGTCGGTCAAGTTATTTTGGGTATCAGAAGAAAGGGAAAAGATTAGTGAGTAAGTGAGTGAGTGAGTGTGCTTGTGTGTGTGTGTGGGGGGGGGAACGACAGAGGAAGATGGACGGAAAGAGATAGATTTGGCTGGATAAGACAGAGGATAAGCAGGGTCTGACTGGCCTATTTGCGCAACCTTGAGATATGTGCAAAAGGCACTGCAGAGGGGTTGAATCTAGAATTGTTCCGATACCGATACCAGTATCGGAAATGCCTCCGATACTGCCTAAAATGCTGGTATCGGTATCGGCGAGTACGCCGAAAGTCTAGCCTCCGATCCCATGACGTCATTTATCGCCTGCGGAGAGTGAGGATTATAAAATGAACGTGTTTTAAAGTGTGATGTTTGTCATTTTAACAGCAGATACACTTTTTTAAATTCCATTGTCCCCGACAGAGCGGTGTGACGGGGAGCTCGGATGTGTTTTGCTTGCTGGTGTTATTATAGCATTAGCTGAAAAGCTAGCTAGTTGGAACAACATCCGCTTTAACGTTACATCAAATCAGATGATCGCCTGTCCTTTTTCCAGGACCTGACACTTTCCATCTATCAACAATAATGCACGGTGAATCGTATTTAAGTCAAGTAGCTACTGACTAGCGTTAGCTGACTAACGTTATCAAATGTCAATGTGAAAACCTTGCGGGGAAGACGAGCTAGGTCAGCTAGCTTAGCTTGATAACGGTACCTTGGCTAAAGTTGGTGCTATTCATAATCCAGCAATAATGGCTGCAGACCTGCAAGCAAAGTACAGCAAGTTCCAAGTGCCAAAGGATAAGAGTCTGAGGCGGAGTCTCAAAAGAGAATGTTGAATATTTATTTTGCATCGAAAATCACAACATAAACGTTACTACTAGCCAGAGCATCTGCTACTAGCTAACAGACTGGGTAGCAAGTGCAACAACGTAGGGCTGGGCGATATGGAAAAAAATCATATCGCGATAACGATATGATAATGTTATCATATTTGTCGATATCGATAATTATCGAAATTGTTATAAGTATATAAAAAAAAAGAAAATGTGTTTTTTTTAAACAACAGATGTATGTTTATTTTGCAGCAATTCTTTGTCATTGCCGCCATCTTTAGTGTTACATCCCCTCACACTCCAGTTCTCAGGCTGCAGCTGGTTTAAAAGTGAAAATAAACCGGCTTCTCTGCTGGCTGTGGCTCCAGGGGAGTTGAACAGTTCTGGCTCTGCTAGTTTATTTTCGATCTTTTGGCGCTTTTTTGGTGGACAAACCACCGCACATGTGCACCGTGACTCGTGACTGGAGTCTAGTTCTGCTAGCACACATAGCCTACTGTGTACAGACGGTTTCAAACTGTATTTTAAATTAGAAAGCAAACAAAATAAATGGACAAGAGAAAAATAAATCTCAATTTGGTCAGTATTGTCATTTGGACAAGCAAAGCCATAGTTGCAGGCAAGAAACACAAGTCTGTCCACTGTCTCTGGTTTTAAAACTGCCCTGTTGCAGGTCACAAAAAAAAAAAAAAAAAAACGATTTTTCAATTTTTTTTTTATTTCGATATTCGATATCGATTATTAAAATATATCGCGATATTTATCGTTATCGTTATATCGCCCAGCCCTACAACAACGTCTAACATCCGTGCCGATCCGTGGAACTCATTGGAGTAGGATATATCTGCAGTGCCGCAGCCCCATACTCATTGATTAATGATACTAATACTAATCTATACAATCACCTGTTGTTGAATAAATACCATTACTTTCTAGTTATTACTAAAAAACAGTATATATAAAACAGTATCTGTAGCTGTAAAAAAAAAAATATAATAATAAATGTATATAATACAGGTGCAGCTCAATAAATTTGAATATCGTGGAAAAGCGGTCAGGTGGCGTAGCGGACCAACGCACGAGACGCTGGGTTCGAGCCCAGCTCTCGGCGTTGCTACCAGCTTGGCTGGCCGTTCATACTAATACAATTGGCAGTATTAGGGGGTGGGAAAGCTGGCGGGTGGGAATCTGGCGTTGTGGACAGCGACGCCTACAGGCAGGGTGCGATCCATGGGGGGAGCTCGGTCCGCTATAGCTCCCCTAGATCAGACATCAGCTCCCTTGGGGGTCTCTAAAGCTCCCCTGGGGGTCTCTAAATTACTGAAAATAAATGCTACTTTTGCCATGCATTTCTCATTTTTCTGTAATTTTCTGTATCATCATCGTGTATAATAATAAACGTATGCTATTTTGGATGTATGATTAATCATTTGCGCACTAATTCACACGTAATATGGCAACATGTATGCTATTCTTGCAATTACCATTCGGAGCGCGGCGGCGCTGCAGCCTGCACGCACGCACGGCACAAATCAAACTTGACCCACTTTGTAACTGTGCTGTGACTTGTTGACACAGTGATCGTTTTGACAGCCAGTAAATAAGGTCACTCAGGAATGCATAATGTCTAAACGAAAACAAGTAAGCCTAACCAATTTTGGTTTCACGAAGACAGTGAAGCTGACAGAGCAGCAGGAGGCGGGATCACAGGCGACGCCGTTACAATTACACCTGCTGCTGGTGCTGCTCCGGTGGAGACTATTATTAGTATTACAACGCCCGGTGACCGTGCCGGCGCCTGCGGTCGTATCAGAACACAGGATAGGATACTGTAGACAGTGTTGGATGATGATCTATCATCTATCTAACTAAACGGATACTTTTTTTTTATCATGGAATGTGCTGTGGAAGCCCAGACCGTCCAGACGGCCGGACCTCAACAAGTGAGTTGTCTAGTATTATGTGTTCTGTAGTTACTGAAACTGATTGAATATATGACAGGATTCAAGAGGTTTATTTGTCACATACATACATACACAAGGCCTACAGGCTACAGGCTACATTAACGTCTGCGATCACAGTATCCTCCAAAAGTCTGACTCCTCCCTGAGAGGCTCACCCAAAGACCATGCTATGGTTCGCACACTGCCTACAGGTCAGGTCTCGGCGCTTGCTAAGTGGGGCAGGACTTGGTGGAGATAGCGTGCCCTCCCACAAGTTACACTTCACCAATGAGAGTCCTCGCTGCCAAGTGAAAAGAGCGCCACTGGCTTGACGGCGCACGTCTCGGAGGAAGCGTGCGTTCGACATCAGGACACCCTTGTACCGACTCGTGGGAGAACATGCGTACAACAACCAGGTAGGGGAGGGGGGGAATTGGCACAACGACTAATTGGGACGGGGAGAAAATCAGAGAAAAATAGGAGAAAGAGAAGGTAAAAAAATAAAAAATAAAAATATCGTGGAAAAGTCTATATATTTTGCTCTATTGATGCAGTCATTTGTGCAAAAGGAGCCCCAACCAAGTTCTGAGTGAACATGCATGAACATACTTTTCAGAAGGCCGACATTTCTATATACAAAAGAAAAATACATCTATTTTAAATTTTTTATTGGTGATACAGACTTTTGGGCTTTCATGAGCTGTAAGACATAATCATCTAAATTAAAACAAATAAAGGCTTGAAATATTTCACTTTGTGTGTGATGAATCTATAATCTACGAGAGTTTCGCTTTTTGAATTGAATTACTGAAATAAAATAACTTTTCCACGATATTCTAATTCATCGAGCTGCACCTGTGTATATATATATATATATTTTTTTTTTCTTCTTTAAATGTATGCACTGGTATCGGATCAGTATCGGAATCGGCCGATACCCAAAGCTTAGGTATCGGAATCGGATCGGGAAGGAAAAAATGGTATCGGAACATCTCTAGTTGAATCCCATTGGCTAGTGACAGTCTATAATTGACCAATACAGATAATAGGATCCCATGCAAAGGGACTGCAAGTCTTGGCCCCTTTTTCGCATCTATTCAGAATTTCAGCATTTAAACTTCAACTCCCGGGCCCGTAATCACAATTATTCTGAGAATATATTGAGAGAACTTCGCCTAAGAATTCCTAGCAAGGAGTTTTAACCTGTTAATCTGTAGACCGTTTTCGCCTAAAGGTACAAAGGTAAGTAAATGGAAGATTGCTCCACTTCTGCAAGGTCAATTTGCATGTTCTTGGTATCTAGGAACATCTAGGGACCTGGGGGTATGTATTTCCAGTGTCAGAAATGTTCCGATACCATTTTTTCCTTCCCGATCCGATTCCGATACCTAAGCTTTGGGTATCGGCCAATACCGATACTGATCCGATAACAGTGCATACATAAAAAAAAAATTATATAAAATTATTAAAAAAAAGAAAAATCTTTTTTTTACAGCTACCGTTTTATATATACTGTTTTTTAGTAATAACTATAAAGTAATGGTATTTATTCAACAACAGGTGATTGTATAGATTAGTATTAGTATCATTAATTGACAACTATCACAATGAGTTCATCCACGGAAAGGTTGTTGGGACATTGATTCCACACAGACGTTACACGTTGTTGAACTCCAGAAGGCTCCGGTAACTTCAGTTAGCTAGCAGAGGCTCTGTTGTGATTTTTGCACAATAAATATTCAACATTCTCTTTTGAGACTCCGCCTCAGACTAAACATTATTTGTCACCGATATGGCTGTCCGCAACATGTCATTAATTGTGTGCGAGAGGTAACTTAGATCAGTGACCACGTTAACGTGAGCTAGGTTAACGTGAGCTAGGTTAACGTGAGCTAACTTTAGATGGAAACAAGGAAATCTAACGTTACTGGTGTAAAAGTGATTTACCTTGGAATACTCCTGTGCCAACTTGCTGTACTTTGCTTGCAGGTCTGCAGCCATTATTGCTGGATTATGAATAGCCCCAACTTTAGCCAAGGTAACGTTAAAGCTAAAACTAGCTTTCGGTTAGCTGTTCAGCTAATGCAGAGCTCCCCTTCAACAGCGCTCTGTCGGGACGATGGCATTTAAAGAAAGTATCTGCTGTTAAAATGACAAATGGCATTGACACTTTAATTCATGGTCGATTAAAAACACGTTTGTTTTATAATGCTCACTCAGCAGACCGCAGTGTTGTTGATAAATTACGTCATATGGTATCGGAGCGCAGAATTAGAGGGTACTTGCCGATACCGATACCAGCATTTTAGGCAGTATGGGCGGCATTTCCGATACTGGTATCGGTATCGGAACAACTCTAGTCAGAAATATTGTGTCTGTTACTAGGCTGAGTAAATTGTAATGAAGAAAAGGAGAATATAAATGATGATTTATGATTTTTGCATCTTTGTATGCGGGTAGGAGAAAATGCTCACTGAGCTCATTCACCACCTTATTGAGATCATGTGTACAAAAAAATCTAAGCAAATGAGTAAAGGGAAGATGATTAAACAGAAGGATTTGTAGATACAGTAATTAATGATAATCGATTTTAATTATAAATTCATATTTGACCTTGAACTTGACCTTGACCTTATTATGGCCAAATCATACATCTATGGATAGGGAAAATGCTCCTCTTTCCAATGGCAGGGTTGAATCTGGATTTGCTTGCGGTTTTTACGATAATTAGCATTTTCCGATAAATCGTATAAAACATCGGTAAAATGAAAATATACACTTTGACTACTGTTTTTGATAGGGTTATGGTCTTTACTCTTTGCTACAAAAAATATATATTTAAAGGGGAACTATTTTACTATTTCTTTCACTATTTGGGCACTTTTACACAATTCCTGTGAGTCTATGGAACACCTCTGTAATATATATATTCTTTTTATTCATTGTTTTGTATTTCTAATCAAGTCCTCAAAAACAGCATTTTTCTACCTCAAGATCTCGAGCCGTTTTGAGCCTGGGCTCCAGGTCCAGGTCCAGCCACTGTGTGCAGCTCATCTTGTATCTCAACATTATCATGCAGCGGTGTCTCTCTGACATCACAAATCATCACATTTTCAAATGACTCAGTTCAGTGAGGGTGAATATTGTGAGAGGAGAATTGGAAGAATGCGCCAATATGAGAATTTTGAGACATAGATCATATTAATATAAGTTCACATAGCTAGGAAACAATGCTAAACACTCAAAAAGGCCATTTATAAGATAGTTCCCCTTTAAAAACATTAACCTCTTAACATCCAAGGGCCCACATGTGGATGATTCTTTGCCGACCTTTAGTGGCTCGGGTGTGCATTTCTTTTAATACAATATATAGTTAGAATTAAAGCCCTATTTGTTGCCTGTCGATTGCCCTTTCAGGTGACAAAATCCGTTCAGCGGTTCTCGAGTTACATGCCGATATGTGAGGCGTGCCCCAAAGTACGCAAAAGTACACATTACCACCCCCGACTCCCGGCGCTCTAGTTCCGTCAATCATTTGGCGATCTCGAAAATCTTTGCACAGGGTTGTAGCCAATGAGTGTCGCTTTCAAATGATACCCCATGATATGATAATTGCGGATCTAATACGGTCTCTATTGATCGATTTATGGTAAAGAAAAGCAGGGGGTCCTATAGGGGGACCTTAAGGCTTAACAGGAAGGATTTACTCTCTCGTAAGTGCTCAGAGCAATTCTCGAGTAAGGAATGGCCAGAAATTCTTATTTTGGTGAAGGGGTTTGGTTGACCCTGTTGCTAGGTGTGTGATTGGATGATGAAGGCAAGTGTTGGAAAGCTTTAATTTAGCTAGTTGGAAAATAATTCTCTCAGTTTAGCTTTTTAGAAAACAGTACTCTGGTTAGCTCGTTGGAAGCAATACTTGCAGTATCATCTGGACATTTTTTTTATCCACTTTTTCTCCTCCTATTTTTCTGTATTTTTTCTCCCATCCCAATTTAGTCGTTATGCCAATTCCCCCCTCCCCTTCCTGGTCATTGCGCGCATGTGCCCCCCACTGGTCGGTCTAGGGAGCCCTGAAGTATATCAGATGCTTCCTCCGATACATAGGAGACAGCCAGCAGCCTCTTTTCACTTGACAGCGAGGACTCTCACTGGGGAAGTGTAACGCGTGGGAGGATCATACTACCTTACCCAGTTCCTTCCCTCGCTGTGCAGGCGCCCTGACCGACCTGTAGGAGTCGCTGTTTACAACGACCAGAATACCACCCACCAGCTTCCCACCCGCTGACACTGCCAATTGTGTCAGTATGACGACCGTCACCGCCCAAGCCGGAGGGACCGCTGACAGCCGGATTCAATACCAGTGTCTCTGCGGTGGTAGACAGGCGCTTAGTCCGCTGCGCTACCTGGCCGGAGGACCCGCCCACAACCGAATCACATCACATCACTCCGCCGGATCACAAGATGGCGGACAATAATCTTTAATAAATAAAACGACTAAACGACTAAATATAAAGCGATTCTGTCACTGCGAATGTCTTAGTCCTTTAAACAATGTTGGATGATGTAATTGATGGGTCTTGAATCATTGTGTAACAAAAGAAAAATCGCGGATTGATTGATTGATTAATTTTCAATTTTTTTTCAATTTCTTTTTCCTTCTCTCTGACTGCAGCCCTCACTCTCACACTGTCCGACGCTGGCTCAGTCTCCACCCACCCCCACACACCCCCCCACACACACACACACACACACACACACACACACACACACTCACACACACGCACACACACACACACACACACGCACACACACACACACACACACGCACACACACACACACACTCCTGTCTGCAACGCGGGGGATAGTCAGACTGAGAGAGAGCTGGGTGCTGCGCTGTTCTAAGTGAGCATGGCCTATTGAGTTGATTGATTGATTGATTGATTGCTAATTTTATTACTGTACGCTTGGTTTCCAACTGGTTAAGTTTAGGCTCTCTATAGTAGGTTTAAAAAGAAGAAAAAAAAATAGGGCGAAGAAAACTTTTTTTTCCTATAGGGCAAAGAAAACTTTTTAATTTGTTTTACCTACTTTCTATAGAAGCATCTAAGAATGAAGTTCTATAGAAAGTAGGTCTGCATCCCCTTAACAATTGTGTGTATTGAGCCGTACTAGGCCTGCCGCGATAAGCAATAAATCGATTAATTGCCGCGATAATTAAAATTAATGCAATGATTTTGACGGGCGCGATTAATTGCTATTTGCGAGTTTGTTTTAATGAGGCGGAACCAGTGCCCCTTGTCAGTCACTGTCCGTGTTGGGAGGCGGGCCGCTGGCTTTACTACAGAGCAGAGAGCACAGCACAGGAGCTCCGTGGGGCAACACCACATAGCTTAACTACATTTCTCAATAGTGTTGCTCCTTTTAACCAAGTAGCGTTATTTGTAGTGTAACGTTAGCGTTTTAACGTTAGTAGCTAACGTTAAAACTAACCTAAAGTTAGTTGTTCACCAACAATCTCAACATTTGTTTTATCATTAGCTCATGTCGATCTACTAGTAGCATCAGCAAGCTAACGTTAGCTGGCCCCAGTCCACTAGCAGCATGTCGATCTACTAGTAGCATCAGCAAGCTAACGTTAGCTGGCCCCAGTCCACTAGCAGCATGTCGATCTACCAGCAGCATCAGCAAGCTAACGTTAGCTGGCCCCAGCCCATTAGCAGCATGTCGAAGTAGTAGTAGCATCAGCAAGCTAACGTTAGCTGGCCCCAGTCCACCAGCAGCATCAGCAAGCTAGGATAATCACAACAATACTTCCGGTCCGGTCGGTGGGCTTCAAAATAAAAGTCTAAAACACCGGAAAAGACGGAGCGGTGGGCTTCAAAATAAAAGTTTTGGGAAATAAATTTATCAAAAAAAAAATCTCTAACCGGTCGCAATAATATCGCTTATCGCGATATTTTCGGGGGCAATTAATCGCCCAGCTAAATGTGTTATCGTGGCAGGCCTAAGCCGTACTGTATTATACCCATTCTGCATCTGGTAATAAAATTTTCAATCAATCATTCCAATAATACACAGTTGGATGTGTTAGTTGGTTGGATGCACTTCCGAGCTGCTTCCACATGAGGCAACTTCTCTCAATCATTCCAATAATACACAGTTGGATGTGTTAGTTGGTTGGATGCACTTCCGAGCTGCTTCCACATGGAGGCAAATTGTCTTTTTTGTAGTTGTGGGAACTACTTTTTCTGGCGGATGGTTTTTTCAATAAATCTTCGATTAATGTGTGTTTATTGTATAGCAATAAGGTTGGATGAATGTGGCAGTTGTATAAAAGCTTTACACCACTTGCAGTCGTGATTTGTGAACAATAAACCATGCCTAGGGGGGTCTAACGACCCTCGGCTGCGCCTCGGGCCTAACAACCACCCCTAGGCATGGTTTATTGTTCACAAACCACTCCTGCGCGTGATGTAATGCTTAATTATACAACTGGCGCATTCATCCAACCTTATTGCTATACAATAAACACACATTAATTGAAGATTTATTGAAAAAACCATCCGCCAGAAGAAGTAGTTCCCAAAAAAAAAAAAAAACGTTGCCTCCATGTGGAAGCAGCTCGGAAGTGCATCCAACTGTTCTCAGTAAGACATCCAACAAACTAAGACATCCAACTTTCTCTCAACTAAGACATCCAACAAACTAAGACATCCAACTGTCTTTCTACTAGGCATCCAACAAACTAAGACATCCAACTGTCTTTCAACTAGACATCCAACAAACTAAGACATCCAACTGTCTTTCAACTAGGCATCCAACAAACTAAGACATCCAACTGTCTTTCAACTAGACATCCAACAAACTAAGACATCCAACTGTCTTTCAACTAGACATCCAACAAACTAACACATCCAACTTTTCTTTTCTTACCTACTTTCTATAGAACTTCATTCTTAGATGCTTCTATAGAAAGTAGGTAAAAAGAAAAAAATGTGTCTTTGCCCTAGCCTATAGGAAAAAAAATTAAGTTTTCTTTGCCCTTTATACAACGGCATGCAAATTTCTCGATTCTGATTGGCTGAAACAGTCCATTTACACGTATGTATCTGTCACAATCCACGCTCCTGGTCCCAGGACCCGCCCACAACCGAATCACATCACTCCGCCGTGCGGATTTTTCGGAAAACACAAGATGGCGGACAATAATCTTTAACAAATGGATATGTTGATAGCGTCATAACGACTAAATATAAAGCGATTCTGTCACGGCGAATGTCTTAGTCCTTTAAACAATGTTGGATGATGTAATTGATGGGGCAAAAGAACAAAAGAAAAATCGCGGATTGATTGATTGATTTGATTATTTGATTATTAAATTTTTTCTTCCTTCCCCCTGACTGCAGAGCTCACTCTCACACCCACCCACACACACACACACACACACACACACACACACACACACACACACACACACACACACACACACACACTAAGGCTGAGCCCGAACCCTGTTTTTAGGGTTCGAACGTTCGCCAGGGTTTATCGAACGAACGTTCGAACGTTCGTTTTTTAAAATTTTTTAATACATTTCTTTTTTAATAAAATTATTTTTTTCATTTTTTTAATAATAATTTTTTTTTATTGTATTATTATATATCCTACGGAGGGCGGCATTGCATAGTCTATTGGTGAAAAACATGTTGTTTTACAGTGGTGGCTGTTCATGTAAACATGTAATTAAACAAAGCACTCAGAAGAAAATAAACAAGCTACTGAATCAAAGTATGATAAACAATAGCCCTTGCAGTCACGTAAGGGGCTAGATAAACAAATGCATTAGTTTTGTGGCATTAACGTTATATAGTTAGTGTTACACGTTCAATAACAGGTATTCACTCTTGGTCGACGGGGAGGGGAGCCGGGAGGAGAGGCGCACGCCTCGGCTCAACAGACCCGTCCACCGTCTACCTCGGAACGGCCGGGCTCCCAACACGCCTGCCGCCCGTCCGCCCTACCACCGTTCCGAGGTAGACGGTGGACGGGTCTGTCCACCGTGCGCCTGCTGTTGTTTCCAACGCAACCACCTCCCGCCATGAAGCTTGCGCTCCGTGGCCGAAAAAGGATGGTATTCATTAATGATCCGTCTGCAGGTTCACCTACGGAAACCTTGTTACCGATTACTTCCTCGGCGGAGAGCTAACTACGGCTCCCCGGTAGCTACGGTAAGTCTGTTGAGGCTTGCCGATTGGTGGTAACAGCAGAGGCGGGTGCAAGCGGTGTGACGTAATTGGCAGAATCGCCTGTCAATCAAAATAGAGCTCTGGTTGAGAAATAGTATCCCGCTGCAGCCCGGCAGACCATACTGGTTGAGCCGAGCGCCTCGCATTCACATCACCTCAACCCCGTGCGCATCCTTTATTTTTTTTTCACCGAACGTTCGAACCTATTAATTAAAGTCCGAATGTCAGCGTAACGAACGAACGTTCGAACGTTCGAACGTTCGGGCTCAGCCTTAACACACACACACACACACACACACACACACTCCTGTCTGCAACGGCGGAGGAGAGTCAGACTGAGAGAGAGCTGGGTGTTGCACTGTTTTAAGTGAGCATGGCCTATTGAATTGATTGATTGGTTGATTGCTAATTTTATTACTGTACGCCTGGTTTCCAACTGGTTAAGTTTAGGCCCTCTAAAGTAGGTTTCAAAAAATAAATAAAAAAATAGGGCGAAGAAAACTTTTTTTTTCCTATAGGGCAAAGAAAACTTTTTAATTTGTTTTACCTACTTTCTATAGAAGCATCTAAGAATGAAGTTCTATAGAAAGTAGGTCTGCATACCCTTAACAATTGTGTGTATTGAGCCGTACTGTACACAGTTGGATGTGTTAGTTTGTTGGATCCGTTGGAAGCACTTCCGAGCTGCTTCCACATGGAGGCAACTTCTCTCAATCATTCCAATAACACACAGTTGGATGTGTTAGTTTGTTGGATCCGTTGGATGCACTTCCGAGCTGCTTCCACATGGAGGCAACTTGTCTTTTTTGTTGTTGTATTTTATTTTTGGGAACAACTTTTTCTGGCGGATGGTTTTTTCAAGAAATCTTCGATTGATAATAATAATAATAATAACTTTATTTGTATAGCACTTTTCATACAGAGGTTGCAGTTCAAAGTGCTTCACAACAGTAAAAAATACAGGCATAAAAAGATAGACAGGTAGAATCACAGTGTTTCACATTAGGATCTAGCATCCCAATAGGCTCTCCGCTTGATGCGTGTTTATTGTATAGCAATAAGGTTGGATGAATGTGGCAGTTGTATAAAAGCATTACACCACTTGCAGTCGTGATTTGTGAACAATAAACCATGCCTAGGGGGGTCTAACTACCCTCGGCTGCGCCTCGGGCCTAACGACCACCCCTAGGCATGGTTTATTGTTCACAAACCACTCCTGTGCGTGATGTAATGCTTAATTATCTAGCTGGTTTATAAAAGAAAATGCTGTATAGCAGTCCCAAGATCTTTTTGAATGGTTTTCATGTAGATCAAGTCAAGAGTTTTATTTGTCACGCAAATATGACATTTGTCATGTCATATTTATGGCAATAAAGTCTATTATTCAAAGGATGGAAAGGTGAATAATTGAGCAGTTTTATCATAATCTTATCTTAATTTAAATCCACAATTTGAAATCACTCGTTTTATTAATTTTTTGTTCAAACATAATGGCATGTCTTTATTCATGATGCACGCCAACAGGGTTGGACGAGTGAATACACAGTCCCTTATACCTTCATAGAAAAATCCCACAATTATCTCTGTCTCGCTTTTCTCTGGTCAACACTGCTTTGGGTGCCTGATGCGCATGTGCTGTGATCACAAATAAATATACAGCGATCACAGCACAGCATCAGGCACCCAAAGCCGGAAATAAACCAGTGTTGACCAGTTTATAAAAATTATTTAAAATGTATATTAGCAACGCCGAGCTTTCAAACCCTAGCGCTTGTCTGTCCGAAACCCTTGTGCAACTGTGAGTACCTTGAAATATCTCTGCGATACTTGTACGATGAGCGTTTTGATAGAGAAAAGCGAGACAGAGTTAATTGTGGGATTTTTCTACGAAGGTATAAGGGACTAGACTGTGTATTCACTCGTCCAACCCTGTGTTGGCATGCATCACAGACCCGAAAGGGGCTAGTCAGATTCAAGACTCAAGTCAACCACCAGTGATGTTTATTAGAACCCAAAGTTGATCATTGTCTAATCAATGTATCTAAGCTGATATTGTTTATGGATCTAATAAATATTAGTATCTTTATTTTGTGTTTTTATTGTTTTAATGTGTTGTAAAAACGCAACATCATTGTAAATGACAGCTTGCTCTCAATCATCATCAGATTAAATAAAGAATCAAATTGAAAACTCAGAGGTGATCTCTGTGTGGTCGAGCTGAGGTGGATGACGCACCAGGACAGCATGTTCATGAGATGACGCACCAGTCGGGACTCGGGACCCTGGCCATAGCCCCAAGGCTTCCAGCTCAGTATTCATCCAGATATGCTGATGGGGAGAGCAGTCTCATTGCCTGATATTACATTACCATTGACAATTAGCAGGCTCGATGTCGGGTCAATGTAACATAATAAGGAGACGGTAGCCAAAGTAATCAACAAATAATATTGAATTAATAGTTACCATGGTTTGAATAAAGGAAATATAACGTAACGACAAACAAGAACACATACTGCACAGACAGGATCAGCATCAGACAAATGGGACGACAGAATACTTATACGTGAGGGGATGACGAGACAAGACACACCTGGGTTAATTACAAATGGGCACAGCTGGAGGGGAAAACGATAAGGACTACAAAACAATGACAGGGAACTACAGCTAGACACGACACATCACTATAGGAGCGCCTGATCAGGGCACAAAACACATAACACCTGACATCCTGGTCTTAAGTCGGGGGCAGAGGCAGGTTGGGTACGGCAGCTGCAGGCTCCTCCTCTTCAATCCCGTTGACATGAAACCATAGTAGGGTGTTGCAGGGGAATCCCACCCATTTGAAGAGTTTACACACTGTATATTCTTCCTGTACCCCTGGACCGTTCTGTCAGTATTTGTAAACATGCACCACGCTCTCCTATAGAAATCAGAGAGAGAAACCTCAAATCTGTGATTTGTGGCTGCTCCACAGACAATAATAATAAACTGGACTTTTGAAGAAGTCTTTATTTATCATGCAGTGACACATACATGCAATGGGCGGCACACACTGTGATATATGGTACTCGGGTTCGATTAAGAGTACTGTGTTGACGAGTGTTGTGATCGACTGATGATGTCTGTTGTCGCATTCCTGACCTGACGTTCATAGTAAACCTGATGCTGCGGCTACCAACTATGCTCATGTGTGTTGTCAAGTTATTGCTATAAGGCAGGGGTTCCCAAACTTTTCAGGCCGGGGCCCAGAAAATAAGGCGTCAGAGAGCCGCGGCCCAATGCACAGCTTTTTTTTTTTTTTTTTTTTTTTTTGCCAGGCGACCGATTTTTTAAGCCAAATATCACTTCAATCCTATTAAGTTAGTTCAAGTTAGTTATTCATTTATATGTGCTATTTATGAGAGGGCTAACTTGTTGCAAAATAATAATGATAATAATAATAGCCTCATTAAAATACTATTGTTGCTTCGGTTGTTTTCAGCGTTTTATGTGCATAATCTGTTATTTAGTTTGAAATGTTCGTTGAAATAAGTAGATTTTACATTTTTGTTTATTTATTAAGTTAATATAAAACCATATAGTCACATTTTAGAATACAATAGAATAGAATTTTTGAATACAACTAGAAACACTGTCCTGGCCTGCTTCTAAGTTCAGTGGCCTGACAAAAAAAAATTAAATAAAAAAATAAAAAATAAACAAATAAATTTTTTTTTTTTTTTTTTTTTTTTTTAAATCATCTCGCGGTGGGCCGCGACCCCGACTTTGGGAACCACTTAGTATAAGGAACCCAGTCAAAATTACAACACACAGGAACACACACATGCAATTTTTGGGTCGCAGATGAAATTGAGTCTCTGCACTTGACCCATCCCGTCGTCCTGAACTATCCTAACTGAACTATCCTGAGTACAGAAACAGCATACGTGAATTCTTAAATTGGTGGCATTTCTCTTTTACATAGTATAGTTAACTAACCTGGAGGAATATTAAGGAGATGCATGGCGGTAGCTGGTGTGTTGGAGGAGGATCATGCAGCAGGTTATGATGGTGGTGGAGTCATCTGTTGGGTAAGCTGCAGGTTGAGTCCTCTGGTGGGTAAGCTGCTTCAAGAGGTACTGTTGCAGGTTGAGTCCTCTGTAATATAATATACAATAATATACAAATATATATATAAATAAGTTACCTTTTTTGTAGTGTAGCCTATGTGTGTGAGAGAGTGTATGTGAGGATGTGGTGTGTGTGTGTTTGTTCATGTGTGCTTGTGTGTGGAGAGATTAGTGTTCAGTGTAGTGATGGCCTGGGGGAAGAAGCTGAGTCTGAGTCTTTCTGTTTTTGCCTTCACTGATACACATGCATTTTTCAGGTTGCTAAATATTTTAAGGTTGCATCACCTTCAAAGGCATCACAGCATTGCTCCTTTGAGTGGGAGATGTGAGAACATCTCTAACAATATACACAGTAGAATAGAATAGAATAGAAATACTTTATTCATCCCGAGGGAAATTTCGCACTACAAATTGCTCACAGTAAACAGTAAACATTTAGGTAGCCAAAAGTCACGAGTAAGAATAACAATAAGCCTAAGAATAAAATACGGTCCGGGATATACATTTCCTATGTTACATTCTAATATAAAATATACAGTAAAAATATACAGAAATATACAGTGAGTGTAAATGTGTACTATGTCGGTTTAAAAGTAAAGTAAAAGTCCAGGAAGATAGTACTGTCACCCTGTGCTCAGTGATGCAGTGAGGCACAGTGATGCATTATAAAGTCTGATGGAATGAAGGGCTTCCTGTGCCATTCAGTGCTACATCTTGGGAGTCTTAGTCTAGCACTGAACGTGCTCCTTCTGTCAGCCAAGTCTGTGTATAGTGGGTGGGAGGGGTTTTCCCTGATGGCATGGAGCTTAGCAAGGCTCTCCGCCACCACCGCTAGAGAGTCCAGCTCCACCCCTACCACGTTACTGGCCTTCCTGACCAGCTTATCCAGCCTGTTTGCGTCCCCCGCTCTCAGTCCGCTGCCCCAGCAGGTCACAGCGTACAAGAAGGCGCCTGCCACCACCGACTCGTAGAACATCCTCAACATCCTTGTACAGACATTGAAGGATCTCAGTCTTCTGAGGAAGTAGAGTCGGCTCTGGCCCTTCTTGTAGAGTGCCTCTGTGTGTTTTAACCCGTTCAGTTTATTGTCGATGTGTACACCGAGGTATTTGTAATCCTCAACCATGTCCACATCGACTCCCCTGATTGAAACAGGGTCACAGATGCACTCCTCCTCCTTCCCAGATCCACAACCAGTTCCCTGGTCTTCGTCACATTTAGCTGCATGTTGTTTTTATCGCACCATGTGACGAAGTCCACCACCAGTGCCCGATATTCCTCCTCATCACCATCCTTAATACATCCCACTATCGCAGAGTCATCAGAAAATGTCTGAAGGTGGCAGGACTCTGACCGATAGTGGAAGTCGTTAGTGTAGATGTAGACGGTGAAGAGGGAGGGAGAGAGGACTGTCCCCTGTGGGGCCCCGGTGTTGCTGACCAGTCTGTCCGACACACAGCTCTGTAGGCGCACATACTGTGGTCTGCCCGTCAGATAGTCAACAACCCAGGACACCAGGGGGGCCTCTACCTGCATCGCCTCCAACTTCTCACCCAGCAGCCCAGGCCGTATGGTATCGAAAGAACTGGAGAAGTAAAAAAACATGACTCACAGTGCTCGCCGGCTTGTCTAGATGAGCGTAGGCTTGGTTCAGCAGGTAGATGACAGCATCCTCTACCCCCAGTCGGGGATGGTAGGCTAACTGGAGTGGGTCTAGGTGGGGTTTCATCTCCTGGCGGAGTTGCTCCAGGACTAACCTCTCCATGGTCTTCTTTATATGAAGCACTCAGTAACACTTTAACTCCTTCATTCAACAGTTATGTTGAATAACTATGTTCTCTTGGCAAAAAGCTATGCTCTTTTTTGACTATTTTTGTATCACAAACAGTACTGCATTTGCAAATCTGGTATGTCATAAATGTATAGATGTAGCAGTACTGTCTATCTGTATGTCATGTATGTCATATATGTTATGATGAATTGAAAATGGGGGACCCTGATGTAAACAAGACGAAAGTCTTTCTCTGGTCTGCATCCCCTTAACAATTGCGTGTATTGAGCTGTACTGTACTGTACTACTGTACCCATTCTACAATCTGTTAATAAAGTTTTCAATCAATCAATCAAGTCCTTGAGAGCTCTCTAGGGCCAGGATGCTTTGCAATCTTTGGAGAGAACTTTCTCAGAATTTGACCATTAATGGACTGCATTTATATATCACTTTTATCCAAAGCTTTACAATTTGTTCCTCACATTCTCCCATTCATTCACACACCGATGGTGGAGGCAACCATGCAAGGTGCCAATCTGCTCATCGGGAGCAGTTAGGGGTTAAGTCTTCGACACGCTGGGAGGAGCGGGAACCGAACCGCGAACCTTCCAATTACCAGACGACTGCTCTACCTCCTGAGCAACTTTTAGTGTTTGGAGGCTTTGTGGAAATGGGCCCTAACCTCTGCGATATTGTGATCTTCCAATGAAATTATACATCCTTTACAGGTTATCTCACTCCAAATACAGTATAAAAGACTAAATTACTGGTAACAGAAGAAAAAAAAAGGAACCAGGGGACAAAGTCTAACTACTGTCAATTTACCACTATCACATGCAAATATGCACACGCATGCACGCAATATATGTGTGTGCATGCACAAACAAACAAAACATGTCGCTGCTGTCGGGACAAAACCTCATAACTCCAAAAACCCAACTTTTCAGCAGATGAAAAAAACGAACACAGATTTGAGGGTGAATAGAGTTAGGAGGTTTAGACAGATGATCGGTTTAATGCTTTCCCATTGTTTAAACTTTGTAAAACCCACACACACATATGGAGGATGATCTACGGAGTTGATTTATATAATAAAAAAAAAATTCAAAAAATGGAGTTATGAGGTTTTGTCCCGACAGCAGCGATGTGTGTGTTAAAACTAGTAGATTGACATTATATATTAGTTACAGGCATGTTGGCTCAAAACAAGCATGTGCCCCCCCCCCCCCCCCCCCCACACACACACACACACACATGTAGGCTATAGCCACCACCGTCTGTTACCTTGTTAACCAACTGCTGCTGGCAAGATAATCGAATTCAGCTTCCACTGTGATCGTTGCACAGTGGACTGTCACTGTGCATGTGTGTTTCAGGGGAGAGAGAGAGAGAGAGAGAAACAGTAGAGAAAGGAAGGAAGGGAGGAAGGAAGAAAGGGAGAGTGAGCAGCAGCTGCTGCCTTCCAGCTTCCCGTTTCCACGTTAAACCCCTGCATTGCAGCACTGCCTGCAGAAGCTGCGAGGGTGCAGTCTTCTCTACATCCTTCTTGCTGCCTTACAGGCAGGACATCACATTGACCAGAAGCCCCGGTGCAACTCAGCACAACCACACATTAGCATCAGCTGCCTCACACGCACGCGTTCATTATCTCCGCGTTTGATAGTGGCTGTGTTGTCGTTATCTGACTGTCCACGCTCAGCAGCCATCCACAAAGGGCTGACTCGCCCTCTGAAGAGATGAAAGAGGGAGACCTGGCCAGTTGACTGAGTGATGTTAACAGATGCGTTGAGAGAGAGAGGGCCGGTGGTATCCCATAATGCACTAGGAATCCTGAGTGAACCAATGGTGGATCCGATCCCTCCTGTAACCACCGCTGCCCTGGTGAACTCGGTAGCTGCGGTATGACACGGCATAAATTCAGACACCAAAGCTGCTGAGTCAACAGATGACATGGTGATTGGTCAGCTCTCGAGCAGGGCAGGGGACTGGATCTGGTCACCACTGCCAAATAGCTGTGAAGAGATTAGTCAAGACCTTCCACATGTGTTATGTATGACAACATCTCCCAACCAGACTGTCACAGATTATTATAATTTCTTTTTAAACTTTTTCTCCTCCTATTTTTCTGTATTTTTCTCCCATCCCAATTTAGTCATTATGTCAATTCCCCCCTCCCCTTCCTGGTTGTTGCGCGCATGTGCCCCCCACTGGTCGGTCTAGGGAGCTCTGACAGCGAGGACTCTCACTGGGGAAGTGTAACGCGTGGGAGGATCACACTACCTTACCCAGTTCCTTCCCTCGCTGTGCAGGCGCCCTGACCGACCTGTAGGAGTCGCTGTTTACAACGACCAGAATACCACCCACCGGCTTCCCACCCGCTGACACTGCCAATTGTGTCAGTATGACGACCGGCCAAGCCGGAGGCACCGCTGACAGCCGGATTCGATACCAGTGTCTCTGCGGTGGTAGACAGACGCTTAGTCCGCTGCGCTGTCACAGATTATTTCTGTAATTTTCTGATCATGGAGGGGAATATCTTGACTAATATCATGCCGATATTACAGCAAACTAGAAAGCACTGCAGTCTTTCACATTCTGCTTTTATTTTCCCAAGAACATTATGTCATGCGTCTTGTCAACTTCTTACAAAAGTTGTACAATTAAAATGGACAACAAAATGAATAAATATTAAGTCTGATATGAATCAATCCTCTTGTTAACGGGTCCTAAAATGTGTTATCGCTGTTTCTAAAAACAGGCATCTGGTCTTGACGCTTCATCAATCACCATGCTGCTGCATGCAACGGCTTGCATCATATGGTGCCGTGTACATTTTAAACGGCTGCCACCCCCTGCATGAATATTCCATCCAATTATGGTCACTACAATCTGAGCAGACCAAGGCAACATACCTCAGGAATGAGCTGCTCCACAATGAGACCCCAAAGGTCTTTATTTCAAGAGCAGTCAAAATACGTTTTCTGAGGCACTGCCCATTATGCTATAAAATGTATAGCCTTCTTTAGAATTGTATTGTAATTGACCATTAACTATAAAATTACAAATGTGTTTTGTCACCTACTGTACATAGGATTGATACAGATAACTGTTAAGGTTATTCTCTTGCATAAAGATAATAATATAGCCTAGTACATTGCTTGTATACCAGAAATTGGATTTTGTGCAAATGTGATGAAATTGAGTGGTTTGGGACCTTTAGGATGTCGGTAAATATAAAACTGGAGGATTAACATTTTCCATTCACCATAAGAGTAATTTTTTTAGTCTTTTTTATCTACTTTTTCTCCTCCTATTTTTCTGTATTTTTCTCCCATCCCAATTTAGTCGTTATGCCAATTCCCCCCTCCCCTTCCTGGTCGTTGCGCGCATTTGCCCCCCACTTGCCGGTCTAGGGAGCCCTGAAGTCTATCACATGCTTCTTCCGATACTTAGGAGACAGCCAGCAGCCTCTTTTCACCTGACAGCGAGGACTCTCACTGGGGAAGTGTAACGCGTGGGAGGATCACAATACCTTCCCCAGTTCCCTCCTTCACTGTGCAGGCGCCCTGACCGACCTGTAGGAGTCGCTGTTTACAATGTCTTGAAACCCCCTGCAGGTTAATTAAATCAATTACATGAATTATAAATATATATACATAGACCATTTCTCACCATGTTATAGGGGTTTTGAGAGTCGGGATTGTAGTTATAACGCTCTTTTTTGAGTTTTTGATAATACTTCCTGTCATAATGATATATCATATCTCCACATCATATATTTCTGCCGAGATTGCTGAGCTCTTTAATAATTAATTATATGTTTGAAGTTAACTGATCTGGAACCACTTTTTGTGAAACAACTTGTATAACCTTTACCTATAAGCCTACTGCGAGGGGCAAGTGGGCTGGTTTGAGTTAGACGCGTGCTTGAAGAATTCAATGTCCAGAGTGCTCGTATCATTTTCGATATGCCAATCCTTTTATTGACCTTTTTTCCTCCAAATAATATAAAACAAATACTCTTTAACTAATAACACTGAACGCCGACCTATACGGCACATCAACACAAACACGACAAGACACGGTCAAAAACTGTTTGGCTATTCCCCTTGCGCACCTGCGGCTCGTCACCCACTGATCAGTATAAATGGGTAACCAACCCCTGTGGTGGTTGCCATGGTGACTGAAAATGCCACACCTCTGCACCGTGAGTACAAATAAAATGAAATAAACAGAAGGGCATTTTGGCTCCAACACGCCGGCCCCTAATTGAGAATGGCAGGAGGCCAGGAACAATTCAAAATAATATTTACGTAATGGAGCCAATAAATTCATACAAAAGAACTAAAAAAACAATTCTCGGAATTAGAAGTTTAAATTGCAGCTTCTTGAAGCAAGCAAAGTTTAGTTACTGGTCTACACTCGTGCAGAACGCACCAGTCCTTTCCTGTCGGGATAGGTCTCCAGGACTCTTCCAAGTAACCAGGAACCACATGGAGCTGTAGCGTCTGCGATCAATACAATGTCTCCAGGGACAAGACTTTGTCTCTCCTTACTCCACCTCTGCTGCTCCTGTAGCAAAGGTAAGTATTCTCTCAGCCAGTGTTTCCTGTTCCACTTTGTCTGCATCTTCATGACTCAGTTAGTTTCTTTTATGACTCATCTCCAATAGAGTCTTTCTTAGTTTCAAGATCCAAGCAACTGACCTCTTCAACCTTTTCCAGTCAGACAAGTAGGTGATCAGTTGGTGTGTGGCACTTGGTGCATTGACAATTACTGCATTGATGTTGAGATCCTTTTTGACCTCAGGGTCATCAGCAGAAATTGTTGTACTCCAAGATACCATCTGGCCACTCTTCCTCCTCTGGTTTCCAAAGAAACTCAGGGCCTTTAATCCACCTTCTGTTGGTCAGCAAATCATCCATCTTAACTCCCTTTGAAGCTTTGTCAGCAGGGTTCTGAGTGGTATGAATGTACCTCCACTGCGTGACATCAGATGTTCTTTGGATGGCAGAAATCCTGTCTCGGTGGAACTTCTCATCTCTCCCAAACTTCCTTTTAAGTCCAAGGATGCGTTGCCTAGCAACAAACTGATTGTTTGGCAGAGACACTTCTTTCCTTTTAAAGGGAAGCTCCAAGGTGTAATGTCCGTCTTGAAGTTTGCATGAATCAGTCATGATTTCCATGAACTTCATATCATCCCGCGACATTTCCTCTTTGTCTTCTGATGACCTTTCATTAAAATCATGGTCCTCCAGATTAGTTATAGAGATCCTATTAACAATAGCAGCGGGGTAGACACTCTCACTCCGCTGCTCACTGTAGCCTGAAAGGGGACCATTAATGACCCACCCCAATAGGGTCTTAATGGCATATGGCCCATTGCCACGACTGTTCACAACTTCCCAGGGTTCAAGCATTTTGGAGGCATTGGTACCTATCAATAACTCCACATCAGCTTGAATCCGAGGAAGGACAACCCCATCTAAGTATGGCCACTTAGCCAACTCCTCTTTGCTAATGATGTTACTTGTGGTTACGGGCATCCTCTTCTGGGTGTAGACCTTGGGCAGGTCATAGAACTGTTTCCCAGTGAGGCTGGAGATCTCCAAGTCTGTCAGCATGTAGCTGGACACAGATGCCTTTGGGCCCATGGTATGTAAGCTGATTTGTGTTTTCCTTCCTGTAAGGTTCAGCCTTCTCATTAGGGTTTCTGAACAAAATGTGTCAGTGCTGCCTGGATCTAAAAATGCATATGTTGTAATGATGTTGTCTCCCTTGCTGGACTTCACCTGTACAGGCAAGATTGACAGAGCCCCATTGCTGCTTCCGGCCCCTGTTTGTCCACATGTCTGCAAAGAGATCTGTGCGTTACTCACCGAAGGTTTCTTTGGCTGGTTTGTGTTGCTTGCTCTCTCCTTCTGATTTATATGAAGAACACTGGGATGGTTTTGGCTGCACACCTTGCAAGTCAAGCGCTTCTCGCAATTCCTGCTAAGATGTCCAATGCGAAGGCAGCCAAAACAGATTCCTTTTTGCCTTATAAAAGTAATCTTGTCCCTGTGTGTCTTCTCCTCCATCTGAGGACATTGATCCAGAGTGTG
The DNA here is from genome assembly GCF_963971535.1 of Notolepis coatsorum. Lineage (NCBI taxonomy): Eukaryota > Metazoa > Chordata > Actinopteri > Aulopiformes > Paralepididae > Notolepis > Notolepis coatsorum. The sequence continues at coordinate 98,489,853 of NC_140170.1, forward strand.
GTTTTTAGAGCAACATACACAAGTGTTGGTGTTGTGAGCACATGCATTTCTTTGCTTTGCAGGGGTTTCGATAGTAACTGTGGTTGCAAAACTGTCTCCTGTGAATTTGGGTTTGATTTGTGACTTCATTCTGTTCATGTTCATAGGTCTACTTCCTGTACTTGGTGGTGTATTTTGAATGTCTCCGAAGACTGGGTCTGAGACAATCTTTACCTGGCGCTCAATGAATGTGACAATATCCATGAATTGTGGTCTGCGATGGTGTTTTTCCATTATCGAACCTACAGAGACTCTCCAATTCTCTCTGAGCTTGTATGGAAGCTTTGAAATCAGTACTTTCATGTTCGCTGGCATATTGAGTTCCCTCATGTACTGGACATTCTCCATAGCATTACAGCACTCCCGAAGGAAAAGAGCATAGGCTTGAAGCCTTGAAGAGATTTTATGTCTTCAGCCTTCACTAGCGGCCAGTTGAGCATCTTCTCCATGTAAGCTGCTGTGATTTTATATTCATCTCCAAAGTGTTGTTCAAGTAGGTACTTAGCCATATCATAGCCTCTGTCTGGAGCTATGTGTTGACAGCTACGCACAAGCTCTTTAGGCTGATCCCTGGTGTACTTCTCCAAGAAGTACAAACAATCACCTCTGTTTCTCGTGTTCTTCTCCACACAATGAACAAATGCTCTGACAAAGGTTCTGTACTGCAGAGGATCCCCATCAAAATATGGAATCTCTCTTGGTGGCAGTAAGTGAGTGGTTTGCTGCTCCACTAGCATTGCTGTTATCTCATTTTGTCTTTTTAATAGGTTGCATACAACTGAGGTTTCATTGCTTTGAGGTGAAATTACAGTTGGGGTCGTTAGCTGCACAGGAGGGTCCACGTGAGTTGTATTGTCCTGTGCTCCATCCCAAGACACATGTTGTCTTTGTAAAGATGGCGGTTGTGTTTGAATTAGGCTTGGGCGGTATCATTTTTTTCATACCGTTATACCTTGATTACCTAATACCCCGGTATACGGTATATGACGGTATGACTTCATTATCATCAGCAGGGGGGGGGGGGGGGGGGGGGGTGGCAACCCGTGTTACCAAGTAAACAAATCACGGAGATGGCCAGTTCGCCCGCAGCATCCTAGTGCTAACGTTAAGCTCTCAGAATGGTAGCAGTTCTCCCGCAGCATCCTAGTGCTAACGTTAAGCTCTCAGAATGGTAGCAGTTCTCCCGCAGCATCCTAGTGCTAACGTTAAGCTCTCAGAATGGTAGCAGTTCTCCCGCAGCATCCTAGTGCTAACGTTAAGCTCTCAGAATTGTAGCAGTTGGCCCGCAGCATCCTAGTGCTAACGTTAAGCTCTCAGAATGGTAGCAGTTCTCCCGCAGCATCCTAGTGCTAACGTTAAGCTCTCAGAATGGTAGCAGTTCTCCCGCAGCATCCTAGTGCTAACGTTAAGCTCTCAGAATGGTAGCAGTTCTCCCGCAGCATCCTAGTGCTAACGTTAAGCTCTCAGAATGGTAGCAGTTCGCCCGCAGCATCCTACACACAACAACAACACACACTCTCGTTACCACACCGCTTTACGGTATTTTCACAGCACTGTCGCAACATTACCGTAAAGCGTGAACACCGTTGTGATCATACACAACAGTTAGCTCTCAGAATAGCCAGTTAGCCCGAAGCACCAGCAACAGTAAGCGTGTCTCATTTAATTTCACCCACTGAAGCGGGGTTCCCCTCCTCCTCCTCCTCCTCCTCCTGTGTGTAGACAACCAGCTTCTGCGTGGCTCGCTCCACTAGTGAGGACTGGTCTCGCCCTCTGCTGGCGCGTGTGTGCACTACAACAAAACTCCGTTTTGACGGTATTGATTTTCAATACCGTCGGGATTTCTAAATACCCTGGTATACCGTAATACCGTCATACCGCCCAAGCCTAGTTTGAATGAGAGTTGGCTGTAACAGCATAGATTGTTGTTTTTGCCAAAATGGGGGCTGTTGAATGGGTGTTGGCTGCATCAAGTGCATAGGTTGTTGTATTTGCCAGGGTGGTGGTTGTTGAATGGGTGTTGGCTGCATCAAGTGCATAGGTTGTTGTATTTGCCAGTGCGGTGGTTGTTGAATGGGTGCTTGTTGCTGTTGCATAGCTTGTGGTTTCCATAGTGATGGTTGTTGCACATATGATTGCTGTGCAGATGGTTGCTGCAGTTCTGGTGGTTGCATAGACGGTTGCTGTGGTAGTGATGTATATTCTTTTGCATGAGGATTGAGAGTGACTGAGGGTTCCTTTAACCGTGTTCCTTTCCTGAAGTAGGAGTCCATTCCATCTGACTGTGTGAGTGAAAGAGCTTGACGACTGGGGGATTGTAATACTGCTAGTCTTGCGTTGCTAGCTGCCAGTTGTGCATAAAGCTCCATCGTTTCCTTTTTCTTTTTCAGGATCTGTTCCTGCTCTTCCAGAGCGTATTTAAACTCCTCCAGAGCGTGTTTATCCTTTTTCAGGATCTGTTCCTGCTCCTCCAGAGCGTGTTTATCCTTTAACGCTGCAGCGCGAATCACAAGTGAAGCTCTATCTGCCTCGGCCTGTAAGCGAGCTGCTGAGGTAGAAGATCTGCTGGACCTGCTGGTACCAGACCTTGTGTGACCTTTGTGAGCAGATTTTTTACTTCCCACATTAGAAATGCTGTCATTTGGATTAATTAGATTTTGCATGTCCTCCTCATCTTTATTAACACTTTCCACATTAGAAATGCTGTCATTTGGATTAATTAGATTTTGCACGTCCTCCTCATCCTCATTAACACTTTCCACAGTTTTGGTAATTTTTGTCCATGCATTCATGTGATCAATAAAGTCATTGACATTGATCATTTTGGCCTTGAACCAAATGTCATGTTTTCCCCTTTCCTCGGGAGGTACTATTGGCAACAGAGCCTCCTGGTTTGCTGCTGCTTCCTTGCATATGTGGAGATATTGCATAAATGCGCATTGCACCTCCTGTTTGCATCCACTTTGCATTAACCCCAAAATCGTTTTTTGCAAGTTGGAAGCCTTGTTAAATTTAGATTTATGTAATTTATGTAATGTGTCAATTTTATCCAATAGGGCTTTTGGTGTTAATTTGCTCTTGCGTTTTGTGACCTGTTGTGCTTCGGTATCAACATTGTGTGTGATTTGACCTGTGTCCACCTCGGACTGTGTTTTAGCCACTGTGGGTGTGGGCTGTGACTGTTTTGCAGTCCTTTCAACCAATGAAGGTTCTTTACAATGCGTTTCAGCCGTGCGGGCTGTTCAACCTGCATAACGCTAGACTCTGCTGGATTCTGAACACCTTTATCAGAATCCATATCAGCAATATAAGACCAACAGATTCAGTATGAAACGGTACCTTTGGTTAAACCACAATAAACAAAACCCACAGTTAATCATCACATGGTTAAACGTTTTAACCAAACCTTAAACACACACATACACACGAACGGGTTGCGCAACCATAAAACCACCAATGCATTGGAATTTCCCTTTTTATATTTTTCTCAATTGACCCTGTGTGCACACATTTGTTTTTTATATGGCCATAAGATATACCTGGTAGCGCGCTACATACCTGTTCGTTGCGCAGTGCTGTCGGGGCCGTTTGACTTTATTCTTTGAACTTCGAAAAGTCTTCAAACAGCGCTCCTTGTCCTGTCCTGACGATGCTGGGCAGCTCCCGATCCGTCCGCTCGTCCACACGGTGCTGGGCAGCTGGTGGTCCGTCCGCTCCTTGACGGTGCTGGGCAGCTCCCGATCCGCCCGCTCGTCCTGACGGTGCTGGCGTATCTTGGTCCAGATTGTCCACGTTCCGCGCAATTCCAAGCGAAACGGTGAACCAAACAGTTGTCACTAATGTCTTTCAGCGGCCTCAGAAATCAAAACACTGTCTCGCTGATCAGCTGTTGAATCATGAGCGCAGAGCGCGCTGTCTCGCTGATCAGCTGTTGAATGAATCTTGAGCGCCCAGCGCGATTATCCTCGTCTTCCAATAAATAACAAAGGCAATTGTCCATTTCAAACGAAGAGCCTTAGTTTTTGACTAATGTAGAACCTTTACCTATAAGCCTACTGCGAGGGGCAAGTGGGCTGGTTTGAGTTAGACGCGTGCTTGAAGAATTCAATGTCCAGAGTGCTCGTATTATTTTCGATATGCCAATCCTTTTATTGACCTTTTTTCCTCCAAATAATATAATACAAATACTCTTTAACTAATAACACTGAACACCGACCTATACGGCACATAAACACGAACACGACAAGACACGTCAAAAACTGTTTGGCTATTCCCCTTGCGCACCTGCGGCTCGTCACCCACTGATCAGTATAAATGGGTAACCAACCCCTGTGGTGGTTGCCATGGTGACTGATAATGCCACACCTCTGCACCGTGAGTACAAATAAAATGAAATAAACAGAAGGGCATTTTGGCTCCAACACAACTTATTGATCATGTTGCTTTAGCCGGCAGTAGCATGGGTGGCTGATTATGTGACATGGGGCTCTCCACCATTATCAAAGAAGCTCATCACTACGTAGGTTGTATAAATTGTAAATGTATTGTAGTACATATTTCCAACATGAAAAAGATTCATGTATCCATCAAAAATCTGCAGGTGCCTTGCCAGAGTATTTTAGAGAAAGAGCAGAGCCAGAATTAATGAAGCCCATTTTAGAGGAAATACTACAAAAACAGGATACCAGTGTCTTTCTTTAGCTAATGGTTAGCAGTATAGTAGAGGAGAGGGGTAAGCGTTACACATCACAGTGACCAATTGCAGCCACTCTTATTGTCTGGGACCAAATACGGCCACGCCCCACTCCCAGCAAAAAGTGGGAATCTCTAGAATGGGTTTGGGGCGGCGCTGTATACGGAAGTAGCTCTCAAGGTGACGATTAGACAACACGTTTTTGTTGTCAGTAGATGGCAGCATTGGTTTAAAATTAAAGGATGAAAATGTTGAGAACTACAACACTGCATTTCCCAAGAGCGTTAGCACAGGTCGCAGGTCACTGGGATGTGTCTATATTCTCCGACGTGATCTGAACAGCGTTAAACTATTACTGCGACCTCGGTATAGCGACCGAGAATGGCCAACTAATTATCTTAACAAAAGTGCGCTGGTAGCGTTACATATGTTGTCTAAAGGGGGACATATGGTACAATTTAAGATTCTAATGATAATCGGCATATAAAGGACAAGATAAAGCATCGTTAATTTGTAAGAAACCTCAATGAAAACGGTGCAGGGTGCTATTGTTATGAAAATGTGATAGAATCCTATAAAAATGTGGACGCATTTGGCCTACGTTCCGTTAGTATGCTAGTAGCTCCAGGCTGAAGGGAGAGAGCAGAGGAGAGGGGTAGGAGTTAGTATGCTATTATTCAGTCTACTCTGCATGGAGAGAGAGACCAGAGGATAGGGGTAAGAGTTAGTAGGGCTGGGCGATATGACGATATTATATAAATATCGGGTACAGTTCATTAACGATACACTTTTTCAACGTATCGTGGATATCGTGATGTTTTGCCCAAGGTGATTGTGTCGCGTCAATCTGTCCACACGTTACTCGTTCATATCTCAGCCCGTGCTGAGATATGCCCATTCCGCGGTCTGTTAATAAAGTTTTCAATCAGACAGATGTATGGAAAGGCTTTTATTATAACATTCGTTGTAGTAAAATCATTATGCCTCATTTAGTCATCCTGTGGAGCACTGGTCTCCTACTCGACGGCCGCGGGGAGCTAATGTTAGTAGCTTTGTTGTTGTTCACACAGGACATTCAGGAAGTCAAAAAAATAGCGCTTGCCGATTGGTGCTAAGAACAGCAGGGCGGGGGCAAGCGGTGTGACGTAATTGGCAGACTCGACTGTCAATCAAAATGATTATGTTTCCGTCAGAATGAATGAATGAAAACTTTATTAAAAGGTTGCAGAATGGGTACAATACAGTACATGAGGATGAAGACCAGAAAAATACTTTTGGCTTTTTTACATAAGGGTCCTCCATTTTCAATTCGTCAAAACATTTAGAGACATACATATATACAGTAGTTTCATAAAAATGCTATTGATTGATTGATTGATTGATTTAAAACTTTATTAACATATTGCAGAATGGGTACAGTACAGCTCAATACATACAATTGTTAAGGGGATGCAGACCAGAGAAAGACTTTAGTCTTGTTTACATCAGGGTCCCCCATTTTCAATTCATCATATTTCATATCTAAATCATATAATATCTCATTGCTAAATATATGCAATATATAATCTAATAATCTAAATCTAATATATAATATAAAAATGCTAAATGCATGGGTATTTTATTTTGTCTTTAATGTTAGCTTGCAAACTCAAATACTGTCTTGGTAAGCCTCATAATGAATTGTTTGGGGTAAAAAAGAAAAACATTGTGATGTGTATCGTGTATCGCCGAAAGGTCAGAAAATATCGTGATATCATATTTAGGCCATATCGCCCAGCCCTAAGAGTTAGTATGCTACTGTAACGGTAGTAGCTCCAGTCTGCATGGAGGGAGAGAGCAGAGAAGAGGGGTAAGAGTTAGTATGCTACTGTAGTAGCTCCAGTCTGCCTGGAGAGAGAGAGAGAGAGCAGAGGGGCAAGAGTTAGTATGATAATTGCTCCAGGCTGAAGGGAGAGAGCAGAGGGGTAAGAGTTAGTAAGCTAGTAGCTCCACTCTGCCTGGAGAGAGAGAGAGAGAGAGAGCAGAGGGGTAAGCGTTAGTAAGCTAGTAGCTCCAGTCTGCCTGGAGAGAGAGAGAGAGAGAGAGAGCAAAGGGGTAAGAGTTAGTAAGCTAGTAGCTTCACTCTGCCTGGAGAGAGAGAGAGAGAGAGAGAGAGAGAGAGAGAGAGAGAGAGAGAGAGAGCAGAGGGGTAAGAGTTTGTATGCTAGTAGCTCCAGTCTGCCTGGAGGGAGAGCACTCAACACAGTGGGATACAGGGCACCTGCGGCGCTCTCTCCAGCAACCATCAACTGCATGCATCTCACCTGTTGCTGCTTCCCCCAGTCTGGGAGCAGGCAATTGGGGAAATACTTGCCCTCAATTATCCTCCCCAGTGGCTTGCGTTGTGGGCCGACAGAGGCATTGGGGTGCCACACATGGGAATGACCTTGTGGATTTGGCTAGCATTTCCTACACACACAAGAGATGGTTGCAAAGAGACTCAACAGTCAGTTTGAATAATGACGATGTAGTTCAAATGTAATGTACTGAAAACATTATGTCAGTATTATAACCAAGTAAGCAAAATACAAGCTGTAATCAACTATTTTAACAAGACCAATGTATGGAAAAGTATATGACTACTAGTACAGACTGATGCAGTGGCAATGGGGAACTCTTGTTTATTGTGAACAAGCTAGATTAAATTAGATTCAACTTTATTGTCATTGTACAGAGTACAAGGAAATGCAGTTTTGCATCTAACCAGAGTGCAAATAAGCAGTAAATTGCAGTGCAATGCAGTAAATGCACATTATGTATAATGGGAATATGGGGAATCTAAGGCATACAGTATTAACAATAATGATGTACAGCAGTGGTGCCCAACCAGTCGATCGCGATCGACAGGTAGATCGCGGGCTGATTTCAAGTTGATCTCGATGAATAAAATGAGATTATTAAAAAAAAAAAAAAAAATTTTTTTTTGCAAAATCAACTCTGCCTCTCCTTGTTAACTACAACAAGCAATGCTGTTTGTTATTCAAGGTGAGGTCGGACTCGGCACTGACAGATTTGTGTTCATTATGCTGCTTTTATAAAGCCTCAAATGACTGCTTACAATATACAATTTTGGCTGGTAGCTCTCGGCTAGGTGGTAAATTAAAAAGTAGATCTTGGTTCAAAAAAGGTTGGGGACCCCTGATGTACAGTATGAACAGAGTGAGTATACACTATATATACAGTAGTATAAATATGAATACGTTATAGGGAATATAATCAATGTAGCCAGTGGTTTAAATAAGATGAGTAGATATGAAATATATATAGAATATGGAAGATATGAAAAATTATTCAGTATTAAGTTAGTGAGCTTTCCATGTTGCATCAGTCGTAGTTCACCAGAATCTGAGGAGACGGGAGGTGGGGTTTCCTCAGTCTCCTCAGCAAGAAGAGACATTGGTGAGCAGGGGGCGAAATTAAAGCCTGCCGCCCGCCAGGGGCGCTCAGTTTTTACCTTTGGCGCTTGCCACTGAGAGCCCTGCCCGCCGTGTGGCGTGTGGACGTGTAGTTCATAACGATACTCTTATTTTGAAAATCTGTGCGGGTCTCATTTCCGGCCCAAGCGCAGCTAGAGTCATAATATCGATGGCTCCGGCAGTTAGCAGCATTCGGTTCGTATGATATTCTTATTTTGAAAAAAAACGTGGCAACGAGTCATATCCGCCCAGCCGGGCCAGCCCTGCAAGCGGGATACTATTGGCTTCTGCTCGTATAAACACAGAGCGGCCTGCAGCTCTAGTGCCACTGCTAACGTTAAGCTCTCAGAATGGTAGCAGCTCGCCCGCAGCATCTAGTGCTAACGTTAAGCTCTCAGAATGGTAGCAGCTCGCCCGCAGCTCTAGTACTAACGTTAAGCTCTCAGAATGGTAGCAGTCTGCTCTAGTCTAGATCGGACCTCCATGAGCTGCATAATACCTCCGTTCCCTCGTTAGCTAGCTCGCGTTAGCTAGCTCACTTAGATCGATCTGTCCCAGTAAACTAAATTGTCTTAACGTTATCTACCGGGCTAGCAGTAGCTACAGATAGCTCCTGATATCAATGTCTTATAACATTGATTGAATGCGTATTCTAGCTGAGGGCATGTTGAATGTGATTTGACAAAATAACCGTAACGTTAAAAATAGGTCCAGCTGCATCGCCGGAGAATCCTTGCATGCTGAATGTAGGGTCTAGCTGAATATAGGGTCTAGCTGCAGGGCCGGAGAATCCTTGCTGGAGCTGGAGGCTACTCAAGTATACACACAGACAGTGGAGCTGTTTGCAGATAGCAAGCATTTTGACTTATTGCGTGGTGGCGATGTCTCGCAGATAATACAACTACAAGTATGATTATATAATATATATTTTATTTAAATTTTTTTTTTATATAAAATATATATATATATATTTTTTAATCAAAAAAATTTTGGCAGGTAAGAAATATGCTTGGCGGGTAGACTCTTCCCATCTACCCGCCACTGGCCGGTGAGTCAAAAAGTTAATTTCGCTCCCTGTTGGTGAGCCTTCTTGACCAGGGTTGAGGTGTTGAGTGCCCAAGAGAGATCCTCAAGAGATGTGGGCGCCCAGAATTTTTTTACTGGAGACACACCAAACCTCCATCCCGTTGATATGGATGGGAGTGTGCATGCCTCTTTTAGGCTGCGGTTACATTAGGGCCAGAACGATTCGTTTCAGTTTTGTTTTTCAGAACGCTACGTAATGGCAGGCAAGTTAGACGTCGTTTTGTCTCCTGACCACTGCTGGTCTCTGACAAGAACAAGTTACAGGTTGAAAAAACCCTCAGTTCGGAACTAGGCAGAATCTGCATATGGCTCGCTGATAACAAACTATCATTACACATGGGCAAAACAGAGTCCATTCTCTTCGGTTCAAATAACAAACTCAGCAAGACCGACGGCTTCTCAGTTACAGTGGGTGACAATATTGTCACAAGGAAAGATGAAATTACCTACCTGGGTTCCATCCTAGAGGCTAATCTCTCCTGTGACAAAATGGTATCCAATGTAATAAAAAAAGTCAACCAACGAACTCGATTCTTGTACCGGATCTCCTCTCTGGTAAACAAGAATACCCTGAAGACTCTGGCAGGAGCACTCATTCAGGGGTACTACGACTATGCTTGCACCTCATGGTACCAAAGCACCTCAAAGGCGCTAAAAACAAAATTACAAACATCTCAAAACAAACTGGTCAGACTACTGCTTGACCTTACTCCTAGAACCCACCTCACCCCTGCCCACTTTGACAACCTAGGATGGCTTAGAGTAGACGACAGAGTACAGCAACTTGCAATGGGCCTGGTCTACAAGATACACTACACGACCAAGGTACCCATGTACATGTCAAAATACTTCCCAAAGGTCAGTGAATACCACGATCACAACACCAGAGGGAGCTCCACAAATCATGTTAAACCCAGATTCGGCTCAAATAAGGGACTAAACACGTTTAGCAATTATGCCACATCAATGTGGAACGCCCTACCCAAAGCTGTAAAGGAATGTGGATCACTACCCACTTTCAAAACCTCTCTCAAGGGACACCTACGGGAGACTGCAATTCAAAACTGGCCCCTGTAAATATCCTAACCCAACCCCCTCCAATGTACAGTCATTTACCTAGTATGGTTTTGTCAATAGTCCAATGTACAATTTTGTTTGTTTGTACAGTGTCTCCTCCCCCCCCCCCCCCTCAATGTACAGTTTTGCTTGTTTATACAGTGTGTCTCCCCCCCCCCCCCCCAACCACCTCCAATGTAAATTACCCAGTATGGTTGTCAATATCCCAATGTACCCAACCCCCCCCACCCAACCTCCTCCAATGTACAGTTTCTACGTCAAATGTATATACTCCCTTTTCTTGACTCCTTCTGTATCACAAACAGTACTGTATTTGCAAATCTGGTCATAAATGTATAGATGTAGCAGTACTGACTATCTGTATGTCATGTATGTCATATATGTCCTGATGAATTGAAAATGGGGGACCCTGATGTAAACAAGACGAAAGTCTTTCTCTGGTCTGCATCCCCTTAACAATTGTGTGTATTGAGCTGTACTGTATTGTACCCATTCTGCAATCTGTTAATAAAGTTTTCAATCAATCAATCAAAACCGAGTGATGTATATACATGTAGTACAATGCCAAAGCAGTAGGTGGCGATGTAGTTCAAACATGAAGGCCATTTTCAACCAATCAGAAAGGTTGAACGAGTCACTCCACATCCTGCTCAAAATCTCAGAAAGCCACCATCTTTAAATACCTCTTATGAGCCATTTAGCAACATGGCATTTATTTTTCAGCAAGAAACAAAGTGCAATAAACAAAAACGGATACATTCACTGTGTTCTGCCTCATTTGTTGATGATTTGTTGATGAAACAAAACTAACATCAACACAATTGACGGAGTTTAGTCTCACAAAAATATCGCTGATTTTGTTAGCTTACGTGCTAACGTGATTGGGATATGCCATTATAACAGTATAGCATTGTGGCTATCGTACATTAACCTAGTAATGAATGGATGAAAACGTTATTTAACAGATTGCAGAATGGGTACAATACAATACGGCTCAATACAAACAATTGTTAAGGGGATGCAGACTGTTGTACTTTGGACTGGGTTCCTTATAACAATAACTTGACAACACATGATCTTAGTTTAGCCGCAGCTACAGGCAATCTGAGGAGGACGCAGCTGATATCCTGTATAGGTCCAGCCAGGGGAGAATTTGGCGTCAGTGTTTACTACTGTGCATGTGTGTTGGGCAAGAACGGCTCCGTATCCGGCTTGCGCAAATTACATGGCACTGTTGTTGGCGAGTTTTCAAAACGAAAACACCCTTTCAGTGTTGCCGGTAGGAAAACTCGTTTTCCTGACAAAATGGCGTTTCATTTTAACTTGGACATGCAAACGTAATCATTCGAAAATACAACGTTGCTGTTTTTTCCCAGTGTAACCATGGCCTTAGTCTTTCTGAAGTCCACAATGAGCTCCTTGGTTTGCTTGGTGTTGAGGACCAGGTTGTTGTTAGGGTACCACGCCTCCAGTTGCTGGACCTCCTCCCTGTAATAATTCACCCAGCCTATATCCTTTTTCCTGGGCTTCCAAAAGGTCCCAGACAATGGTTTATATGTACCAAATAATCAATGCTCTATATTTTATCCTTTGTAGCCTATGTATTGATTGAAACGTTCACAATGTCTCGTCTTGACTCATTAGCAGATGATCTTTAGTAGGCACAGCTTCCTCTTCTGCAATATTAGATTGATGTAAAATGATTATGACACTTGTTATATTAAAACGTCATTCACAAGCCTTTGCAATTGAGACAATCGATTTGTGGCATCGACTGATACACTTTTCAGCACCACAATGAAAGACATAACTTTGCAGCTATCCCCTAGGCAGTAATCTGATATAGTCTGGGAAACACTCCTAGAAAAGGCCTTTACCAGCTTACGAGTAATTTTGTCCTTAAAGTGGTGATCTGTAAGATACTAATTTTGGTTTGTTTTGACGACATCTATTGGTGATAAGTGATCATTGCTCTTGTGTTTTTGCACTTCATTGACTTGTTTTCCATGTTGAAAACTCATGCTAACTACTGAATTAGTCTATTCATTCCAAGTTTTGTGTGTGTGTGTGTGTGTGTGTGTGTGTGTGTGTGTGTGTGTGTGTGTGTGTGTGTGTGTGTGTGTGTGTGTGTGTGTGTGTGTGTGTGTGTGTGTGTGTGTGTGTGTGTGTGTGTGTGTGTGTGTGTGTGTGTGTGTCTATCTGGAGCTAATCTCGCCAACTACAATGAATGAAACTTGGTGATGGATTGGCACATAAGATGACAACGTCAATTCTGGAATATTTTTTCACATTGGTCAAGTATTTTATTTGAATTAATTTCCATCATTGTCCATTGAAATAGCTATTCAGTATAAAGTTACACCATCTTAAACACAAGAGGGCAATACAACACAGGTTCACTGCTCAGAGCCTCTGGGAATCAACTCTCTTTGATGTCTATCCCCCTGGGTATCATCAAAATCAAGCCATTTGAGATAACTAATCTACTTCCTTTGAAATATCGCATAATACACACTGGTTACTCTGATTGGCCCATCAGTCACAGCTAGCTGCTCTGATTGGCCCATCAGTCACATCTAGCTGCTCTGACTGGCCCATCCGTCACATCTAGTTGAGTGGTGCTCAGCAGCCACTGGGTCCTTAACCGTCAAGCATCTATAGATTCTATAGTGTCTAGTGAACAGAGGGCCACGCCCCCTCAGCCTACTGAGAGTTGGCTATACTCAGACGGTGACCTAAAACACTTAAAACATATAAAATGATATGTCTGAAGCTGAAAAGATTATACTTATGAGTTATGACATTAATGTCACAGGTTGAGGAAATTGAACCGGTACTAGAAGAAAGTGTAACAGAGGCAAATGTTTATTTAGAAATACAATTTTAATACAAACAATAAAAAAAAAAAACTGATCTGTATAGTATATTAAATATATATATACTCTGGTTACAGACAGTCACAGGGCTAAACATGCACTCAAATAGATACCTGTGATTACACAATGAGCTCTGCTTGGTTTTAGGGTTCTGCTGCTATGATCTTGGAGGTGCTCTCCACCCTACAGACCAAACATGGATGCCGTACAAGCAGAGGCAAGGAACAGGAAAGACACTGGAAACTAAAATGCTACCTGTCTTCAAAATGTACCTATATTAAAACTAGAAGTGGGCATAGATTTTTTTAATCTAGATTAATCTATCTGCAATCCTGGAGTTAATCTAGATTAATCTAGATTAAAATGGCTCATTTGAAGTCTGCCGAAGGCATTCAAAATATGTGTTTTACCTAGGGTTGGGTAGGATAGGATTTTATCGATACTACTACTCTTATTGATACTGCTTAATGGTTCGGTACTTTATCGACATTGCTTTATTATTTATAACTTTATAAACAAATATTATTTCTTCAGCAACAGCAGCAGCAATGTTCTTTTATATAACTTTATAAATAAATTATAAATAAATATAATAAATTATTATTTCTTCAGCAACAGCAGCAACAATGTTTTAAATGTGTCTGAATTATAGACTTTTTATAATAAACAACAAATGTAAGATACAAAAAAAACTATATACACTGAATGGTTAGTTGTTACCTAAAGCCCTTGGACTCCAGAAGGGGTGCAGGCCTTTGACAACAAACTGGGTCACAGCCCTGTTCACCCTATCCTCTGTCATCCTTCCTAGCTGCTAGGGTGAAGGGACTTGGCTTGGCTGGGACCGGTGGTGTAGAGCAGTGTTTCCCAACCGGTGGTACGCGTACCACTAGTGGTACGTGGGTGGTCCCCAGGTGGTACGTGAAAAGATTTTGAAAAGTAAATTTTTTTTTAAATTTTTTTTATTAGAAATTGTACAGGAAAACTGTACCCACATAATGAATAATGCATAATCTGTAATAATGTAACCAAAATTGGGGGCATTCAAATTAAGTAATTTGCTGGCTATAATTATATTATTATTGGTGCTGAGTTCAGCTTCCCGCCCGCCGGCGCCGGACTGTCTGTCAGCTGTTCATTGAAGAAAAAAACAACTCTGAATTATCATCATTGTAGTGGCGCGCTGGCTAGCAAAACAACATCCTATCAAGTGAATGCGCTGGTGTTTATTGAGATAAAAATCATTATGGATCAATGGCTGAGTCGAGCTGGTTCATCCAGAAACAATGTAAAGCATATATGTTCGCTTTGCAGTTGGATGAATCGACGGATGTCAGTGGGGAAGCACAACTGATTGCGTTTGTGCGTTACAAAGACACTTTGGAGATGAACGAGCACATTCTGTTTTGCAAGAAACTCACGGGGAGAACTACTCGACTGGACGTTTTTAATGTTATTGACAATTTTTTCTCTCAACACAAGCTGGATTGGAAATACTGCTCTCATGTGTGCACAGACGGAGCTGCGGCGATGACCGGCAGAGTAAATGGATTAATGGCCATACGTAAAAAAGGTAAACCCTGACGTTACATCTCAGCACTAGCTGAGAATGAGTCCAGAGTTAAATGATGTTTTGAATGATGCCGTAAAAGTGATCAACTTAATCATACAGTAGACTATTTCAGTCACTTTGTGAAGACGGTGGGTCAGAACATAAACAGCTCCTCCTGCTTCACACCGACGTCATGTGGTTATCCCGAGGGAAGACGTTACAGCGGCTGTTCGAGCTGCGCAATGAAGTGAGGGCATTTCTGTCTGAGCACACACACCCCCTTGTGGCGATGTTCGACGACGCAGATACCTCTCTGATATTTTCAGCAAACTCAACCAGCTGAATCTCTTTCTTCAAGGTAAAGACACAACTGTTCTTAGCTTGTATGACAGGCTCAAGTGTCACATTAATTGGTGAGTTACTAACTTTTTTTTAGTCTTTAAACAATGGCTATTATAATTTATATGATTAGTTATGATTGAATATATGATTTAAGTGTCACATTAATTGTCGCATTGGGTCACACAGACAAAAATCTCCTCTTCTCTATCTCTCCTCATCACTTCTCTCCTTCTTCCACTCCCAGGTTTCACCTTAGCTACACACACACACACACACACACACACACACACACACACACACACACACACACACACACACACACACACACACACACACACACACACACACACACACACACACACACACACACACACACACACAGGATGGGCCGCCATGTCAATTTTAATGTAGGGCCGCTGTGCCACGTATCGGCCGCCGTGCCAATTTTAATGTACGTGCCGATTTGACTATACACTGCTCTGTGCTGTCATGGTGGCTGGTGGCTATCCATGGTGAATGGTGTCTCAGAACTCAAGCTTTACTTCAATAAACTGCCAACCTGTGTGACCATGTGACTTTATCCAGGTCTCTCTCACACACACACACACACACACACACACACACACACACACACACACACACACACACACACACACACACACACACACACACACACACACACAGCCCGTCTGCCACAATATATAGACTATTAATTTATTAATTATACATCCTGGGCATCACCACGATTGATCGCGTAGTAGGTGGTACTTTTGGTTGGCTTGAAATGCTTTGGTGGTACAGTACTCAAAAAAGGTTGGGAACCACTGGTGTAGAGGGAGGAGGGGTGGGCTGGGACATGGTGGCTGCAGCCTCAGCCTGACGAATGGCGATCTATAAAAAGTTGTCATCTTTCAAATATATTTGTAGCTAAACAATTAGCTAAGCAATTACATTTTATTTATTAGCCTATTCGTAATAATTCGTTATTAGCCTAGCTAACTCCGTATTATCTTGGCTTACCTGCAGTGGACGTGTATGGAGATGGAACACTGCGAGCAAAGCAGTCGAAAACGGCGCATTTCTGCAGACTAATGTTATGTTTTGACAACAGATGTTTTAACAAATTGCTTGTATTGCCACCCATACTTGCAAATGTTTTATTGCACTTGTGGCAACGTGCGCTGTCGGCACCGACTTTTGTAAAGTCTTTTGTTTTGTTCTCTCAAACGGAGAGATCACACAGAGCCACAGACAGGCCCCTCCCTGAAGTACCCGTATGTGTATTTTCTGTGAGTGGCCCGCTGAGTCGCTGCGGCTCGCTTCTCGTGCAGACAGAGAATGGAGAGGAGACCCAAGTTTGAGAATAGATTAACGGAGTCAATTGTATTATCGCGCCATAATAGTCCGGCGTTAACGCAGCCCGGTAACGCCGTTAACGGCCCAGCTCTAAGTAAAACACAAAAGAATAGGGAAACGGGCAGGAAAGAGTGAACATGGGGCAACAGCTAATGACTCTGAAAGGGAATTAAAAGTAAATACCACTGCCCTGGGCAAAATAGCATGGCCAACACAGCACAGCTAGCCAGCTAGCTCCCACAGGGCAGAACACCAAAATGACACTGTGCGTCAATGTGCAATCTCTGTGTGAAACTTGGCCAAATCATCTATTGGCATTCATTCAGTTAACCATTAAATGATCACAGTCAGTGCACAGTTATGGGCAGAAGTAGTATTCTAGTATTCCACTAGGCAGGTAATCCATGGCATCCCACTAAAGAAAACACACTATATCCCTGTCAACCTGTGGCTTGCGATGCATGGCATGCAAACAATGGAATGATCGCACGCACACACAAAGGACCGGACCAAGCGTACAGTATATCAAAGGATCTGCGGTAATGTAACCCGACCTGTTACGTTCTGCTGTTGACCCATGTTGGTTCGTTTGGAACAGTTTGAGCTGGTTCTACCGCTGAGTGGAAACTGTCATTGTGCTGAATATGCTGTGGATGTGTGTGCGCGGCCCGCCGGGCCAAGCTTGTATTGTGTGTGTGACAAACAATTAATGTGTGCTGCACTGCTCTCTTTGCGTTTGCTGTGGCTGATGTATGTGGCTGGCTTTGCATTGGATATTGGAATTGGATTATCATGGTCAAAGTGCAGGCAATCAACAACATTGTCAGTCCTCCCTTCTGTGGTCTGTTGAAAGGACTGCATAAAGCCATGGTACTGCAGAGAGTCACCTTCAAATAGTTGGATGTCTCTTTTAGGCAGCGAAGCAATGCATTGCTGATGCACCAACATGGAAGTTATGTCATTTTGTTTTTGCATAATAGACATCATGTTGTTCTGTTCACTGCTGTTGTTCCTGGAAACATATTGTATGTCTCTATACAGAGACAATGGAGGCCCTGTAGCCTTTGGGACTGTGCTCTGTCTCTGTGTGAGCACTGAGTGCTCTGTAGCATTTGGGACCATAGTCTGGGTCCGTGTAAGTGCTGAGGGCTTCTGGAGGTGTTTGGCTCCATCAGGTTGCCTTTGCTTTGGCCTTGTGCTTCCAACATCTGCAGGTTGTTGCACGATGCTTGGATGGACTGTAAAATTGACCACTTGGAGGAGATGGCAGTGACGATCCTGAGACTGTTCAGAGTCTGCAGCAGAGGATCATGAGATCTGTGAGCAGAAGCACGCGCACGCACAGATGTGCACGCGCGTGCACACAGGAATGCGCTGCACTCGACTGATGCGCCAACACCCTAAGTATCCACCTGGCTACTTTGCATATCAATAGATCGTCGTCAGGTGTGTTCAAATTCGTTCTCAGATACATTCACACAAAACTTGTGAATGAAATGTGTTACATTCCATTCGTAGAGGCAATTAGGCATTGTCTTTAGTCTGTGCTTACACGAGGGAACATTTATGCGCATGCGCGGGAGCATGCGTGCACGTGGCATCATTCAAACACAGTGCAACCAGCTTTGAAATCACCAACGCAAGCCTGGTCTGCAGTCAGCGTTAACAGAATCTCTGCTGTCACTCTTGACAAGCTCTGGAACCAACAATTCAAGACAGACTTCCCTGAAAACAGCCAGGATGAACTGCAAGGGCTGTCAAGAGAAGATTGTAAGTTTCTGGCAATGGCTAACGAGCTATACTAGCTATACGAGCTATGGCTATACTTCCAAATAAACGTTCATGATTATGAATAATATGTAGGCTACATGTCAAAAGGGCATTTTGCTAATGCAATCTACTTGCAAAGATGTGTTATATAGCCTTACTATTCTTACTGGATTAAACTTTGGATTCGCAGGCGGTCAGGTGGCGTAGCGGAGATTGCGCTCGTCACCAATGCAAGAGGCTGCGGTCTCGAGCCTCTCGACTCCCGGAGTCAGCATTGCCTCTGGCATGGGCTGATCGCTATACTAACCCGTTTGGCTGGGTTAGGGGGAGGGAAGTCACGGGTGGGTATCTGGCGTTGTGGACAGCGACGCCTACAGGTCAGGTCTGGGCGCTTGCTCAGCGGAGGCAGGACTTGATGAAGGTAGCGTGACCTCCCACGCGTTACACTTCACCAATGAGAGTCCTTGCTGCCAGGTGAAAAAAGAGGCACTGGCTGTCGCCGCGCATATCGGAGGAAGCATGCGGAGGACTTCAGGTTTCCCTTGTACCGACCAGTTGGAGAACATGTGCACAACAAACAGGTAGGGGAGGGGGGGAATTGGCACAACGACTAAATTGGGACGGGGAGAAAACAGAAATATCTGAGAAAGAGAGGATTAAGAAAAAAAAATTAAAAACTTTGGATTCATCTTTTGTGGTGGCTCAACATTATTCACACACGGAACTATGTGTTGGGGATAAAGGTTCCGCACAGACTAGGGATGCCCCGATCGATCGGACACCGATCGTTATCGGCCGATAATCAGTATAAATATGCGATCAGTGATCGGTGATAATGCTTTATTTTCACAGATCGTCAAAACCGATCGAAAAACATGATCCAATTCTTAGCGGAGATCTCATCGGAGTACCCATTCTGCAATCTGTTAATAAAGTTTTCAATCAATCAATCAATCCCGCACAGTGCAATACTCCAATTCAGCCATTGGCAATTCAGCCATTGGGTGGGTGGCGCTGCTGAGCGGGCCTGTGACGGCCTGACAGCGTGGGGACAGAGAGAGCTGGGCTGCTGTTCTGCAGATGGATGCTTCTCACACAGACCGCAAATAAACTAACGCTTATAAAATGATTTAATAGGCTAAACTTCGTTTAAAATTCTTTATTTTACTCTTGTTTATTGTATTTGATTTTTGTCGACATAATGCTACGTGGCCCGACTAGATCCGTGACTCCGTTGCGATACAAATGAATTATCTATAAAAGTGGCTATCTTTGAAATCCACTGCAGTGGCGAGCCTGGGCGAGCCTTTATCGCTACCGGGGAAACATAGGGGGAACATAGGACCCGGGGAACATAGAACCCTTTTGGAACATGGGAAACATAGGGGGAACATAGGACCCGGGGAACATAGAATCCTTTTGCGGATGGGGGAACATGGAACCATTAAAAAAAAAAAGCTAAAAAAAAATGAAGCTAAAAAAAAAAAACGGGGAACATAGAACCCGGGGAACATAGAACCCGGGAAACATAGACATGTTCCCTTGAATGTGATCAATAGGGTCCAGCTACAGCTCCGGAGAATCCTGGCCGAGTACACACAGACAGTGGAGCTGTTTGCAGATAGTGAGCATTTTGACTTGTTGCGTGGTGGCGATGTCTCGCAGATAATACAACTACAAGTATGATTATATAATATATGTATTTTATAAAAATAAAAAAAATTATATAAATTTTTTTATTTTAAATATATCAAAAACGATCGATATCGGATCGGTATTGGCCGATATGGCTCAAGACGATCGGTGATCGGTATCGGTGGCAAAAAACGTGATCGGGGCATCCCTAGCACAGACCATATTGTTTGTTACATTGCTGTTGGCAAACTAGCTCAGAGTGTCAACAGAGTGTTGACATTGAGTTGATGTTAGCTGCTAGCTGGCTACCCAAATCCACAACAGCCAGGCAGCCAACCGTACAAAATACAGTCTCAGCCAATCACATCGATTTGTACAGTTAGTTAGCTCCACTGCAAATTAAAAGGTAGCCAGCCAGCACAGCCCGTATTAGCTAGCTACAGTTGCTAGGTAGCCAACGTTAGCCAACCGAAGAAGGGTAGCTAGCTAATGTTAGCCACAGCTGCAAAAACGAATTTCAATGATGTTATGAGCTATCAGTAGCTAGCCAGCTAGATAACGTTAGACAACGTCTCGTGTATTAAACTAAAGTGAATAGTTTACTGGCCATTGTTTAATGCTTCAGTGATGTTAAAAGAGGACCTGCACGCTTGCTATCTTCGGTGCGAATGAGACGGTCTCTGTTTCTTTATCATAAATCGATCAATAGAGACCGTATTAGATCCCCAATTATCATAGCATTGCGTATCATTGGAAAGCCACACTCATTGGCTACAACCCTGTGCAAAGATTTTCGAGATCGCCAAATGATTGACGGAGCTCCGGGAGTCGGGGGTGGTAATGTGTACTTTTGCATACTTTGGGGCACGCCTCACATATCGGCATGTAACTCGAGAACCGCTGAACGGATTTTGTCACCTGAAAGGGCAATTGACAGGCAACAAATAGGGCTTTAATTATATCTATATATTGTATTAAAAGAAATGCACACCCGAGTCACTAGAGTAGTCAAAGTGTTTTATATGTTTTATCGGAAATACAAATTTATCGGAAAATGCTAATTATCGTAAAAACCGCAAGAAATGACTAAATACAGATTCAACCCTGCCATTGGAAATAGGAGCAGTTTCCCTATCCATAGATGTATGATTTGGCCATAATAAGGTCAAGGTCAAGTTCAAGGTCAAATATGAATTTATAATTAAAGTCGATTATCATTAATTACTGTATCTACAAATCCTTCTGTTTAATCATCTTCCCGCGGTTCATTTGCTTAGATTTTTTGTACACATGATCTCAATAAGGTGGTGAATGAGCTCAGTGAGCATTTTCTCGTGCCCGCATACATTTTTGATCATCATCAAAATCATAAATCATAATTAATCATAATTAATTTATTCATTACAATTTACTCAGCCTAGTAACAGACACAATATTTCTGACACTGGAAATACATACCCCCAGGTCCCTAGATGTTCCTAGATACCAAGAACATGCAAATTGACCTTGCAGAAGTGGAGCAATCTTCCATTTACTTAGGCATGTACCTTTTAGGCGAAAAAACGGTCTACAGATTAACAGGTTAAAATCGAATCTCGGCCCCGAAGCTTCGAATTCCAAAAAGAAATTCGAAGGTCAGCCCTAGACTTCAGTCAACATATGGTCGAATACCGGATGGTTGTACATCTGTTTGGCGCAACATCATCACCAAGCTACGCTAATTTTGCTCTCTGGAAATGTGCCGAAGATAACAAAGCTCTTCAGTGTTCGAGACCATCATGCACAGTTTCTACGTCGACGACTCTTGCTTCCATAGACTTAGAGGATGAAGCCATATCCCTTTATCAGGACTTGATAACCCTCTGCGCCATAGGAGGCTTCCATTTAACAAAATGGCTGAGTAACAGTCGCCGTGTGCTGGATGCAAAACCGGAGGAGGAAAGAGCAAAGGAGGTTAAAGACCTGGATTTGGACCAAGACATCCTACCAGTTGAGAGGGCACTGGGAGTGCGTTGGTGTGTCCAGTCCAACACCTTTGAGTACAGTATAACCTTTCAGGACAGACCACTGACACGAAGAGGAATCCTTTCTACTGTCAGCTTTTTCTTTGACCCTCTTGGGATTTTGTCCCCTGTGGTTTTCACAGCCAAGAGGCTTATTCAAGACCTATGACGGAAGGGGCTAGGATGGGACGATGTCATACCAACATCTGTGGCACAGGAGTGGGTCGACTGGCTCAAAGAGTTACATCTGTTAGAGGGCTTCAGCGTCAGACGATGTTTAAAACCGCCCAACTTTGTAGAAGCAACCAGCGCCCAGTTGCATCACTTTGCCGACGCAAGTGTGGAGGGATACGGTACTGTCACCTACCTGCTGTTGCGCAATGACCAATCTCAGACCCACATTTCATTCGTAATGGGAAAATCCAGGGTGACACCTTTAAAGCCTGTGACAATCCCATGTATGGAGTTGACTGTTGCTGTTGTGGCAGCTCACATGGACAAGCTATGTAGGAAGGAGCTAAGACTGCAGCTGCAAGACAGTGTTTTCTGGTGAGACAGTACTTCTGTGCTGAAATACATCAAGAACGAATCATCAAGATTTCGCATCTTTGTAGCGAACAGAGTCACACAGATCCTCAAGATGTCCGATGCATCACAGTGGAGGTATGTGAATACAGCGCACAACCCTGCAGATCTTGCCACCAGAGGCATGAGAGCAGAACTGTTCCTCAAGGACGAGATATGGATATCTGGACCTCTATTTCTCATGCAACCAGAAGAGACTTGACCTGTTAACCCAGACAACTTGGGAGAACTTCCACCTCGAGATCCAGAGGTTAAGGTGTCAGCCGCCATTGTCTCCGTGGAACAAGAGGAGGATGATGATGCCATGACACGTTTGATCAACCACAGCTCATCTTGGAGACGTCTCACAAGAGTGATGGCATGGATCCTGAGGCTCAGAACCATACTTTGGAAAAAGAGGAAGAGGAGAGAAGTCACTGGAGGTGCTTCTCAGCCAGCATCAAATGCAACTGGACAGAAAGATGTTCTCGACAAGGAGATCTGTCTCTCATTGGAAGAAATCAAAGAAGCTGAACTGGAGATAATTAACTTCAGTCAAAGAAGAAGGTTCTCTGAAGAGTTCTCTTGCCTCCAAAGGGGAGAGTTTGTGAAAGGGAACAGTCACATTTACAGACTCAGTCCGATAGTGGAAGATGGTGTGTTGAGGGTCGGAGGCCGACTTAGTAAGGCTGCCATGCCCGAAGAGTCTAAACATCCAGCCATAATAGCTAAAGATCTCCACATCTCAGACCTCATCCTACGCCAGATATATCAGGAGGTTGGCCAAGGAGGTAAGAACCATATGTTGTCAAGGCGAGAGGGGGAGACCGTGGTCATGGGAGACCGTGGCTCAGGAGGTAGAGCAGTCGTCTGGCAATCCGGAGGTTCCCGGTTCGATTCCCGCTCCTCCTGGGCAGCGTGTCGATGTGTCCTTGAGCAAGACACTTAATCGCTAATTGCTCCAGATGAGCAGGTTGGCACCTTGCATGGTTGCCTCCGCCGTCGGTGTGTGAATGTGTGAGTGAATGGGTAAAATGTGAGTAACAAATTGTAAAGCGCTTTGGATAAAAGCGCTATATAAAAAAGCAGCCATTTACCAAAGCTGTGCCAGCGCTATTGGATTCCTGCTGCAGGTGTTGTCATAAGGAAGATAATTTCCAGATGTGTCATCTGTCGTCAGCTACACGGAGCTGCAGGTCAACAACAAATGGCAGACTTGCCCAGTGACAGAGTTTCAACAGGAGAACCTCCATTCACTTACGTTGGAGTTGACTATTTTGGCCCATTTGACATCAAGCATGGTAGGAGTCTTGTGAAAATATATGGAGTAATCTTCACATGTTTGACAATAAGAGCTGTACACATTGAAGTTGCCTCATCTTTGGACACAGATTCGTTCATCAACGTCTTGCGGCGCTTCTTTGCGAGAAGAGGACAGATCAAAGAGCTGCGCTCTGACAATGGAACTAATTTCATCGGTGCAGAGTGTGAGCTGAAACGAGCTATTGAAGGATGGAACCTGGAGCAGATCAATGATGTGCTCTCTTTGAAAGGAATCAAGTGGACATTTAACCCTCCTACCGGATCACATCACGGCGGAGCATGGGAGAGGTTAATTCGTTCCATCAGGAAGATTCTCAATTCCACTTTGAGGACACATATGATGAGGATGAGGAGGGACTCCATACAGTACTCTGCGAAGTGGAATCAATTCTCAACAGTAGACCTCTCACTACGGAATCCACAGATCCGAATGACTTGGAAGCCTTAACACCCAATCATCTTCTGCTTCTTAAAGTCAAGCCCAGCTTACCACCTGGTCTGTTTCACAAGGAGGACAGCTATGCACGCCGAAGATGGAAGCATGTGCAATACATTTCGGATCTGTTCTGGAAAAGGTGGATTAAGGAGTATCTGCCACAATTAGGGATGGGTACCGAATTAGGTACTTTTAAAGGTACCTACCGAATCACGTCGGTACTACCGAGTACCGATTCACGTGAGATCCGTCTGTGCCACATTTCGGTACTGTAAAAAAATGATATTTTTTTCGAAATTATTTAAATGTTTATTTTTTTGACGACGACGTCAATGTTTCGTTTACCACGAAACAAAACCTATGAAGTGTGCCGCACGTTCACGTTCATGTCAACGTTCACATGCACAATATACGCTTACCTAGGATTTGACTTGATTCAACAACAAAGCAGTCGGGGCAATGGCAAGCCGAAAACCGTCGAAAGTGTGGTTATTTGAAGTTTGGATTTTTTCCCCCACAACTGAGGTAGGTAGATTACATTTTTAGAGGTACTGTTGGGTACCGGTATCGATTCACAGGTACCGGTACCGGTATCGGTTCAAATGTGAAAGGTACCCAACCCTAGCCACAATTACAGGAACGACAGAAATGGACAAAGATCAAGCAGAACTCCATCCCCGGTGACATAGTGCTCATAATGGACGATTCCTCACCACGGAATTCCTTCATTGGGATCATTGGGAGGATTACAGAGACAATGCCAGACAAGAACGGACTTGTGCGACAGGTCCGGATTAAGACCCGGACCAGCCTTCTCTGTAGACCTGTGACGAAGATTTGCCTTCTTCAGGAGTCGACAGAGTCATGAAGGCTTTGCTTCTTTTCCATGACTTTGGATTATTTTGACTTTTGCGTGACATTGGAGTACTTTGACTTTTTTCGTGACTTTGGATTGACTTGATTTTGGGGGGGTTCGATTCAAGAAGAGTGGATCAAGACCTTATGAACTATGAACTCCTTGCGCACAAAAAATCGCTAAAAATAAAAAAAAACTGGAAAGAAAATTGTAATGTGATGTTTTATATGAATTGATGCGTTGGTAATTATTACTGTGAAATGAGATTATGTAATAATTAGGGGCCGGTATGTTGGTGACAGGTATAGACAACATGGGTTGTTATGGTTACGCCATTCACAAAGGGGTCACATGGTGTAGTAGTAGTAAAAGTCAGCTGTTCACCGGCGGGTTTCAGGTATGGAATGGTGAGGGGTTGAACAGGGAAGTCATATTTAGCTGACCGCACGCTACACAATGTTAAATCAAGCCGTGATTCACTTTATTATGATACTACTATATGAACTGTTTTAACTTCAATAAAATAACCAAACACAGTATCCTGGAGCAGTGATTTCATGACAAGCAGCACGTCTGGCAGGTATAATTATTTCCCCGATTTAGTCTCTCGGTGACTAGGGCTGCACGATTTTGGGAAATAATCTAATTGCGATTTTTCTGACAGATATTGCGATTGCGATAAAATTTGCGATTATAATAATTCTTTTTTTTAAGCAGCCCCACGGAGGTTTATTGTAAAATGCGGCTTGCATCTGGCCTACGGGACACTGTTCGGGACACCGAGCCTGAAAATGTTTCTTTTTACCTGGGAATCGATACCGGTACCCAACGGTACCTTTTTTCTGTACTTTACTCTCCCTCTCTGAAGTCTAAACTTCACAACACACAATCTAAAACCCCTTACCTCCCTCTCCCAAACCGTTCCTACAACAATAACAACAACTTGCAAAGGAGATCTTGTATCTCAATGGGACTTCCTGGTTAAATGTATTTTTTTTTTTATAAAAAAAAATTGTTTTTATTTTATTTTTTGTTGCTAATTGCATCATTTCAAATCGCGATTTCGATTTAAAATCGATTAATCGTTCAGCCCTATCGGTGACTACATAAATGTTTGGACAGTTGCCATACACAGACCCTAAAGACTGTTTCAGTCCAAGCATGCAATCCAGTGTTTCAGTCCATGCAATCTTATTTATTATTTAAATATTGTATTCAACTTTGCCATGGCAATGCCATGTTGCCACTTTGTTAGTGGGAAAACTGGCATTGCATGCTGTTCACCAGTGTATTGTAATCTGGTGTGAGCCGGCAGACGAGAAGTGCCGTGCGCGACGTGGAAACATATGGGTTATTTTGCGCAAGCTCCCACACGCGCGCCCGTATTCCGATCCACGCAATAATATTCACGGGGGTAGGTCTCGTCATGCGAAACAAGCTCCCAATGCATTGTCCCGTGGGATTATGCCCCCGCAGTGACATTAATTGAGGGGCGGATTTGCGGTGATGGAGAAATGAATCAGAATCAGAAAGGTCTTTATTGCCAAGTAGTTTTCACATACAAGGAATTAGCTTTGGTCGTTTTCGGTGCGACATTAGCGGACAGACATTAACAGACAGATAATCCAATAAAGAGGTGGAGTAAAATTAAATGAAATATGAACTAAGATAAGCACAATAGAATATAATATAACCAGCGCAATCAATTCATTGTGAATTCGCCCCACATGTTTCAACCACCTCCTATAATAGTGGGGGTCGCGGCTCTCTGACAATTATTTCGGGGGTCGCGGCCTGAAAACGTTGGGAACCCCTGAGCTACAGTACCTAACATAGTTAACGGTAGCTCTATAAAGCAAGCTAGCAAATGTTAGCTTGTCAACTTTCTCACTATCAAATAAGGTAAAGAAGAGGAAGAGGACACCAAATGTGCAAGAGAAGTGCATGCGAAAAAATACGTTTTGGGTGTGTTTTGCCTTATATGTGTGTTATGACTTATATGACTCATATGAGCAGTGTTTTAAACTTCTTGTTTTTTCCTTTTATAAACAATCACTCAAAATTAAAGTTTGACAATTTTGAATGAAATATGTTTTCTTTACATATCTTTATTATAAGGATAATGAGCTAAATAAAAAGCTTTGTGCTTATAGATGCATTGTTTTTATGTTTTATGAATATATCCACACTAGCTTATCTTTAGGACAAAGTTCAGCTATAAGAAATAAAGAGACAATGGCAGGCCAGGGTAGTCTCGCGAGAGGTGCAGAAATGGGATGTGGAGTCGGGGGGGACGCTCCAGGCTGCGTTTGAGTGCACAGACTGGAGCGTGTTCCGCGACACAGATAGCATTAATGTCTACACGGAGACAGTGCTGGACTATGTTCGTACTTTGGTGGAAGAAACAATCCCCACTACCACAATTAGAGTTTACCCAAATCAAAAACCCTGGGTAGACAAATCCGTCCGTGAAGCTCTGAAAGCGCGCACCAAAGCATACAACGACGGCCTGGTGGCAGGTAACATGAATGACCACAAGGTGGCGCGATACAACGTAAGGAGGACAGTGACAGAGGCCAAACGGCGCTACAGGGATAAAATTGAACTCCAGTTTGAACAGGCTGACTCCAGAGCTATGTGGCAGGGGCTCAAAACGATGACAGACTACAAAGGCACCTCCCTCAAACTGAACAGTGACATCTCCTTAGCAAATGACCTCAATACCTTCTATGCGAGGTTTGATGCTGGTAATAACAACACCAGCCCACAAGCCACGGCAATGGGGGGGGGGGGGGTCTGCTGCTGATGGAGACTCAGTGTTCAGGGTAACAGAGCATGAGGTGAGGTGGACCTTTAAAAAAGTGAATATCAGGAAGGCAGCAGGACCGGACGGCATCCCCGGCCGCGTCCTAAAATTCTGTGCCGACCAACTGGCCCCGGTATTCACTGACATATTTAACCTGTCTGAAGAAGTCCACTATTATCCCTGTACCCAAAAAATCCAAACCTGCTTGCCTCAACGACTACCGCCCTGTAGCTCTCACCTCCATAGCCATGAAGTGCTTTGAGAAGCTAGTAAAGGGCTACATCTGCTCCTCCCTCCCCATCAACATGGACCCCCTGCAATTTGCATACCGCCCCAACAGGTCCACGGAGGACGCCATAGCCCATGTGCTGCACACAGCAGCATCACACCTGGACAAGAGGAAGGGGAACTATGTGAGAATGCTATTCATCGACTACAGCTCGGCATTCAATACCATAGTCCCCTCCAAACTCATAGCCAAGCTCAGGGACCTGGGCTTGAACTATGACCTCTGCCAGTGGGTCTTGGACTTCCTGACGGGCAGACCCCAGGTGGTGAGAGCAGGCAACTGCACCTCCTCATCCATCACCCTCAACATAGGGGCCCCCCAGGGCTGTGTTCTGAGTCCCCTCCTCTACTCCCTGTACACACACGACTGTGTGGCTCAGCGGAGTAGCAACACAATCATCAAATTTGCTGACGACACAGTGGTGGTGGGCCTGATCTCTGCCAACGACGAGAGGGCCTACCTGGAAGAGGTCAAGGTCCTGGCGGGATGGTGCCAGGAAAACAGCCTCTCCCTGAACGTCAGCAAAACAAAGGAGATGATTGTGGACTTCAGGAGGTCGGGGGTCAAGGACTACAGCCCCCTCAGCATCGAAGGGGCACCGGTTGAGAGAGTCAACAGCTTTAAGTACCTCGGAGCCTACATATCCGAGGACTTGACATGGACCACACACATTGACAGTGTTGTACTTGTGAAGAAGGCACGACAACGCCTCTACTTCCTCAGGCGCCTAAGGAAGTTCCAAGTCAGTCAGAAGATCCTTAAGAACTTCTACTCATGTACAATAGAGAGCATCCTGACTGGCAACATCACCTCCTGGTTTGGGAATAGCACTGCACAAGACCGAAGCAGACTACAAAGAGTGACACGTTCAGCCGAACGCACAATTGGAGGGGGGCTCCCCACCCTCCAGAACATTTACAACAAGCGGTGCAGGGGCAAGGCTAAGAGAATCATTAAAGACTCCAGTCACCCGAACAACTGCCTCTTTGAACTGCTGCAGTCAGGCAAGCGATACCGGAGTCTCAAGGCGAGCACAGAAAGACTCAGAAGAAGCTTCTATCCCCAGGCCATCAGGCTGCTCAACGAACAATGAACACTACACAACAACAACCATCAAACGCACATAGCACACACATCCACACGCACACACTCACTTTAAACAAACACACTGTAGCACCCACTCCCCACACTTTATAGCACACACTCACTTTAAACAAACACACTGTAGCACCCACTCCCCACACTTTATATTTATTGATGAAGGATTGCACTACAACTCGTACACCTTACTGTAAATTGTACCTAAATTGTACCTCATCCCATTTCTGCTTTGCACTATATAGTATTGTACATTAGTACACTGCATAGTATTGTATATTATATGGTAACTCAGTTACGTCTATTCTGCATCGAACATTGTACATATGTCTATACTGAACACTGGGACCTCATTTTCTACTTCTAATTTACATGCTATACTATGTTATTTGATACTATCTTGTCTAGCACAGTCTCTGGAGCGTAACAGTAAGAAGCATTTTGTATGAAAGTATTCTGTACTTCTGTATGACAACTATTAAAGAAACTTGAAAAGGGCATATAGGGTAAAACAATTGACAAAGCCCTTTTCACACAGAGAAGCCAGCAAAAAGGTGGCATTTTGAAATGTGGCTTTGCTGGTTCCAGACCCATTCACACTGACCAGGAAAGCCAACAATTTGCCAGCATGTCCCCTTTCACACACGTCCTCCATGTGTTGCTAAGCAACACAAGCAATGTATGAGTATTCATTAACTTCATTTATATGTCACCCAGACTTTGTAGAGCAAGTTGTGTTTGTGTTTGAAAGAGCTTTTCAGACAGGAAAATTACATCTACTTCAATGCTCTCTCTTCTTTCAAATAATCCTAATGTTTCAACTAACAATACTGCCCTATAGCCAACTAAATGTGTGGTGTTTGCTATTAAAGTCACATCAGAATAGTATTACTAAGGATCTCTAATCATTAGTAATAACTCAACTAGTATTTCAGGGACCTCTAGTCATTAGTAATAACTGGATTAGTAGTAATACAGGGACCTCTAGTCATTAGTAATAATAACTGGAATAGTATTACCAAGGATTGCAATAATTGCGGAGGCCATCTGTGATCTTAATCCCATGTGAATATGCCATGTCTGTATTTTGTAAAGTAAATATTTACGCAAATTAACTACCATAATTCAGCAAACACATAGGTCATCTAATAATATTAGTTCCGTGCAAATCATAATCTCAGTCATTTGGGGATTTGTTCTTGGTAGTAGCCTAGCAAGCACGTGCACACATAGACGTGAAGGGGTGCCCGGGCACCTGCCTTTTTCATTTTTCATTAGAAAGTGCCCTTTTTATGCCCCTTTTTTAATTAATTTTTTACTGTTGCACATATAGATAGACTGCCCTGCCCTTCCAAATGAAAGATGTCACGATAGAATCTAAATATTAGGTAAAGAAAGAGAGAGAAATGCCCCTACCCCTCTCCTGGAAGGACCTATTATTTACGCATAGCACGTGAGTAAGGATAAGAATAGACGCAGCCGGGCCAGCAGTGCACTGAACACGAAATGTATATCCAGCTGAGCTCACACTCGAGTCGAGACCTCTTTTTTTACAGTTACTATTTTAACTTAAAACAAAGCAAGAGTACACTTCATCATCAGGTAAGGTATTTGCCCAACAAAATAAAATGTCGGGTTTGCAGTGCACTGTATATTTCGGGCATGCCTTGTGAAGTTGTGATTGTCCGTGCTTTTCTCTCATGCAATCAGGCAGGCAGAGGCAGGCTAGAAGTACAGCATAACTATCTACACTGGCAACACTGAACTTCCCCCATACTACATTTCTTATTATTCATACCGCGGTGGCATTGCATTATCTCTTTACTTTAAGCTTTATCACATTCTCATCTCACGGCCTCAGCACCTCGCTTGCAAGATGCGGCTCCCCTCCCCAGCCCCTGTCTGTCTGTGCTAGGAAAATCACGTAGCATCTCTCTCTCTCTCTCTCTCTCTCTCTCTCTCTCTCTCTCTCTCTCTCTCTCTCTCTCTCTCTCTCTCTCTCTGTCTCTGTCTCTGTCTCTGTCTCTCTCTCTGTCTCTCTCTCTCTCTCTCTCTCTCTCTCTCTCTCTCTCTCTCTCTCTCTCTCTCTCTCTCTCTCTCAATAACAATAGCAATAATAATAATGTATTATTATTGTAATTATTATTATAATAATGCAATAAATTATTAATTGGTAATATAGTTATTTCAGCAGCTGTACATTCTGAGTTTAAAATATTACCATCTGTAATTAAACTGGATTTGTGTTAATTATGCCTGCAGAAATATGCCCAAAAAAGAAAGATATCAGAAAATGAAGGAGAAAGAGCGCCAGGAAGCAGGCTACATATTGTGTTATTAAAGGGACACTATGTAGTTTTGGTGCCATCTAGTGGTGAAACTGAATGTACCATAGACTTGTATTAACCCTAAAAATCTGGCTTTACATTTCATAACTGATGCCCTTTTCTCCTTTTTGGGCACCTGCCCTTCTAAAGTTCTGTGCATGTCCCTGTAGCCTAGTATAATCAATACAGGAAGGTTTTAAATGCTGTAACTATTAACCAGTTCATTATTTTCCCCTGCTGGATTGTCATAGACTTGATTTGATCATTGGACAATTGTTTAATTTCTCTGCATGGTTCCATTTTTGCACAAGGCAGTGTATTTGGCTTTGTTAGTTTGAGGTGCCATTTGAAACAATGATTTTCGCTCACTCACCTAACAGTTCAATCTCTGGACACCTCTGTAAAAATCTATCCTGGTAATTGCAGAGGTTGGGGGGGTAATGTTGTATACAGGTCCCCATGTAGCCTAATACTAGTCCAGTGAGAGTAGGGATGTGAGGATTGGTTCATTCCCCGCCACACGCTTCTTAAAGTACTGTGATGATTGGTCCATTCCCCGCCACACGCTTCAGGAGCGATTATCAATTCCATCATGCACCTGTCGTAGTTTGTGATTAGCGCTCCAGAGGCTTCATATACTGGGACCTTCTTTCAATCGTGGTCGGGTCGTTTTGAATACTACTGCTACTGCCTGCCTTCCCCCCGTTGTTGTGCCTCGTCTACTTTCCCTCCAGGACATCTTTGGATCGCCGCTGGTGAATATCTTGATCATCCGTTTGGAGCTGCGCCTCGCTGCCCGCTTTACGCGTTTGCGCTTTGGTGAGTTTTGGAACCAAACCTTTTTGGATTATCTGTTTTTGTGTGTTTGGATAACACTGAAGAAGTACCGTTTTTGTTTTGCACTGGACTCAGCTAAATTGTGTGTTTGGATAACACTGAAGAAGTACCGTTTTGTTTTGTACTGGACTCAGCTAAGTTGTGTGTTT
This sequence comes from Notolepis coatsorum, assembly GCF_963971535.1. Classification (NCBI taxonomy): domain Eukaryota; kingdom Metazoa; phylum Chordata; class Actinopteri; order Aulopiformes; family Paralepididae; genus Notolepis; species Notolepis coatsorum. The sequence continues at coordinate 98,522,422 of NC_140170.1, forward strand.
GGATAACACTGAAGAAGTACCGTTTTGTTTTGTACTGGACTCAGCTAACTTGTGTGTAGTTTACACCGAAGATCAAGTCACTTGTATTTCATACTGGACTCAGCTAAGGGAGGACTGAACTGCACTGCCTCTGTGTACTGTTGGACTGTTGTTGATCTCTCTCTCTCTCTCCGTTTCCACTCCGAGTTGGAGCTGGGAGTATCTGCAGAGCCGCAACGGCGTCTACGCCGATTCCCCACCTCTAACACCGGGAGGATCTGCAGAGCCGCAGACAACTCTGCCGAAGGCATTCTCCTTTTTTGTTGTTCAGAATTGTTACTTGACTCTTTTTGATTCTGTAATAAATACGCCCTAGTGTTTGGCTAACTCTGAACTACCTGTCCGTGCCGTGCTGTTGAGGTCGGTTTCAAACCCTAACAAGGGAAGGGGAAATATTTCACACCAGATGAAGAGAAATGTTATATTTCTTTGATTTTGCTGGGTGACTGCACACTGCTGATGAGTTTCACGTTCAGTTTCACTTTGACTCTTGGTTGCCAGAAATAATTAAGCATTATAAATGACAGATATGAGACGTCTCTCAATTAAATCTGGCAACACAAATCCACCAAAGGCAGCCCAATTTAATATTCAAGTAGAGTATGTGATTATCTCCCTGATATAACATATAATGGTAAATGGTAAATGGACTGCATTTATATAGCACTTTTATCCAAAGCGCTTTACAAGTTATGCCTCACATTCACCCATTCACTCATACACCGATGGCGGAGGCAACCATTCAAGGTGCCAACCTGCTCACTGGGAGCAGTTAGAATAGAATAGACTTTTAATTGTTATTGCACACAAGCAGGGACCGAAACTAAAGCCTGCCGCCCGCCAGGGGCGGTCAGTTTTTACCTTTGGCGCTTGACACTTAGAGGGCTGCCCGCCGTGTGGCGTGTAGACGTGTAGTTCATAACGATACTCTTATTTTGATTGTGCGAGTACAGATTATAGCCGCTCTCGTCTTTTTTTTCTCCGCCGCGAGATTGTTAAAAAACTACAAGTCCCACATTGCACTCAAGTCAACAGTCCAATCACAGTAGAGTGACGTGACTGGTTTCATGAGAAAGAAAGCAAATGACCAATCGGAAGCTCTCATTTGGCTTGTTTACTTCCTGAAACGCCACCATTGCGATATGCGGGCTGAGCTACCGTTACTGTTTAAACAATGACCCAGTCAACTATTCACTTTTAGTTTAATACATGACGAGGCATTGTCTAACGGTATCTAGCTGGCTAGCTACTGATAGCTGCTGATATCAACAAATGCTCCAGCAATAGTCGACTCGAGTGCATAATACCTCCGTTCCCTCGTTAGCTAGCTTAGCTAGCTCACGTTAGATCTTATCTGTCCCAGTAAACTAAATTGTCTTAACGTTATCTACCGGGCTAGCAGTAGCTACAGATAGCTCCTGATATCAATGTCTTATAACATTGATTGAATGCGTATTCTAGCTGAGGGCATGTTGAATGTGATTTGACAAAAGAATCGTAACGTTATAAATAGGGTCCAGCTGCATCGCCGGAGAATCCTTGCATGCTGAATGTAGGGTCTAGCTGAATATAGGGTCTAGCTGCAGGGCCGGAGAATCCTTGCTGGAGCTGGAGGCTACTCAAGTATACACACAGACAGTGGAGCTGTTTGCAGATAGCAAGCATTTTGACTTATTGCGTGGTGGCGATGTCTCGCAGATAATACAACTACAAGTATGATTATATAATATATATTTTATTTCAATTTTTTTTTTATATAAAATATATATATATTTTTTTTTAATCAAAAAAATTTTGGCAGGTAAGAAATATGCTTGGCGGGTAGACTCTTCCCATCTACCCGCCACTGGCCGGTGAGTCAAAAAGTTAATTTCGCTCCCTGCACACAAGTATACAACGAAATTTCAGGGGAGCTCCCACAGACCGTAGTACAATATATACATACATGAAACACATAACACTGTACATATAACAGAATATTTTAAATAATAAAGTGCATGATGAGCGGTAACATAGTGGTTATCAAGTCCAGGTAAGTGCATGGTGCATGTGAGGGGACAGTCAATGAGAGTTTAACAGTCTGACTGCTTTGGGGAAAAAGCTGTTCATAAGTCTTGAACTCTTCGCATGTATGGACCGGTATCTCCTCCCTGAGGGAAGGAGCTGAAAGAGGTGATGTGCTGGGTGAGAGGGGTTAAGTGTCTTACTCAAGGACACTTCGACACACTGCCGGGAGGAATCGAACCCGGAACCTTCTGATTACCAGACGACCGCTTTACCTCCTGAGCCACTGTTGCATATTCCATCATTGCTACATATCATAAGTAATGCGTAAGAGAGGCAGCTTTTTCTCTGCACCTTTCACACAGTGCAAAAGCAGGTGTATTGCTGGCTTCATGACTATGTCAGAAGGCAGCATTTTGGTGGTCTACATTTTGGTGGTCTACATTTTGGTGGTCTACATACACACAGAAGCCAGCTTTTCTCGTGTGTGAAAGGGGCTTCAGCTATACATCATTATACAATGGCATGCATGCAAATTTCTTGATTCAGATTGGCTGAAACAGTCAAGTTAGACGTTGTTATTTCGTATAACACACTCCACGTGACCCCAGATCCCTCCCACAACCGGGGGGGGGGGGGGGGGGTAACTGTACATTGGATTATCGACGAAACCTTACTTGGTCCCAAGAAGAGGGTCTCGTGTATTATTGGGTTAGGACATTTACTGTACATTGGAGGGGGTTGGGTTAGGACATTTACAGGGGCCAGTTTCGAATTGCAGTCTCCCGTAGGTGCTCTTTGAGAGTGATTTTGAAAGTGGGTAGTGATTCACTTTCCTTAACAGCTGTGGGTAGGGCGTTCCACATTGATGTGGCATAATTGCGAAACGTGTTTAGTCCCTTGTTTGAGCCGAATCTGGGTTTAACATGGTTTGTGAAGCTCCCTCTGGTGTCTACTAGTGGATCTACTATTGGATCTACTTTCTCTGTGGATGGTTTTGTGAATAAATCTCCATTATGCTTCAATTACTGTGTGTTTATTGTATAGCAATAAGGTTGGGTGAATTGGGCCATTGTATAAAAGCATTACATCACTTGAAGTCGTGTGTTATACTGATTAGATCACGCCTAGGGGGGTCTAACGACCCTCTGCTGCACGTCGGGCCTAACAACCACCCCTAGGCGTGATCTAATCAGTATAACACACTCCTGCGCGTGATGTAATGCTTAATTAGCACTGATATGGTATAGGGAGGTGTAGTGGTTACGTCATTTTAGTTTTTTCCTGTTCCACCCTCTGTTCCACTTAATGTATTTCCCCATTGACAATTTCTAAATCTGCTCGTTTTAGATTACTTTGGATGTAAACAGGGCAGAGTTTGTTCACTAACTACCACTTTAGGACAAAACAAACCATGAATAAATCATGTTGAAGACGATCAAGTCCCATAAATAGCAATTACCTTAGTTTTAGGTCACCCAGAGATTCATAAGCACAATATTATATGTCCAAGTAGGGAAATATCTTGCAGCTGAATGGGGAAATACCAGGGGCATGTCTGAAAACTAGGGATGCTCGATATTGGCTTTTTTACCGATACCGATATACCGATATTGTCCAACTCTTAATTTCCGATACCGATACCCCCCGCCAAAAACGGAATAATTTCAGGTAATTAACATTACATATATCTTGTCATGGAATTAACACAACATTATGCATACTTTTAATAAAATCAGAAATTGTTCTTACTTGCGTGCCTGGGTAAATAAAGGTGAAATAAATGTTAAAAAAAATATATATATTTTGAAAACCAATACCGATCATTTCCAATATCACATTTTAATGGCGATATCGGCCGATACTATCGGACGTCCCTACTGAAAACATATCAAACGAAACGTTTCACAATATCGCAAAAGCGAATGGCAGTCAGTGTTGGAATGTAAATTGCTTGACATGCACTAACTTGATGCACTAACAATATAAACGTTTCAAACAATGTAAACGTTCTGCAGTTTTTATACAAGCCAAATCTACAATAGCATTCTGTAAAAAGTAGGTGTGGATGATGTATGCCTTGGATCAGTATCGCCACCACTTGGAATGTAGTCCTGAATCCCTATAAAAAATATCAATGTGATTTGTGAAACTGCAGTAACTACAACAATCACTGGATAGTCAAAGAACTTTAAAGCAATTTTTCTCAGTTTCACTGTTTGCGTGGTTACTGTGGTTGGATTTCGCAGGGCAGTATAGCTACATAAAGTCTGTGCTGAACAGAGGATCAAGCCCAACACTTCTAACATCAGCTCCAAGAAATTAGAAGGTTTCGTTCAGTAGATCAATGTTAAAAGTGGCCTATAATTTAAGATTTAAGTTGATATTAGCTTATGTTAGTTACATACGTGTCATTTTGGGGGGAAATAATATAATAATTATTATTAATATAATGTTTTTGCCTATGGTGGAAATGGACAGTATTTCCCTTTTCCGTGTACTTGTAATTTTGTCCAAGTTCAGTTGGGGTAAAAGGAACAATTATATATTTCCAGAAGGATTACTACAATGTTTCATTAACTAGCCTATTTTAAAAGCCACATTACTAACACCCCCACTTTATCAAAGAGATAAATCGATATTAGAAGATGTAAAAAGCCTGTGTGAACAGATGAAGCTAGGGGCGATCTTTTAATATAACCAATTATCCCATAGCCAGGAGATGGGAGACACATTTGCAATGTCTATATTTAATTGCTTTCATTAGTATTTCTAGTTTTCCCTACAAAGACACATTACAGGACAGGGGATGACAGTCTCATTGTCATCTAAAGAACTATGAAGTGAAGAACGACTCTTCCTCCTGTACGACTCAGTTCCTTTTGTTCTCACCAAAGAACAATTGTATTGTTCATGATTGATTGGCCTACATTACATGTGTGTGGCTGTGGCTTGATCCTCTGTTCAGAATCAGCACAGACCTTATACCTTAAGATTTGCAAAGCCCATTCATATTTTCCATAGGGATGTAGAACTACACCCCAAATGGTAAGAACACCAACTTCACAGTCAACAAACCTCAGACCTTGTCACTTGTCTAGGCTACTACTACTATTTTATATATCATGAAGCCATTAGGCTTGGACGGTATTACGGTATACCAGGGTATTTCGAGATCCCGCCGGTATGATTCTCAATACCGTGACGTCACAGACTGCTATCACAGACACGGAGTTGATTGTAGTGCACAGCACGTGCCAGCAGAGGGTTACGTGGCTAATCGTTCTGAGAGCTAACGTCTCTGCCTGGCTGGTTGCTGGCTAACTAACGTGGCTAATCGTTCCGGGAGCTAACGTCTCTGCCTGGCTGGTTGCTGGCTAACTAATGTGGCTAATCGTTCCGGGAGCTAACGTCTCTGCCTGGCTGGTTGCTGGCTAACTAACGTGGCTAATCGTTCTGAGAGCTAACGTCTCTGCCTGGCTGGTTGCTGGCTAACTAACGTGGCTAATCATTCTGATAGCTAAGGTCTCTGCCTGGCTGGTTGCTGGCTAACTAACGTGGCTAATCGTTCCGGGAGCTAACGTCTCTGCCTGGCTGGTTGCTGGCTAACTAACGTGGCTAATCGTTCTGAGAGCTAACGTTGGTACCTGGCTGGTTGCTGGCTAACTAACGTGGCTAATCGTTCTGAGAGCTAACGTCTCTGCCTGGCTGGTTGCTGGCTAACTAACGTGGCTAATCGTTCTGAGAGCTAATGTCGGTACCTGGCTGGCTAACTGGCTATCGTTCTGTGATTTGTTTACTTGGTAACACGGGTTGCTAAGGAATTTAGGTGCGAGGTTGAAGAAAGTGCATTTTTAGGTTGAAAGAACGGCCCTAATGTCAACGTGTTACAATATAAGCGTTATGTATGGTGATAACGAGTATATTGTTAGCCCCCCCCCCTCTCCGCTGATGAAAATGAAAGTCATACCGTCATATACCGTATACCGGGGTATTATGTCAGCAAGGTATGACGGTATGAAAAAAATTATACCGCCCAAGCCTAGAAGCCATGTTCACAATTTAGTGCTTTACGCTGCATAATTTTTATTTTTTTTAAGTAAATAAAAAAGATTTCCTCTGATCAGCAGGTGGTTTTGCTGGTGCCTCTGGGAATCTGTGGAAAACCTTTGTTGTGCGTGCATGGGCTTGAATAGTGATGCAGAGCTTGTTCTATTTCTGCTGGGCACTCTTGCACTCTTTTTTATTATTATTTTTTTTTATTTATAGACTGTGAATTTACATTAATCATTGTCACATGAAAACATTTTTGCACCAGATTTAGCAGAAGCTCATTTCCATCTGTAGTCTATACAAAAACATGAAATACAAACAGTGCAAGAGTTCAAAATATACATAAACGTAAAATGCCACACAACATGCACAGGACACACAGCATAAACAGTGCAAGATTTCAAAATACATACACATAGAAATGCAACACAACATGCACATACACACAGCACAATGCCAAACATACTCAACTATTCTTGATCCTTAAAATACAAGACAGAATTCAAAATACAAAGTAAAAATAACTGAGTCCCTTGTGTAATCATCTATATATTAGTGCTGTCAGGCGATTAAAAAATTGTATCTAATTAATTACATGATTTGTAATTAATTAATCTAATTAATTGCATTTTAATCGCATAACCATTTTAGGCCTGATATTTTATATTCTATAATCATATTTCAAATTGCATGTGTCCGGATGGCAGAATTCAGTACCGTCTACAAAACCTTCTGTTTAATCATCTTCCCTTTATTCATTTGCTTAGATTTTTCAGGTCTGGTAAATTTTAGCATGGTGTTATTCAGTCAAAAAAAGAAAAAAAAATTATTGAATTGATATACTCATTTGGTTCATTACAATTTACTCAAGCCTAGTAACAGACACAGTATTTCTGACACTTACATTCCCTGAGCTCCATAGATGTCCCTAGAATCAGATACCAAGAACATGCAAATGGACAATTAAAAAAAAAAGTTTGTAAATGTTTATTCTACGTTCTTATGGAATGAATGAGATTTAAAAAAGAAAAAAAATATTATAAAAAATTAATAATAATAATTTTATATATATATATTTTTCATAACGCGATAATTAGCTGTGTAATTAATTAATCTAATTAACGCGATAAACTGACAGCCCTACTATATATATTAAATATACCTGCATTTGTGAATTTTTTTTGTTCCCTCAACACAAATGTATGTATAATGTACAACAATGTATAACACCAAACTATGATGTTGTTGGCACTTTCAAACAGCAACAATAAAAATTCTAAATTTACAGAATTATTTTAAATACCAGCAATGGCCATTTAGAGTTCCAATATTTTGTAAAGTAACACCTGATAATAATATAAGTACAGAGGAATTTTAAATACCAGCAATGGTAATTTAGAGTTACATCGTTTTGTAAAACAGCACCTGATGCAATATACGCTGTCCTAACTAATGATTACATGGACACAAGCAGAAAAGAAAGAAAATTATTTACATCTTCCTGTAGGTGCCCAGGAAACCACTCTTGCACTCTCACTCTTGCTAATTTCTCCAAAGTTGCCTACTGCAGCTTTACATCTAAAACCTACCATTACCTTAAAATCCTCTTCAGCTGGAAAAAAGAAAGATACAAATGACTGGGCATAAGTTACAGTATGTTGGTACAAATACATTTGTGTGGACTGTGTGACATGAATACAATTTAAAAATGTTTGGCATTTTTGTGAATTAGCCTGTAGAAATTAGAATAGCCTACTGTACAAGACTGACTCCTCTCATGCAACAGCAAATAGTCAGATTGTTGCCCCCATCTGGTAGAAAGAGATCATTGCATCATTAAACCAAGGAGCATCCCCACTCCAGCTCCTAACAGCTGCAAGCCGAACACAAACATATGGAGGTATTCCCCCAGGAGAGGAGAGAAAGAGAGGTTTTTGGCGAGAGCAGGGGAAGCAGATTGGATACTGGGAAAGTGTCAGCCGATATAAGTCCGGATGGGCAGCAAAGTCATACAATTATGTTTTTGATCAAATATGAGTCTATTGAAGTAGAACCAGACCCATGCAATTGAACAGAGTTATGATTCACACACAAGGTAATACTGTGGACAAAACATTAAGGCTATACATTGAGGTGTGTCTATATGAGCTGTGTCACAAGACAACGGCCATTGCCATAGTCATCCGTATTGTAATATTTATTTTGTGACTGGAGAAGTACCTCTCTGGGATTTCTCTGCCATCCTGTCATTGTTGACCAGATTCCCATGGGATAGGCGTGAGGTGAATGCATATATCATCTGTTTTGGCTTCATTGAGGTTCATTTTAAATTGGAGCGTGTGATGGGTGACAAGTGAGAATTTCTCTAGAGACTTACAGTGTATGTAAATGATGATACTGATATAGATAGTGGGTAGGGATCATGAGCCAAAACAAATACTCTGACATAGCACCGGGAAACAATGTACTGTAATGTGTAACAACGGGGTTTGACTTTGTAAAGTCAGTGGACCCCAAAGAGTTCACAAGACGCACATCTTCTCTTGCATTTGAGCAAAGACCCCACCCACCTCTTCCCTCCCTCTTTCCCCGTGCCTACAGTCTCTACTCATCCCTTCATACAGGCATGCTTTTGCATATTGATAATTTTACGATCGCCCTCCGATGCTCGACCAAAGAGTAGCGTGCTGCATTCAGCAGTGTGAGCGGCATCACAAATGAGGCTGGAGAGAAAGAAAAATGAGAGAGAGAGAGAGAGAGAGAGAGAGAGAGAGAGAGAGAGAGAGAGAGAGAGAGAGAGAGAGAGAGAGAGAGAGAGAGAGAGAGAATGTTGAGGAAGAGACAGAGAGGGAATAAGGGAATTGAGAGAGGGAGGCTGGTGGGGGGAGTGGGAAAAGGGAGAGATGGTGTGCATAGGAGAGAGAGAGAGAGAGAGAGAGAGAGAGAGAGAGAGAGAGAGAGAGAGAGAGAGAGAGAGAGAGAGAGAGGGGTGGGGGGGAGAGGGAGTAGTGCTGCAGTGGAGAGAAGTGAGGGGAGACTGCAGTCTCTGCTTATGGAAGAGATCAGGGGATGTTGTACTGAAACGCTATAGAGCCTGACCAGTTCTCGTTATTGGATGGGTCACCCTGCAAGGGAGATTACATTTGACTGGTAAGTGTCTCTGTAACAATCTCTGTAGAGATTAAGGCAGGGTAAAGGTAATTTGAAAACAGCATAGAATAGAGCTTGGAATAGAGCTTTTGGAGAAGAACTTTAATAGATAGTCTTTATGTCTTCTGATTATCGTCACCCTGAGTAACAAGTCAACTATTCTTAGACTATGGTGGCTGCAGATTGTTTCAAGATCCCTGTGTGTCCGTGCGGTGTGGACGTTAGACAGCCTTAATGCATCTGTGGCTGATCGCTGCTGGAGTGCAAATGGAGCTGAGGTAAACGCTTGTACGGAGAGAGAGAAAAAAAAGTTGGAGGTAGGCCTAGATAGATTGTTTTCTCTTACATCTCTTTCCCTCTGTCCTCACCTCTCCTCTCATTTCAATTTGCGATTGGAGAGTAAAATGCTAAGGTAGGGAAACCTACTTTGGAACTGGATCCGTGGACGAGGGGAAGTGAGGTAAAGGAAGGAAGCTAGGATGGAATAGAGAATATTGTGGAATTCTAAAGTAGCTCTTTATTCCTTTACTTATAATGATGTAACTGTATTGTATTCATCAGGTATGCTCGGTTAATAACAGTATGTGCGTATTATTTCTGTTTGTAAAAATGTACACCAGAGACAAGGTGATAAAGAGGTTATTAATTATCTCTGCGGGGGGTGGGGACTCTCTTATCACAGCTAAAAGTTTTGCCATAATCATCATGCATCATATCTGAGGAGCGAGCAGTGCAGGCATTCACACTGTGTCCATGCCAACCCCTCAGGCAGTGACGTAACACTGGCCTTGGACATATTGCTTATTTGATTGGTCGGTCATCCTGATGGCAAGTTGTGGGTGACTATGGATAGCTGATAGATACTCTGATGGCCTAGCAACAATGCACAGCGTGTTTATTATGTAGAACTATTTGAAATTGGACTCACATACCTTAACAATTGTGAGTGAGTTTATGCAGATGCAGGATTTGAGAGGATTTAGGCCTGTTTTGCCACATGTGTTGAGAGGATGCAAAGCATATTGATTTGTGTCCAGAAATCATGATTGTATTTACTAGACGCAGACAAACATACATAATGCTGATGAAACACCCATTCTGCTGGTACATGTTTAATGAGATCCCTTCAGCGTAATGATTTCAAAGTTGAAATAATATTATGGGTAATCATCATAGGGTATGCCATTGTGTTCTGGGTAAATCCATTGAGATATTGTAGCCTCTGTTTATATTTAGTCAGAACTGCTTTGTAAATGTGAAAGCATCTTAAAGGGGAACTACGGCCATTTTCATAATTCATACATGCTATTTCTATGGTCTTAACCCTTTCCCCGCCAATAACGTTGTACGACGCGTTTCAAGTTCATGCGAATTCTGCCAATAACGGCGTACGACGTGATTCTGATAATAATTTCATATTTTCGCCATGGTATTAATATTTCCATCACGGAGGCTGGTCTGATGCTGTGTGAGCCAGCACAACTCTGCAACGCTTCAATACTGCCACCTGGTGGCTGATCGGTGAGTTGCAACCGGAAGTGGATCTCTTGTGATCCCGGTGCGTCTCCCTATTCCGTCCGGCCACTCGTTTATCGTCGCAGGACTCAATACACACACCGTGGATATGGATCTTTGCCATAACTCAATAATCTACATGATTTGGGCTTGTATTAGTAATATACAAACCGGAAATGGATCGCCTAGATCCCCACCACATAACTGGGATCTGTTTGCTCCACTCTCATCGCCCAACGGTACGAGGAGACTGACGTGAGTTTCAGCGTTTTTGTTTATAATTTTCGATACAAACTGCTCTGATCAATATATCACCCATAGTATACTACATGAAGCATCTAACGACTATCACGGAATTATAAACGACCCCCCCCCCCCTCCGTTCACCCGCGCATGATCAGTCATAACCCTTAGGACCATGTACAGTTGACATTTTTTATATAGCGTCGATCGGTATCAAACTGCATTTGATGATCTAATATTATGCATTTGTGCCTATATCTCACGTTCTGGGAAATACTGCAGAAAACGATAAAAACATATTTATACTCTAGTCTAGACGGTAAGGCTGTCCCCGAACCCTGTTTTTAGGGTTCGAACGTTCGCCAGGGTTTATCGAACGAACGTTTGAACGTTCGTTTAAAAAAAAAATTATAAAATGTACTATTATTATAGATCCTACAGAGGGCGGCATTGCATAGTCTATTGGTGAAAAACATGTTGTTTACAGTGGTGGCTGTTCATGTAAACATGTAATTAAACAAAGCACTCAGAAGAAAATAAACAAGCTACTGCATCAAAGTTACAAAGGTCAGTGAATACCACGATCACAATGGGGGAATTCACATGTATTACATTACCTGACCTCTGTAAGATTGTCTCTGAGTGTAATTCCGCCACCTCCTGCCTCGATCCTATACCAACAGCATTTCTCAAGCGGGTGTTCGATAGTGTCTCAAATCATGTCCTTGAAATCATAAATATGTCTCTTCAAACAGGCACTTTTCCAGATGCATTTAAAACGGCTGTAGTAAAACCACTACTAAAGAAAACAAACTTAGATGTAAACGAACTAAAAAGCTATAGGCCAATATCGAACCTTCCATTTATCAGCAAGATATTAGAAAAGATAGTCTCAGTACAAATAAACTCCTTTCTCAAAGATAATAACATCATGGAGGAATTACAATCAGGTTTCAGAACAAATCACAGCACTGAAACTGCCCTTACCAAAATAGTTAGCGACCTCAGGCTAAACTCCGATGCTGGCAAAGTCTCAATTCTTGTCCTATTGGACCTTAGTGCAGCGTTCGATACGATTGACCATAATATCTTGATCAGTCGTCTTGAAAGACTGGTTGGCTTTTCCGATCATGTACTAAATTGGCTCATAACATACATTAAGGGGAGAAGGTTCTATGTTAAGCTTGGAGACAATGTATCCGAGGAACATGACAGCAGCTTTGGAGTTGCACAAGGAAGCTGCCTTGGTCCATTACTCTTCTCACTATATATGCTGCCCCTCGGGGACATCATTCGAGACCACAATGTATGCTTCCATAGTTATGCTGATGATACACAACTATATATCTCCGCAGAACCAAATAACACTACAGCCATACAGTCCATTACAAATTGTCTGTTAGCAATAAACAAGTGGATGAACAATAACTTCCTAAAATTAAACGAAAGCAAGACCGAAATCCGATTGATCGGCCCAAAAGCGAAAAGGGAAGTGCTGTGTGAAAACCTGGGGAGTCTGTCATCCTATGTAAAGACTGAGGTTACAAGCCTAGGTGTCATCTTGGACTCAGACCTGACCTTTAAGTCTCATATAAATAAGGCCATGAAAACGTCATTCTTCCACCTAAGAAACATAGCGAAAGTAAGACCTTTCGTAAATAAGAAACTTATTCATGCTTTTGTATCAAGTCGGCTTGACTATTGTAATGCACTGTTCACTGGTCTTCCCAAAGCAACCATTGGGAAGCTTCAGCTTATCCAAAACTCTGCAGCTCGATTACTAACGTTAGGTTATGGCTATAACCAAGTTCTGTTAGTTAGGGGTGACGCTTGGCATCACACTGCACTTCCTCGCGTACGTGCACGCGCACTGAATAAATTCCACAAATGTACCTTTAATACCAGTATTAGTCTGACCACACCCCTCATCAGCTTACCTTAGGTTATAGCCATAACCTAACGTTCTGTTTCGTTAAGGGGCTCTGCTTGGCATCACACTGCACAAGGGGAGGCCAAGCGGAGCCGCTGGCTGACAAATACACCCCGCTGACAGCCCCCCAAAACCATCAGAACAGGGAGGGCCGAGCCCCCCCGACCCCCCCTAATGGAGGGTATCCCCCCTATTAGGGGCTTCACGGGAAGGCGACGGACCCGACCGTGCGAAGAGGCACTCAAGCAACTCAACGCACAGGGTGAGCAGACCGTGGCTTGACCCCACGACTACACACACGCACAACCCGCATGCCACCCGGGAACGAACGGAGGAACAACCTCGTTACTGCCCCCAGAATCACGGGGTCAAGGGCAAACCCAACCCCGTGGCAAGGCCGTAGCAGCGGAGCGCGAAGGAAGACCCAGACCCACCAAAAGGACTGGACTCCCTGGAATGGGGGCCCGGAGAAGTCCATGATGCCAGCATCAAGACCCCACCAGGTGGGCACGTAGTGCCCCGCCCCCCACATCGCCAGCGTATTCGGACAAAGGCCCCTCAGTTACTGCACCTGGTATTCCCAGGCGGTATCCCAACCAAGTACTAACCAGGCCAGAACCTGCTTAGCTTCCGAGATCGGACGAGATCGGGCGTGTTCAGGTCGGTACGGCCGTAAGCCGAGCGGGCCCTGTCCCCCCAATAGTACACCGCCTGGCACACTGACCCTGCAGAACAGGCAGTCAGCATGGCCGTAAGCACACAAAAAAGGTTAACCAACGGAAGCAGGCAGCGCACCGGGGAAAAACCAGGCAACAGGCTGTTAACCCTAGCCTGGAGACTGCGGACGAGACAGGCGCCAGAGGGGACAGCTGAACACAGCTGCCCCGGCGGAAGGGGCGTATGCTGGCGTCGTTGCATGACCAAGCCTCCATTTAAAAACCCCCACCCAGAGGGGTTGAGGCAGAGAAGGCTGACACGATTGGCAGACGTCATGAACGTGCAGGGGCACCCTCAACCGGGTAACCCGGGAGTTGACACTGCTCCAACACACCAGGGAATCAACCACCTTGGTGTTACCCAAAGCGGTGGTTGTTCCTATAACCCCTCAAGAAAAAAACTCCAAAACACACCTGCGGGTATACACCGGCTATACCGCAGTACAAGTGTCTCAGTTTTCAAAAAAGGGTTAACCCAGGCCTACGGGTCGACGAACATTACCTCGGACCGGGCCTGGCGATACGGGAAGCACAGGGTCACCAGAGGAGGTCAAAGACCACCCCCAACAGGCCCCTCTTCGCCATGCGTGAGAGAGGAGCGAAAAATAATGGAGAACCAGCCCCTAAGCACACCGTACTTGGTATTCCCAGGCGGTCTCCCAACCAAGTACTAACCAGGACCAACCTGTGTAGCGGCCAAGATCCGACGAGATCGAGCGCGTACAGGTTGGCATGGCCGTAAGCCATTACGACAGTGCTGAGTAAAAACGTACCCAACCAGGGTCTCCATAGCGTAACCCTGTGACACCCGGACCGACCTGGCATTTTTCCCCCTGAAAAAAGCCCAAGTCCCTCAGGGTACCAGAACAGCAGATCTGCAGCCCCGGCGGACAACGGGTTCAACTGATCCGGTCCAGCGTGACCAGAACCAGTCCCGTGCCCTAACCACGCCGACATGCCAACTCCAGGAGAAAGGGCAGATATGCGTGTCGATCTTAACATGAAAAAGAAGGCGCCACCCAGACGTTCGGCCGAACCGCGCCTGGTGGCCCACCCCAAGGGCGTGAGACCCCTCTACATATGTTCAGATCCATTCCGTCATCAACCCCCAGACATGAACGAGAATTCGTCGAAAAAACCAACCCAGGTCGAGGGATTTGGTCGTCGGAAGAGGAAAAACCCCCATCTCAGTTGCTTTATAAAAACGCCGTTTCAACCACAAGCAACCAAGGCGTGCCAGTCAGTCGCCTGGTTACAGCGAGCTAGCACTATACGTGCGTCGGGACACACCCCCATCAATGAACAGGCTATTTAGACCTGTCATTGAATCCCCAAGGTGCCCAGGGGAACGACAAGAGGGGTGTGACACTCCCTAACTCCAAAACTTTTTGAATAGAAAAGAAGGAAGCATCAACAGTATGTATCCCAGTCTACACAGCCGGGGTAAAAAATGTTCACATTTTTACATCCCACCACCCTCCCATAGGAAGGAGACGGGGATCCCCAGAGAGACTTCCCACGCGAGCTGTACAGATTGAAAAGAATATATTGCACCTTGAGCCATGTAAAAAATTGGTTTTAGGGCTCTCCGGGGAAGAGGCACTGAACCCATACACACTAAAAAATCGAATTGAATCGAATACATATACAATAGAATAGGACCCTTCTAGAGGGTCCACTCACTTTGACAATCTGAGGAGGAAGGCTCTGTACTCTGATGGAGGCTCCCTCACATGGAAGAAGGAGTCCGAACTCACAGAAGGCCCGAATAGGCGCTTGGTGAGGAGGAGCCCTGACCACCCCCCTGAAACAGATCCATCACATGGACCTGAACAGCACACGGAAGTCCTACCAACAGAGACGCGCACGGTGACGTACTCTATGGCGGGGGAATTCCTGCGGTGCACACGCCCAATATACCAGGCCGTGGGACCAGGAACTCCCTCCCCCCCCCCCCCCAGTAACGTGCCGAACCGCCACGTGACGGGAACCTTGAAGGACAGGGGGTGTACCCCTGACCGACAGAACAAGGGGGAGAGGAAAGGTTACCAGTTCACCCCTTTACGACCCCACACCCATGATACGATGTAATGACAAAAAGAGAATATGACACAGTCATAGTCAGCTCTATGAAGCGTTTGACAGCTCCACACAGCGCATGAGCTAACCTGCTATCTGATTTTTACTAAGGAAAAACACAGAATAGAGAGGGCTCTAAGAGCCCCGGTCCAACATACACATGTGCTTCTGTGGCCAGTCCAACCCAGTTGTAGGTCACATGACACACACAACCCATCATCACCTACAAAAAATGGCAAAAACACTCAACAGAGGAACGTTGTTTTTCACAATGAGAGAATACATCATTCTCGATTAGTATCGGCCAC
Source organism: Notolepis coatsorum (assembly GCF_963971535.1). Lineage (NCBI taxonomy): Eukaryota > Metazoa > Chordata > Actinopteri > Aulopiformes > Paralepididae > Notolepis > Notolepis coatsorum. Next base: position 98,538,459 of record NC_140170.1, read on the forward strand.
AGGCCTTGCTAAGCACATACGACAGCGACCAAACCATTTTTTCTTTTAGGAAAATAAAGTTTCTCCAGCAGTTTTAGCACAACCTCAGCAATCAAGCTAAGAGTTACATCGCATCCCTACCACACAAAAGACACAAATAGTGCACAAACATGTCTGATAGGAGGATGAAAAAGTCCCCAGGGAACCGGGGGGAAAACACAATCCTCTTATTTTACCCTCAATACGGCCAGTTAAAACAGGAAAACCTGTTAATATGTGAACACACTGTTCATTGTCATCACAGGCTGAGAAAAGAACATTCTTTTACTCACTTGTCACCAAGCATAGCTTCATAGGTTAGTTACCTTAGTTGTGAGTACACGGTACATATAAACACCATGATGTTTCTCACACAACAACCAAATCATTACATCCCGATTTGCACGGAGAAGCTAGGCAGTGACAAAAACAGCTCACACATAACCCGCGTCGTACCCTAAATGCACTGCAGCAACACACGTTTTGGGAAAAACATCGTTATTCACAATACATTTAGAAAAGTAAAACCAGAAGACGTGTTTATAAGGTCTGGTCAAACCTGTTCCTACCCGGAACGTAGATCAGCGAAGTGCAGTCACAGACACCGTAGGAACACAGCCGCTCCTGTGTTGTTCGAACTGGGCAGCGTCGCCGCTCCAACCCGCACTACAGTCCTTTGTTGATGCAACCTTGCCGTCCTGGCTCAGGGCAGGGTCGACGAAAACATCCCCTGTCAAGGATGACGTCGTAGTCAAGAGTGTAAAACATGTTAAAATCAAAGCACGTTCAACAGAATAGCATCAAGCTAACGGCCGCTCCAACCGTTCGGGTGCTACTGCTCCTGCTCGCGAGACGCCGAGCTAACTGCGCACGCGACCAGAAGCGAGCTCACGGCGGCGCGCGAGAAGCTAAAGCTACCCCGCGCCAGGCCATGGCCTATAGCAGCAAGCTAACGTTACCTAGCGATCACGACATGCTAGCACCGCAGCTAACAGCTGACTGGCTAACAGTAGGCCCAACCTGAGCAGGCCATGCAGCGATCCCAGCAGGCTAACGCAGCAGTTAACAGCTGACTGGCTAACCGTAAGCTAAGCAGCTATCAACTGAACCTGTAAACAATGACATAACACTCACCCAGACAGGCCGCCGTTCTGAACCTCTCCTCACTTTTTAAGAGAAAAGAGAAAACAAGATGTCAACACCGCTTCACAACGGTGATTTTACCAACACCCGACGGAATCAGCACAATACCAACTGGCCTGTGTAGCTGACTTTGAACATGGATCTGCCGCTATCGCACATCCATGCACATATCCCCTCGTGAAGGAATACTCTCATTTGGATATGAAAGATGGGGCCTTAACACGGTGACAGAGAGAATCCACTCGTCCAAAACACACAGGGATCACCAGTGTTAATGGTCGCGGCCCCCTAGTTAAAACTATAATGGTCTTCAGACCAAGGCCTTCTGTCGCCTAGGTGGCTGAACAAAGGACCCTAGCCTGGGGCCGGTTTCCATAAACATTGTCAAGTAGCCCCCATAGCACTAACAGACAAGTGGAGCCTGCCAGCAAAACACTACTCACCCAACCTGGAACGCACCGCTTCTCACAACAGCGGCATGTCCGACAGTTCAGCTGTGGCTTGACAGGTTTCACCCCAACAAACACAGCAAGGAACTGCAGTTGAGAAGCATGCAGCGGCGTGCTCCCAATACGAAAACCGGTAAAGGGTTTTTAGAATGATCATCATCTTCTAGACACTCCAGTACGAAGACAATATCGCCGTATTTTCTCGAAAATAGTGAGAGAGAAAATAAAGATATGATGTCAACGTATCTCCTTCCTTGTAAACAAAATGTTTTCTCCACTAACAACACGTCAAGTGGGGTACTACCGAGGCACTTTCTTGTGGTGAAAGCGAGAAGGAGGAGAGCAGGTGACCACACACCTGCTTATGAAGGTAAGCTGATGAGGGGTGTGGTCAGACTAATACTGGTATTAAAGGTACATTTGTGGAATTTATTCAGTGCGCGTGCACGTACGCGAGGAAGTGCAGTGTGATGCCAAGCAGAGCCCCTTAACGAAACAGAACTACAAGGAGAAGAGAACATATCACTCCAGTCCTGGCCACTCTGCACTGGCTTCCAATAACTCATAGAATTGATTTTAAGGTCCTTTTCCTAACATATAAAGCTCTTAATGAGCAAGGCCCAAAATACATAGCAAATTCCCTAGTTAGTTATCTGCCCTCAAGAACGCTATGGTCATCCACTACAGGTTTACTAGACACGCCCAGAAACCAAAAGAGGATAGGAAGTATGGCATTTGCCAACTATGCCCCAAAACTATGGAACACACTACCAACACACATCAGAAACGCCAGCTCCATACACATTTTTAAAGGAAAATTAAAAACGTACCTATACAGTCTAGCTTACAAATAGTTATGGCTTGGAAAAACCTGATGGATCCATGAGGCTTGGAAAAGTCTTGTGGACCCAACTCTTTAGATGAGGGAACGGGTACATACGCACACAAGACGCGGCCACTGATGGGTCCATGGGGCTTGGATAAGTCCTGTGGACCCAACTCTGGCCACTGACCACATGAGGGAACGGGTACATACGCACACAATACACGGCCACTGATGGATCCATGGGACTTGGTAAAGCACTATGGACCCAACTATGACCACTGATAAAAACATAACTACACTAGCGTTATAAGAGCTAAACATTGCTACCTACCATACAAGTGCATTGGTTTAGTGCACTTCCGGTTGCTACTGAGCGGACATGTTTGTGCGGACCTGTTCTCCCAAACTGGTAAGCAAGACTGTTTTTACGTTATTTTCATTTTTACGTTACTATTATTATTATTATTATTATTATTATTATTATTATTATTATTATTATTATTATTATTATTATTATTATTATTATTATTATTATTATTATTATTATTATTATTATTATTATTATTATTATTTTTTTTTTTTTTTTTTTTTAACATTGATCTTAACTGATCACTGTGACTTTATTGCTTTTATCGTTATATATGCCTATATTTGTGTACAGCACTTTGAGCTACATGACATGTATGAAAGGTGCTTTATAAATACTTACTTACTTACAACACCAGAGGGAGCTCCACAAATCATGTAAAACCCAGATTCGGCTCAAACAAGGGACTAAACACGTTTCGCAATTATGCCACATCAATGTGGAACGCCCTACCTAAAGCTGTAAAGGAATGTGAATCACTACCCACTTTCAAAAACACTCTCAAAAAACACCTACGTGAGACTGCAATTCGAAACTGGCCCCTACAAATGTCCTAACCTAGTTGTACAGTAAATGACCAAGTAAGGCTTTGTCAGTATTCCAATGTACAGTGTAAAATGTGTGTGTGTCCCCTACCCAACCCCCCCCCCCCCCCCCCCCCCACCTCCAATGTACAGCCCTCACCCACCCACCCAACCCCACCCCACCCACCCAACCTCCTCAAATGTACAGTTTCTATGCCAAATGTATATACACTCTTTTTCTGGACACTTTTGTATCACAAACAGTACTGTATTTGCAAATCTGATATGTCATAAATGTATAGATGTAGCAGTACTGTCTATCTGTATGTCATGTATGTCATATTATGTTATGATGAATTGAAAATGGGGGACCCTGATGTAAACAAGACGAAAGTCTTTCTCTGGTCTGCATCCCCTTAACAATTGTATGTACTGAGCTGTACTGTACTGTACCCATTCTGCAATCTGTTAATAAACTTTTCAATCAATCAATCAAACTACTTATGATAAACAATAGCCCTTGCACACCGCAGTCACGTAAGGGGCTAGATAAACAAAGGCATTCGTTTTGTGGCATTAACGTTATATAGTTAGTGTTACACGTTCAATAACATCAGCATATTATTTACCCGTTGCTCATAGAGCCCTGAGTTGTGTCCATTCTGCAGTCTGTTAATAAAGTTTTCAATCAGACACATGTATAGAAAGGCTTTGTTTTATTATAACATTCGTTGCAGTAAAATCATTATGCCTCGTTTGGTCATCCTCATCTACGTTCTCGGCAGGGGAGCTAACGTATTAGCTACGGTAAGTCTGTTGTGCTTCTCGCAAGCAGATCAATGGCGGTATTGCCGGAAGTAAAAAACTAATAAACGCTTGCTGATTGGTGGTAACAGCAGAGGCGGGTGCAAGCGGTGTGACGTAATTGGCAGAATCGCCTGTCAATCAAAATTGTTCTATTGCATTGGTTGAGAGCTCTGGTTGAGACAATAGTATCCAGCTACAGCCCGGCAGACCATACTGGTTGAGCCGAGCGCCGCGGGGGACTCGCCTCTTCACATCGCCTCAACCCCGCGCGCCTCCTTTATTTTTTTTTCACCGAACGTTCGAACCCATTAATTAAAGTCAGAATGTCAGCATAACGAACGAACGTTCGAACGTTCGGGCTCAGCCTTACTAGACGGTATTTTCGTATGAATGTGTGAATGAAAAAGTAAAACGTTCCTACATCCTGAACGATATATAATCGATGTTGAATGGGCCATAGTAATGTCAATTTAGCAATACAATTAAAAAAGTTATAGCCCTGCAAAGAAGGTGAACATCTCCATAGACTTACAGTACTGGCAGAGAATGGTATAAGATGATCAAAGTGGTGGCAGAGAATGGGTTAAGACATTAGTGAAAATAAACAATTCTCTACCAAATCCAAAATCTAGTGCTAAAACGAAAATGTGTGATGTCCTCAGGTATCACTATCACACTACCAAAGGGTTAACCCTTTCACTGTGACAATACAGAAGGTTAACCCTTTCACTGCCGCACGACAAAGGGTTAACCATCTGTAGTGTGGTAGGGAAAGGGTTAACCTATTGTAGTGTGGTAGTGAAAGGGTCTGGAGCGGCGCCATAGACAATGGATTGGGAAAGATGTTATAGATGTCGCTGAGAGCACCCAGGGGAATGTGCTGAGTATCTGGGTATATTTTCTGTTTCAGAACTGAGAACACTACGATAGAATAAAGCTCATCTCAGTATAGAAAAGAAAGCAAAGAGTATGTGGGCCCACATAATTAGACCCCCATTCATTGTCTATGGAGGAGCTCCAGCCTTTATACCTGATGACATCACGTGTTTGAGTCTTACTTTTCTGGTTTCTGGCTTTGGGAGAGAGTAGCTCATATTCACAAATATTGATTGGCTGTGGAAATAAAATTGGCATTCTTAATTTGGGTGGTGCTTCCCTTTAATGTTACTATAATGCCCTAATAAGCCCACAGTGTTGAGTTCTTAGGAATGTAGTTGCTGTTATAGCACCTTTACTGCAAGAGGTATAGGCTTAGCAATAGAAAGAAAACAGAACACCTAAGAGTAAGAATCAAGACAAGACGTGTGTGTGTGTGTGTGTGTGTGTGTGTGTGTGTGTGTGTGTGTGTGTGTGTGTGTGTGTGTGTGTGTGTGTGTGTGTGTGTGTGTGTGTGTGTGTGTGTGTGTGTGTGTGTGTGTGTGTGTGTGTGTGTGTGTGTGTGTGTGTGTGTGTGTGTGTGCGTGCGTGCGCGTGCGTGTGCGTGCGTGTGAAGCCGTGAAGCCTGGCACTCAATTGTCTTCCTTGCTCATTTAGGTGGTGGCTAGAAATTGCCTGTCTGCTAAACTGAGACAGATAGTTTTTCTTCCAGTGCTTTTACAGAGGGAGATGCAAATCCTCTGGAAAGCTTGCTGCATTTGATAGCAATAGAGACCCATGCATGCCTGCATGTGTCTTGTCTTGATTCTTACTCTTAGGTGTTCTGTTTTCTTTCTATTGCTAAGCATATACCTCTTGCAGTAAAGGTGCTATAACAGCAACTACATTCCTAAGAACACAACACTGGGCTTATTAGGGCACAAGGATAGGTTTAGATTCTGTTCCTAGGAAATCTATTCCATTCAAAGCTTCATCTGTTATTGACTGTGCAAGTAATTGATTTATGCAAAGATGTGCATGTTGTTGTCATTTTTGTCCTTTGATTTTCTGCTCCCAGAGACAAAAAGCAATAGAGGTAATAGGGATATAGAGCAAGTCAATGACCATGGATGAGCAAATTACCCATTATTCATGTAGCCCTATTGAGTGAGTGGGTGAATGGGTGGGTGGGTGGGTTGGATGCACAAAGCCACTAGCACATGACGTGTTTGTGGATGCTAACTGAAAATCATGGTTAAATGAGGTTCCATACTCATAAACCTCGTAACTACTGGATCTAAACTGCACTGTAGAGCCTAAACTACAGTTCCTTGTGATAGTTTTGTGATGTTTCTATTTACAGAAAATAAATTATACTGTAATGAAAAATGTGCATGTTGACTCTATCAAAGTTACTGATCTGTTGCATAGTGCCATCTCCAAAAATCCCGATTCAACTAAATTGCTATGTAATTGCTGGGATCTGGTAAATGTCCATATGGAAAATGTATCTTCCAATTTATCCTATAGTTGTCAAGTGAGTCCAGTTATTTACAACATGTCTCTTTATATAATGAGGACACTTGACAAGCTTACTTTTAGAGAGGGGCACCACCTCTTCCATCAGCTGTAAATGCTAATCATATGCCAGTGTCACTCACAGCAGAGCACAGATCAGACTGGGAATAAATAATAGGATGCCCACTTGGGCCTGAGCAGAGAATTGAGTTTGTCAGCTATTCGTGGTAGGCTATATTGAATTCCCAAACAAAGGAGGATATGGCCATTCTGAAGGGTTTCATGTTATATCACTCTTTGGCTGCAGTGAGAAGGATAGATAGAGATTGATGGGTTTTTATTTAACCATGTTATTTCCATTGAGATAGAGGATTAAAAAAAACTGCATAGAAAGAACATACTGTACAGGCAGGACAAACGATAAACAAGGAGGGAACATACACATTTTAAATTGTGTTTGCCCTGGTGTCCTCTTTACACTGGCTGGCTCACAGTTAAAAAGTAGATCATTTGCAAAACCCTTCATCAAAAGTTACTGTTGCAAGTATTACAGAAAATGTAATGGGGTGGACATTTTACGTTTTAAAGGTATAAAGTTCCCTCAAATGAAAATAGTACAAATAGAAAATAGTACAATACTTGAGCAAAATGTAATTTGTATAAAAGTATAGCTTTTCCAGCCTGATAGTTGAAGGTATACCAGTAGCGGAACCTACTGTATGCATAGACAGCTACCACCCACTTTGTAATACAACATTCAACTGCAGACTTTGCAGTTAGTGACAAATCTGATTGATGATCCCCATTGTGAATGGAATACAACATTTAAATAAAGGTTTGACATGATATGATATTATTCATTATTGTACAACAGATTACCATAATCAGGAACAGTCCTTCCGGACTCAATACAGAAAGTTGCTTAATTTCTGAAGTGAATAATCCCCTCACTTTACTGTTCCTTTGCACTCCTTTTGGTTGTAAAATAGAATCTAATCTAATCTAATCGCGGTATTCAGCCCAACGAAAATGAGTTTCACTCATGTGGGCCTGATTTTAACACTGGCGACTCATTTCTTTACAGAAGAGGGTATGTCATCTTGTATGTCATCTCAGTTTTTGCTCATGCTTCAAAACTACTACATTATCACACTAAGCACAATTATTAGGTTTGCTCTTACCAGCAAGTTTTCCGACCTCAGTAAGAATTTATGTTCATCCTCAATTTTTTTTTAATCCCTCAATGATGATGCCCCCTGTTTAATATTTTAACCCCACCCACCCCTTCTCCTTCTTTCTCTCTCTCTCTCTCTCTCTCTCTCTCTCTCTCTCTCTCTCTCTCTCTCTCTCTCTCTCTCTCTCTCTCTCTCGCTCTCTCTCTATCTCGCTCTCTCTCTCTCTCTCTCTCTCTCTCTCTCTCTCTCTCTCTCTCTCTCTCTCTCCCTCTCTCTGGGTAGGGTACAGTGGGTTTTGATTAATTAGATTAGTCTCATTCTTCAAACAGATGGGATAATCTTTATTGCTGATTTGAGTACATTAATGGAGCTACAGTACATTACGGATGAACAGAACTGTCCTTTCAGAAGATCTATTATCTCCACAGTCTAAGGTGTGTACTCATGTCAGCTCGGCTCTGTTTCCTTCTGGACCACTCCCCCCCAAAGTTCCTGTACATCAGCTGAGTGGAACGGCTGAGAGCTGAGAGTTAGGACACAATGCTTAGTCATCAGGGAGAGACTCCATGTTGTTACTTTGTGCTCAGCAATCCATTACCCAAGTAATAAATTGTTCATTGGTTTGCCAGTCATCAATGGCTAGTTCTAATTCACTTGTGTACCATAGATTATAGTGTACCCTACAACTGTAAGAAAGTAAGAAAGAGGAACTTTTGATTCAATACAATGACATTGTATTTTTCAATGTCATTGCATTTTTCTTTTTACATAGGGTATGTTGATGTAACATTACCCAAAATGTTAGAACTGTTGTTGTAGTTGTTGTTGTTGTTGTTGTTGTTGTTGTTGTTGTTGTTGTGATGATGACTAAAGTCCTGGATATCAACAGAATCAAACCATTTCAGATATCGGATATGCTTCCTTGAAGAGATTGCATAATCTACTTGGGTTCAGTCAGTCTGTCAGTCAGTTGTCAGTTGTTGTAAAGGATATCAGCTAGCTAGTCCACAAACAAGTAATTATTGTGACCATTTATATATCACCTGCTAACACAGGTTAATCTAAGGCAATGTTAATCTCCCATAACAACCGATCACACTGGGCTCAGGAATTTGTTTACACATGAAAGCTTCATGTATTATGATACTAACTTGATATTTCCTTTCAATTAACAGACCGACACCCCTTCAGAGTTGGCTGTGCTCAGAGCGGGTGCACTAAAGCAGTTATAACAAAACAAATAATACATAATACAAAAATGACACTACTGACATTAACATTCCACAATAAGGTTTTTGCGACTGAATTAAAGGAACATGCCAACATTTTTGGAAATTATCTTATCGTCTTCTCCAGAGAGAGACAGGAAGATAGATACCAGTTTCCTCTCTGTGCGTTCAGATGCGTAACATCTGGCTGCATGTTAGCTTAGCACAATGAATGGAAGCAGACATGACCGGTTAGCCTTCGGGAGAGGTGTTAGTTGGACAATGCCTAGGCTAACCGGTCATGTCCGCTTCCATTCATTGTGCTAAGCTAGGCTAACATGCAGCCAGATGTTACGCATCTGAACGCACAGAGAGGAAACTGGTATCTATCTTCCTGTCTCTCTCTGGAGAAGACGATAAGATAATTTCCCAAAATGTTGGCGTGTTCCTTTAACATTATTGTACTGGTTCATTGTACCTGTTTTGTGTGCATGATCCCAAGCTACACTCCACTGTTGTATACATTGTCAATCTTCTAAACGTCCGCCTGTCTGTATGTGCCTCTCAGGGACTGCGTGCCTAGCCTTCGACGATGAAGTTTAACTTGTTCAAGAAGAAGCCGGAGGCCATGGTGGCTGCAGAGCCCACGGGCGCCACCACCATGACCATGGCCCCTCCCGCCCCGGTGGTCGCCACCACGGTGGGCGAGATCTCCGGGGGCTTCGGCAACGACACGGAGGTCAGCAGCAAGAACGACATGTTCGAAGAGATCAAGAGCAAATTCCTGAATGAAATCGAGAAGATCCCACGTGAGTCATGACACTGTGGAATAATGATCCCCTCCCCCCTCAAACAATCTCCCAGTCATGTTCCAACCTTCCCTCATCCACCGTTGTCTCTCACCTGATATAATCCCCCCCCCCCCTTCTAACTAACCCCTCCCCTCCTCCTGCCCCCCCCCCCCCCCCCCCCCCTCACGCATAGATATATATAAACACTAGATGGCACAAGGCGGAGTCTCCCACGTAGTTCACCGGCGGCCATCTTGCTACAGTTAACTACTGCTTTAAGGTGAGTGATCTGCACAAACAAAAATACTGTTTGGTTTATTACAAACGTTATTAACGTGGCTATGATTCTTGCTTGGGAGAATTTTTATATATAAAAAAGAAATTTCATATGAAAGTCCATTATAAGTATAATATGCAGTATGAGGCGGCTATGTGGTGCAGTGGGCAAGGCGCTCACCACCAATGCAGGAGACGCTGGGTTCGAGCCCAGCTCTCCGCATTGCATTCAGCTTTGCTGGTCGTTCATACTAATACATTTGGCAGTATTAGGGGGTGGGAAGCTGATGGGTGGGGATCGGACGTTGTGGACAGCAACTCCTACAGGTCGGTTGGTGCGCCTGCGCAGTAGAATCAGGAAGCGACGGGGGCGGCGTCCCTCCAAAGCGCAGACCCCCGACGCTGAAAGATCGCGCTGTGCAGGTGAAAAGATGCGACGGCTGCTACCTCGAGTACCGGAGGGGACTCGTGCAATGTATGGCTTTGTCCACATTACAGCCGGCTTGTGGGAGGCATGGCCAAACAGCGTTCGAGACAGGGGAGGGTAGAATTGGACGATACGAAATTGGGAGGGGAGAAAAATAGAAAATGGGAGAAAAAGTAGATAAAAAAAAAAGTATATGCAGTATGATTACTACATCTCTGACAAACCAAACGGTTGAAAATTTTGCAAGCTATGGTTATTTCAATAGTACATGCACTATAGACATTCATGTTATGAGTGGGGGTGCTACCCTGTAGCAAGATGGCCGCCATGTGGCAACGTCGGTCTCCGTTGGCTAGCAGCGCGGGTGAGTCATCTAGTCTTTATATCTATGCCCTCACGGACCCTCTCCCCTCCCGGAGACATATGTCTCACACCTTCAGCGAGGGAACCTAAAACACTGGACCCCACCCACTCTCTCTCGTGTATATAATGTGTTCAACTTTGTGTATCGTGAGCTCTCTGAGGATACGTCCGACCAGTATCCACTTTGAGTCATCCGCTATAACTGATTTACTTGTACCTATTTGGGTATAATAAACCTGTGTCTAAACAAGTCTATAATTTGACTAAGTACATTCATTGATCTGGGTATATTCCTCCCCAACACGTTGTGACAATTCTCCCAAATGGTAAACATTTCACAGAGGTTAACGGTTTGACCCTGGTTTTCACTCTCACACGACAGTGCCTCCGTGGGCCCTCATCGCCATCGCCGTGGTGGCGGGCCTCCTCATCCTCACCTGCTGCTTCTGCATAATCAAGAAATGTTGCTGTAAGAAGAAGAAGAACAAGAAGGGGAAGAAGGGCAAGGACGGCTTCAACATGAAGAACATGCAAGGAGAGGTATGACGTCTCCCCAGAGCAGCATCAGCCTCAGTCTAGAATGTTCTAGCTTTACAAGAGACATTAACATCTTTAGGGCCCGTATACATTGATCTGTTGTGTCCGTCCGACTATCTGTTTTTAAGTTGTTTTTCAACAAGGAGCGTCCTTTTTAAAATGTATTTTATATTCTATTTATTTTTGGGCTTTCTGTATTTTTCACCTATCCCAATTTAGTCGTTATGCCAATCCCCTTCCTGGTCGTTGTACGCATTGCCCCACTGTCGGCCTGGGGAGGGTGTAGAACTATCAGAGGTTAGTGCGGAGGTTCACGCTATTTCCCCCAGATCCCCTCCCTGCTGAACAGGCGCCCCGACCGGTAGGAGTTGCAGTTTACAACGACCAGGACGCGTGAATACTTTCGACAACAAATGTTTGTTTCCACGTTCAAGTTTTGCGCTCTGATTGGCCAGGTCATTTCCGGGTCTAACAGCCTGCAAACTACCTGGCGTTCTATCGCCATGCTCTAAGACAAACTCTAACCTTAACCAACTTCGAAAGAGTGCCTAAGCTTAACCGTCGAAAGAAGGGCAGGCGTTCTATCGCCATGCTCTAAGACAAACTCTAACCTTAACCAACTTCGAAAGAGCGCCTAAGCTTAACCAGTGTAGAAACTTGCGGTCCCACGATTGGCGCACATGTCACATGACCAGAAACGCGCGGGCCAATCAGGAAACAAACATTTGTTGTCGAAAGTATTCAGGCGACCAGGACACATACCCCACCAGCTTCCCACCCGCTAACACTGCCAATAAGTGTTAGTAGGGACGACTGACCAAGCCGGAGGTACCGCTGACAGCTGGATTCCATCCCAGAGTCTCTGCGGTGGTAGGCGCTACCCAGCCGCCCAGAGGCGGGGTGTCCTGTTTGTTGGACAGGGCTAATTATGTGTCAGATTTTTGTGTCCATTTCAACGGATAGAAAGAGTTTGTAGAGGACGAACTTTCGTAAATTGACGGATACGTCACCATCCATAGACCTCTTGCGGGTGACGTATTTTACGACTGATCCCGAGACTCTGTCTTTCCTGCAGCTATAGGAAAATTAATGGACTATTAATAGATCGCTCCTAGCTTCGTCTGTGGTTCATGCAGCTGCCTGTGAACCTTCTAATATATATTTCTCTCTCTGATAAAGTAGGAGATTTAGAATTTTAAAGTTTTTTTTATTTTTTTTATTTGGAACAATTGCTAGTGAAAAAATTGGAACATTTACATTTTGTCATTTACATTTAGTCATTTAGCTGATGCTTTTATCCAAAGCGACTTACAAGTTGTGTACAACAAGACAGCAAGAAGGGTACAACTCTATCAGCTGAGTAACAATGTTCATCAAAGTGTTGAGTGCTACAGTGTAGGTTAGTATATTAGGACAAGTGCATGACAGTAAGGTTAGTTAGGGTTGGAGTTGTTTTAAAAAAAAAATTATTTCATATAATGATTGAAGAAGTGCGTCTTTAGTCGACAGCGAAAGATTGGACGGGTTTCGGCTGTCCTAACTGTGGTGGAAAGTTTGTTCCACCATTGTGGGGCAAGGACCGATAATAGGCGACTTCTCTTTGATGACCCTCCCGGAGCTCGGATAGGAGTAGGTCTAAGGCGGCCAGAAGATGCAGAGCGTAGGGGTCTTGAGGGTGTGTAGTTAGAGACCATTGACCGGAGGTAGGCGGGAGCCGTTCCCTTCACTGCACGATATGCCAGGTTGAGGGCCTTGAAGCGGATTCGTGCGGCCATGGGGAGCCAGTGCAGGTCCCTGAGAAGTGGGGTGACATGGGCTGACTTCGGTAGGTTTGAGATCAGGCGCGCCGCTGCGTTCTGAATGAGTTGAAGAGGCTTGGTGGCAGTGGTCAGAAGGCCAGCAAGCAGTGCGTTGCAGTAGTCGAGGCGGGAGATGACTGTTGATTGGACGAGGAGTTGGGTGGCTTCTTTTGTCAGGAAGGGGCGGATCCTTCTGACGTTGCTCAGGAGGAATCTGCAGGTTCTGGTTGTCGTTGCGATGTGAGAAGAGAAGTTCAACTGGTCGTCAAGGACAACACCAAGGTTCTTGGCGGTCGGGGACCCGGTCACAGTTGAATTCTTGACTGTGATGGAAAGGTCGGTCAGGGGGGAGGATTTGGCCGGCAGGTGAAGCAATTCAGTTTTGCTTAGGTTCAGTTTGAGGTGGTTGGACGTTATCCAGGCAGAGATATCAGACAGACAGGCCGAGATCCGCTCAGAGCCAGCCACTCCCATTCCTGCGAGGGACGCGAGGAGAATCTGATGGTCGACTGTGTCGAAGGCTGCAGATAGGTCTAGGAGAATCAGGACAGAGGAGAGGCCTTTCACTTTTGCCAAGTGAAGTGCCTCTGTGACCGCAATGAGAGCCGTTTCTGTGGAGTGACCAGTCCTGAATCCTGACTGGTTAGGGTCTAGGAGGTTATTCTGTAAGAGATAATCAGTGAGTTGTTTGGATATAGCACGTTCAAGTGTTTTAGAAAGGAAGGAGATAAGAGAGACAGGACGATAGTTGCCTATGACAGTGGGGTTCAAGGTTGATTTTTTTATGAGCGGTGTGACTCTGGCTTGTTTCAGGGAGGTGGGGACCACCCCCGAGTTGAGGGAGGAGTTGATGGTTGCAGTTAGGAATGGGAGGATGTCTGGTGCTATGGTCTGGAGGAGTGGGGAGGGTAACTGATCCAGCTGGCATGTAGTGGGACGGTTTGACGTTACCAGAGTCAGGGTCTTGACGTCTGTAATGGGAGAGAAAGATGACAGAGTGAAGGATGAGGTTCTCGATTCAGTATTTGGAATGGGTGGGGGTTGGGAGAATGAGCTGCAGATGTTCTCCACTTTTTCCTCAAAGAAGATCGCAAAGTCTTCGGCAGAGAGAGATGAGGGGGGGGGGCATGGTAGCATGCAGTTTGCGAAGGGGATAGGGAGGGCAGGTTGCATCTGACTGAGACGGTTTGAGTTGGAGTGGAGGGCTTTCGGTCAAGCATGAGAGTTAGTGAGAAGGATATGAAGGAATGGTCAGATACATGCAGGGGAGTTACCGTGGTGTTAATGATGCTGGAGTTACGGGAGAATATGAGATCCAAGGAGTTGCCTGCTTTGTGAGTGGGAGGCATGACAGTGGGAGTCATGTCAAAGGATTGTAGGAGGGCGACGACTGTGTCTGACTGAGATGAGTCAGGCAGGTTGAAGTCGCCCATTAGAAGGAGGGGGGTACCATCTTCCGGTAAGGAGCTTAGAAGCATGTCCAGCTCATCTGGGAAGTGATCGAGTGGACCTGGAGGGCGATAGAGTGTAATAATGGTGAGATTGAAATGATTAGAGACAGATACTCCATGATATTCGAGAGAAGAGAGTGACAGCGCTGGGAGTGGTGTTAAGTTTGTAGCCCATGAGGGAGCTGTCATGAGGCCAGTGCCTCCACCCCGTCTGGAGGGTCGAGGTGTGTGAGTGAAGTTATAGTTTGTAGATAAGGCTGCAGGTGTTGATGAGTTATTGGGGGGTTATCCAGGTCTTGGTTAGAGCCAGGACCTGTAGGTTTTGGCTATGGACGTAGGCAGTAATGAAGTCAGCTTTCTTGACGGCTGATTGACAATTCTATAAGCCTCCACGTACAGTGACAGGTATATTAGTGGCTGTGGAGGGGTAGGAGAGATTAGCCGGGTTGCTACCAAACTGTCGTGGGTGGGTAGAATCTGGTCTAGGGGAGCAGATTGTTGAGATAGATATGAGGCACATTGTGGTACCAGAATAGCAGGGAGAAAGGTGAAGTAAGGGAGGAAGAGAGGTAGAAATAGCAGAGTGGGAGCGAAAGGAAATTTTTTCAGAGTAGAGTAATAGGTAGGCTAATGGAACATCAACAAAACCTAAAATCCTTTGGTAAAACACAATTTCCCCAGCATACCCACATGCAGTATCGAGGACCAAATCAAAGTCAAAGACAAAGTCAAAGTCAAATTACTAGTAAACAGGAAAGACACCAGAAAAAATGCACCGTAATGACGTGTACGCGTGAGAGGTCTATTAGCAAAGCTGTTATTCCTGCAAATGCACTAATTGTTAGGTTGTGAGGTTCGTTAGGTTCTAATTTAAAAACAAACCAACGGACAGTAATTACCTTCCGTCTGTTTTATCTCCCGTTTTGTGATGGATCAATGTAGCCGGGCTCTTGTTCTTCCTCATGCTCACTTCTAATTGGACATTACAACATTACTGGCAGTTTATTACAGTTTATTTGAGCAATACGTTGATGTTTCTGTCATGACCTTCTTGAATGTGTTACATATTGAGTTGTTGTTCATCTTAACATGGCTGTGGCTAACAACCTTTGATCTTTTATCAGCAGCTTTTAGGCCAGACTTTGGAGGACACAAGGAGAGCTCCCTTCCCCTCTGTTTTACTTGATGTTGTTGTTGTTGCTGTTGTTGTTGTTGTTGTTGTTGTTGTGGTCTTTACAAATGTGTGACGTACAGTATTCTCATTGTAGTAGGTAGTGAAAAATTACACACATAATTGTTATGAGTGACCTAGGAATAATGGATATAGTGGAATGGAATATTGCCCTTGAAATGTCACAAATATAATTAACTGGATAAACCTCATATTATGATGTAGGATCATAGGATGTAGGCCTAAGGCCCACAGACTTACGGGACGATTTTGAAAAACAAAATCAAATATAATCTGTTGACATCACAGTGTAGATTGCCCGGTGCAGCAATGACAGTTAATTAAAAAAAAAAAAAAGTAAATTAGTTGCGTCCCCAATGTGAACAAATGTCCCTGGAAGTGCGACAGCGTAATTCTGCTGAATTGAAAATGAGTGTGTCATTTCTCATCATAATTGTTGTGCGTGGTGTGTGGTGGTGGTGGTGTTGTTGTTGTTGTTGTTGTTGTTGTTGTTGACTGCTTATCTTTTGTAGCGTGTTTGGTCCTGGTGTCTCTTGTGAGTTGAACCTCTTCCTCTCTCTGCTCTCCTCCTTCTCGCTTTGTGTCTGTCTTCCGTGTGCCTCGTGTTTCTTGACTATGGTGGACCCTACTCTACGGTAGGTGGATAGCTCACGGCGACGCTCTCTGACCCCTGGGGTGGAAGGGGGGTTTCATGGAATGTAGCTTCCTTGCTTTTTTCTTCTCCAACGTTTTCTTTTTGTTGGTATGTTTGTTATGACAGCTTGAGAATGTAACGATAGAAAGCTATGATGAGCTCCATAAAACCCCAGAGAGAAGAGTCTGACCATATAACACATTGTTCCTGAGACAATGTAAATGTAACTCACGCCAATATGGAAAGTATTGGATTTAGAAATGACATGCAAGACACAATTAACACTATTTATATATATATGTGCATGTGATAAAAGGCATGGTTGATTGTTTGGGAGACATGAATGGGAACGACAATTGCATGAACAGAAAGTACTCTCAAAACTGTCATCTGATTGCACCGCTGTAAATGTAATCCTCAAGGAGGAGTTAGCTCAAGGAACCAATAATAAAACCTGTATGGCCTGTAAGGTAATAATATGGGGCTTGTGCAAACATAACAAAGTCAGGGTAACCATGGCAATAGGGCTATTCTTTAACTGTAATTAACTGTAACCTCTGCATTATTCAAATAGCTGGCTGCACGTCCTTGAATCCTTATCTATGTACTGTAATAATGCTGAGCTGGCAAGAGATCGACATTTCCTAATGACACATAAATCTAAAAGCCAAACGAGGTTCAGCCACCTCCTCTTTTGCAGTAAATAGTTCTGGATATTATCTATGGCTCGGGTGTTAGAAGCAAATTAAAATTGCACTCCACTTTAAAATAAAACCAACACAGCTATCAGGCTGATGGGAGATTGTTTCATAGCCATCTCCTTGCCCTGAACATTATGTCTTATTTGCCTTTATCATCCTATATGCATTGGCCCTGGTTGTTGTGAGCTAGTTCCTCTGGGGTTCTCGGTTAATTGAAATTAACTTGTGTTAAATACCTTAATCAGCCCTTTGACGAATATTTCACTGTTTTATAAAGTGAATAAGACAACCACGCTATTCTCTGATTACTGTACATTGAAAGTGTCATTTTTACTGTGCCTCTTTGTGGAACTAGCATGCAATATCTCCACTGACCCTCTGGCTGACTCAGCCACCTGTACTGCACAAGCATGTCAAAGGAATCCCCCCCCCCCCAAAAAAGAATAAAGAAATAAAAGGCAGTGAATACAGGAGGTGCACTGACAAAAGTATTGCATTCAAGGTTGGGAGTGAAGTTACAATTAATGTAACTGCGGACTCCCTGGTTGAATTCTATAGAGACAGACTGGTAATACGCCACCAGGTTGCTGTACAGGTAAGCGGTAACTATAAGGCTCCCTCCTGGAGATCCTTTGTCTGTGGCATGCTGCTGTGCGGCTCCCTCTGATCCCTCAGCCCGCCCTCTAATCCTGCCCACGTTATGTGACCTTAACACCACAGAAACTCCAGGACGACGACGATGACGAGGGCGAGACAGGGCTGACCGAGGAGGAGAAAGAGGAAGAGGAAAAAGAGGAGGAGAAACTGGGAAAACTGCAGTATTCTATAGATTATGACTTTGAAAACGCCAAGGTATTTTGTGGTCACTTGTGACTGCTTTGCAAATTTTTTGCAAATGTATCAATAATGTTCAAGATAATGTACTGTAATTGAAGAATTATTTGTGTAAGGTCTAATGGGTACTTTTCTCGTTACTCTCTCATTATCAATAATACACTTCTCAACCATGTAATGTTGAATTTAGAACCACAGAGTGCACTGCATTGATTTAGGTCTAATCTGTATGTAAAACAGCAGCAAGTTAAAATAGGAGTTTTACATGTAAAACTGTTGTAACTAAGGTTAATGAAACTGGATATTCAATTTACATTGACAAATTGGTAATTACAATGAAATTATTCTAAACTTTGGGAATGATAATTCCCAGGCACCTGGCAGTGTGTGACACAAGCACAAAGAGGCTGGAATACAGGAAGAGGGAAGACAGGCGGGAAAATGAATATGTCCTCACTGAAAACTCAACACATGCTTAAATATCAGAAATGTACTGTACATTTCAATATTGTAAATCAAATATTTTCTCAAATTGTTACCCTAGTTTACCCTCGTTTTTTGTAAATCATCAAAAACGGTAAAATACGTCAACAAAAATCCCTTTTTTTTAATGATCTACTGAGTGACATTCCAAGTTTACATTTCCAATGATACTAAGACCCTAAACATGGCAGATATGTTGCTCAATCAAATAAGCCTCCTCTACCTTTACTGGTATATGTTTTTGAGGCATGGGAATGCTGAATCATTCAAGAGGAAGTCCCTTAGCAGTCACCCTATAATGGTATTCAGTTTGGAATACAATTTGTCATAATTACATTATAATGTGAAATACATTGCAGTGTAATTCAGATATATATTTTTTAAAGCTAGCATTCAGAGACCTGGTTACCTTGCGAGGCAGCGGGATTCGTGAAATCATGAGATCACGCAATAATCCATCTTGTCAGGCTTCAAGTTATGCGCTTGTGGCCGAACCACAGTGGTTCGGACCAATCAGTGTCCTATGAGGAACTATTGGCAGCTATGATAGGCAGATGGTGCATACAATCACCGGCCAAATATTTTTTTGAAAGTGCCTGCCCTTTTCCAAACAGTTTCCAAGGACGACTTATCAGATTGTTCTGTGTAAGAAACCGCCTGATGCATCGCGTTAATATTCTGGCGGCACTGAAACAAATCCATGGGCATTTAGTGTCTCTCCAGTGACAGTGTGTGGAGTCTTAGTCACATAAAAGGCTTGTGGTGATTGATTGGGAGGCTTGTCAAGCTTGTCAGATGATGTTACGTAACCAGCCTGCGGCTTTCAACTGATCAATGTGGTATCCATACCTGATATGATTTCTCTCTTCATACTGTCCTGACCCCTGAACCCCACCCACTCCACCACTATAGCTTACCGTTGGCATTCTCCAAGCTGCAGACCTCATCTCCATGGATGCAGGTGGAGCCTCTGACCCTTACGTCAAGGTCCATATCTCACCTGACAAGAAGAAGAAGTATGACACCAAAGTCCACAAGAAAACACTGAACCCAGTCTTCAATGAGTCCTTTGTGTTCAAGGTAAGGGCTCATACCCTCGTCAAGACCATATTTACAGACACAGAATACATTACATTGGATCAGAATAAATACACAAGGCACATACTCTGCCTACCAACCTATTGTGCCTTGCTGTGAATCAGAAAGAGTAGAACGAGCTGAAAGTTGCTCACACACTGGCCCTTCGTATGCAGCACACATACACATACAGTTATGGTTTGGTATTTTCAAAGAATTGCACATGTAGTTACCATAACCAACTTCCTTTATGCGGATCTGTGTGTCTGAACATGATGGAACGGTGCCTTGTGAGGCTGCTCTGGCTGCCGCGTGCCCACTGGCCCATGCAGCACACAAACGGCTCTTTCCCTAATGAGGCCCTCTGAGATTTGAGAAGTGGCTGCGGGTCAGTCTAGAGGCTCTGTGTGTCTGTCTGTCTCTTGCATCAGGAAAGAACCCTGCCTGCTCCCTTCCCGTACAGTCTTGGAGAGATATTCTATTCTATTTTCTGAGCGTTTGGTTCTGGTTTATTTTTGTTATTTTTGCCTGTATCTTTCCTAGTTTCTTCCCCAGAATGGCTTTGTGGCAAATGTATAGAGGTGGGGTTATTTGTCTGCTAGGGATGGTACTGTAGGCCATATGTGATGTTAATTAGTGGTGTTTTACTGAACTAGAGCAGAATATCTTATCTCTTTGTTTAGATGTTTCAAACAATACTAAAATGCGCTGCACTTAAAACTATAAATAAAACATGAGATAAATGATATGCACAAAATGTATTCATGTCATCTAATGAATGTAATTTCATTGCATATTCCGTCTCTCTATCTCAGGTAATGGAGAATGGAACTAAGCAATTTAGCCACATATATATATATATATATATATCAGCATTACAGATGAAGAATGACATGTTGAAAAGAACACTTAAAGAGTGAACATTGTGGTTGCTTCTCTGTCGCCGTGCCTCTTTCTCCTTGATGATTTTAGTTTTACTGTCAGGTCCGCTTTGACCCTGTGAATTTTAAATGGACTGCATTTATATAGCGCTTTTTTATCCAAAGCGCTTATGCCTCACATTCACCCATTCACTCATACATTCACACGCCGGAGGCAGAGGCAACCATGCAAGGTGCCAACCTGCTCATCTGGAGCAGTTAGGGGTTAAGTGTCTTGCTCAAGGACACTTCAACATGCTTCCGGGAGGAGCCGGAATCGAACCAGGAACCTTCTGATTACCAGACGACCAATCCACCTCCAGAGCCACTGTGTGTTGAATACACTAATATTGTAAAAGAGGTAAAACATGCCATGAATATAAAAACTATAATGTAATATTGTTTTCTTTATTAATTTGTAGGTCCCATATGAGGAACTGGGTGGGAAGACACTGATTATGTCTGTTTATGACTACGATCGATTCTCCAAGCATGACATCATCGGAGAGGTGAAGATCCCCATGAAGACCATTGACCTGGGACAGCCCATAGAGGAGTGGAAGGATCTGGAGAGTGCAGAGAAGGAGGAGGTAATAGCAATCACAAATCCATTAATGCACGCAATCTATTCAATAAGAATAGATAGCACGGTATCATATAATAATTTTGTCTAACTTAATGTCACACATTATCATTTGTGTCAGTCCGCAGTGGTATTTGATGCAATGCAGACCTCATCTGGAAATCTTTTTTTGCATTTACTCCGGCCATATAACTAAACTAAAACAAGACCAGATATCATAGGTTCTTGTTAGGTATTTTTACAGCTCAATATTGTGGCTCAGTGAGCAACACTGAATTCCACTGACACATGCCTTCTCTATTTGAACGACCACATCAAACAAGAGGTGGACGCGGGCAAATACTGCGGCATGGTCATGCTGGACCTCCAAAAGGCTTTCGACACTGTCAATCACTCCATTCTGATTGACAAGCTAAAGGCAATTGGTTTTGATAGTTTATCAGTGAGCTGGATGCAATCCTACCTGGGAGGGAGAGAACATATGGTGGAGGTAAACGGTACCCTATCCCCCCCCTCCTAGTGAACTGTGGTGTTCCACAAGGAAGCATACTAGGACTGTTACTGTTCCTAATTTATGCAAATGACATGTCATCAGCTTGTGACTGCAACTTGTTCCTGTTCGTGGACGACTCAGCCCTGCTGGTCTCTGACAAGAACAAGTTACAGGTTGAACAAACCCTCAGCTCAGAACTCGGCAGAATTTGCACCTGGCTCGCTGATAACAAACTATCATTACACATGGGTAAAACAGAGTCCATTCTCTTCTGATCAAATAACAAACTCAGCAAGACCGACGGCTTCTCAGTTACAGTGAGTGACAATATTGTCACAAGGAAAGATGAAATTACATACCTAGGTTCCATCCTAGAGGCAAATCTTTCCTGTGACAAGATGGCATCCAATGTAATCAAAAAAGTCAACCAACAAACAAGATTCTTGTACCGGATCTCCTCTCTGGTAAACAAAAATACCCTGAAGACTCTTAACACTTTGAGTGCCACTCACAAGATTTCTCTGTTTTTTTTATAGGTGGTTGCATGCCACTCACGAGATTTCTCAGATTTTTTTTTTTTTTTTTTTTGCGATCTGAAAAATTATTGCATCACCCGAGCCTACCCGAGTATAGCCGAGGGGCGCCGGCGATCACTGTGGAAAAAAGCGCCCCCTGTCGTCTCCCAGATGACATAAGTGATTTTGGAATGGACTCAATGAAAATGAATGGGGAAAAAAATCCGGTACTCCACATTTTCCAGTTCACTGATCCAGCCGGGGTTACCAGAGTTCATTCTGGAGCCTCAGAGCCCCGCGGATCATGGAGTTCTACTGTATCGCGTTGGATCCATACACGTATCGATTTTTTTCTAATGGTGATCAGGAATTGGAATATACCAGTTGGATACCATCTGATGTCAGGTAAGGACTCTATGTTATCAGTGGTAGGATAATCAGAGTAAGTTTGATGAAGTTATAAGCTGTTTTGTGAAATGTCTTCTTTCGGTTTCACTGTAAAACTCCGTGAGGAAATCAACGGAGCGATTATCAGTGCGCGGCCGTAATGTGCTTGCGTGCACGTATAATATTGATCATCTAGCGTTTATTTGAAAACGATTCATAAAAAGGCTGACGAATATCAACGTTGTGGAATATTCCACTAAAAGACGATTTTCATAGAATGCTCCAGAATGAGCTGTTTTTTATATCAAAACAGGGGCTTTTCTAACTGCTCTGAAACGGAAACGACGCGATAAAAAAACAATCTGCCTTCACAGCACTGACTGGAAAATAGTATTTGATAATGCGATGGCCAGATTAGACACATAGCCATAATTTAAAACATAGATTAGGCGATATTAACGTTAACATTGGCGCCGATGGTGGCATTCAAGCGGTAAAATGGAAAACCAGGCGTGGCGCTCAAAGTGTTAACAGGAGCACTCATTCAAGGGTACTATGACTATGCTTGCACCGCATGTTACCAAAGCACCTCAAAGGCACTAAAAACAAGATTACAAACATCACAAAACAAACTGGTCAGACTACTGCTTGACCTTACTCCTAGAACCCACCTCACCCCTGCCCATTTTGACAACCTAGGATGGCTTAGAGTAGACGACAACTTGCAATGGGCCTGGTCTACAAGATACACTACACCACTAAGGTACCCATGTACATGTCGAAATACTTCCCAAAGGTCAGTGAATACCAGGGACGCGGGAAGTCAATCAGAGTTGGGGGTGCGGTCAGAGTCGGAGATAAATAATATAATAACGTCATATTAAATGCATGCGCGAAGCGCATCATTCGTGATTTTCCATTAATTTGAAAGATCAATATTTTACACTACAACAGACAAACTTGAACACCAACATGTGGACAGTTCACACACGAAATGCAGCAGTTTTTTCTCTAATCAGAAGTCGATTTAGATGCAACCAGCGGGTAGCAACAACTAGCGTTTGGACTTTCGTTTCACACACTGCGCACAGGATCGTATAACCAGATGCAGAGTATAGATTAAACAGATTAAAACTGAATATACATGAATAATCATAGGCTTCTAACAGTCAGCGCTAGTGACAATTTACACATTTTTGTGACAGAATGAAGTGAACACACAGACACATACTGTAGCAACCACCCGAAAATATTAATTTCTTTATTTGAAATATTTATTTCGAACATGTAAATAGTATACAAACTACGAGTAACGAGTAACTGAACTTGTGTGCGTGTGTGTGTGTGTGTGTGTTAGGGTGACCACCCTTCCCGCATTTTGCGGGACAGTCCCGAAAATCGAATGTTTGTCCCGCATCCCTCATCAACAGAACAATGTCCCACATTTAGTGGAAGTGGCAATAATCAAATAATCTGGATAAAACCATTGCTTTATCCGTCTGATTCAGATGACACACACTAACAGACATTTTGAGCCCCTCTTGTCCATATGCGTGTGCCGTGACGCGAGGGATTCCCCAATCTGCATGCATCAGCCCCAGTCTCCTCCGTACTTCGTAGACCAAACTGTCAACAGATTTCATGATCTCAAGAGAGAATTCAGCTTCCAAGAACTTCGCGAAGCAGCTGAAGCTCTTAACACGAGCAGCAAACTGGACATGGACCAGTTTTACGATGAGTTCTGTGTTCTGTTGCCACGGGTGAGAGAAGTCGCAGCGAGAGATCATGTCACTTAAAGCTGGACAGCGCTGCTCAAGCATGCAATTACGCCAAACATTCATATCCTTCACATTAAGGATCCCGGTCGCCAACGCTTTTGTCGAGAGACTGTATACCAGTAGCGGCTCGTGGATGCTTCGCCACTAGGGGCGCTATACCAAACATTTTGCAAACATGTACAAGGCACGCATTGGCGAATATTATCACCATTGCCATCGATCAATATATGATCAGTCAGTCAAATGCAACCACGTTTCCAATAGCCCAACACAAACACGCACAGCTCTCTCTCTCTCTCTCTCTCGCTCTCTCGCTCTCTCTCTCTCTCTCAGATGATGTCAGATCCAATAATAACCACATTTGTATATCTCGTCATTTTAAACAAGTTACCATTCATTGTCTGAGTGGTTATGCCCCACACGCGGCGAAATTAGAGAGAGAGAGAGAGAGAGAGCATTTTAGTAACGTTACATTTTCAACAAGATTGCTGCTATTTAAACACTTCATGGAAACGGGGTAACGTTAACCTTATGTCGACTGTAGTATTGTATGACCTCGACATAACGTTTAAACGTTAACGTTACTCCGTTTCCATGCAGTAATTATAAAAGTGGCCAGCTAAGCTAACGGAGCTAACAGCTAGCAGTAGCTAACGTTAGCTGAAAGCTGTAACGTTACAACGAATCAGCTGTTGATATTATGCGGCATCAGTAGACAACGTATCATGTATTAAACTAGAGTTAAGATCGCTAATCTACCTTGTTGTTGGCTTGTTGATAAAGTATATCCACTCCATGGCATTGTCCATCCAGCCTGTGTTGATGTCCATCCATTGTCCATGCATGTCCCTCCACACTGCATCCATAATATAGCTTAGCCAACAAGTACTGCGAGTGCCTTTGTCCATGTCCGCCTCGAACAGCCTGCAAACTACCTGGTGTTCTATCGCCATGCTCTAAGACAAACTCTAACCTTAACCAACTTTGAAAGAGTGCCTAAGCCTAACCGTTGAAAGAACTTGCCATCACGCTCCAAGACAAATATCTGCATCACACAACACAACAACAGCATAAACTCATGTTGCAAACTACGGTTACGGAAAGTACCGCGTCGGCCAATCAGAGAGCTTTTAGACGCTCGGCTGCTTGCTAGGTCGTTTCAAACCAGCGCCCGAGTTCCATCATAATACATCATATTCAACGCAAAGCGCGTGGCTGCGACGGATACAGCGATGAACCAGTGCACGGCGGGCACGCGCACTCCAGGCGCAATTGCGCCTAGCCCAGAGAGAAATACGGCGAGGAGAAATGCCTCCGGCTACGGTAATGAAAAGGTCTATATCAGACAGAATCGTCACTTCCTGTTCAGGAAAACTATTATTAATCTTTGTAAAATTAACTTATATTGTGCATTGGAAACACAAACATACTTAAAATGAGTAAATATT
Source organism: Notolepis coatsorum (assembly GCF_963971535.1). Classification (NCBI taxonomy): domain Eukaryota; kingdom Metazoa; phylum Chordata; class Actinopteri; order Aulopiformes; family Paralepididae; genus Notolepis; species Notolepis coatsorum. The sequence continues at coordinate 98,564,038 of NC_140170.1, forward strand.
ATTCATTTTAAACATGTTTATATTATTTATAGGGCTATAAAACAAAAAACAAAAAAGTATTTTTTTCTTCTTCTCTCATTTAACAGGTGGGTCGGCGCCCTAGCGCCCCCGGTGGCGAGCCGCCACTGCTGTATACACTTTTCCCCCTCTCCTACGTGTCCCGCATTGTCCCGCAAAAGCAGTTCTGCTGTCCTGCGACTGAACAATTTTGACCTGCACCCTAGCGTGTGTGTGTGTGTGTCACAACAACAATCGCTGTCCGTGGTGCTGAAACATTAACCAAGTGAGCATCCACTTCACGTAGTAGGCGATGTGTGTGTGACTGTCTGTGCGCTGCAATTGTGCGTCAGGTCAGAATTCAGATACACAGAAAATATCATTAAATAGTGGATTTCAACCATTTAAAAAACAACCATGTTTTAGACTGCTTACACTAAAATGCTAACTCAAAAAATTAAAGTTTTGTATTGATTTTTAGTAAATCTTTTGGCGTTGCTTGCAGTTACAACTCCCCGCCAACAGGTGGGGGTGCTGCAGCACCCCCCCTTCCCGCGTCACAACACCCGAGGGAGCTCCACAAATCATGTCCAACCCAGATTCGGCTCAAACAAGGGACTAAACACATTCCGTAATTATGCCACATCAATGTGGAACGCCCTACCCACAGCCGTAAAAACAAATGTGGATCACTACCCACCTTCAAAACCGCTCTCAAAAAGCACCTACGGGAGGCTGCAATTCTAAACTGGCCCCCGTAAATGTCTGAACCCCCCTCCCACCCCCTCCTAATGTGTTCCCTCCCCCTGGTTTGCCTCGTATGTATATATTTACTGTTAGGATCTGTTTAACAGTACTGTATATTTGCATATCTTGTATGTCACAAATGTAAATGTCATAAATGTCATGATTAGATTAGATTAGATGATTAGATTATTATATCTGTATATCTGTATGTTGTGTATGTCATAAATGTCATTATGAATTGAAAATGGGGGACCCTGATGTAAACAAGACGAAAGTCTTTCTCTGGTCTGCATGCCCTTAACAATGAAACCCTGCCCTCTTTTCTTGATCCTCCAATCACAACTGTCGCACAACAAAGTTTGTCCGAGGTAAGCGACAGTTGTGAGTGGAGGATCAAGAAAGGAGGGCAGGGTTTGAGATAGGTATATTGTCTGTATTGAGCTGTACTGTATTGTACCCATTCTGCAATTTGTTAAAGTTTTCAATCAATCAATCAACAATCCCTGCACTCGGCTAGACCTTCAAGGGTCCAGCAAACACCACACATAAGTTGTCATTTAATGATAATCACCAACTAATGATTACAATCACCTGTTCTGATGCAGGACCTCTTTAGAGAGAGGTCTTTATTCGGCATGCAACGACACAACGACATGCAATGGGCGGCACACACACAGAGGAATACACACACACACATGCAATTGTCTCTCAGGGTCGCCGATGCGATTGAGCTCTGCTCTTAACCCATCTCGTCATCCTTCCCCCCAAGGGCTGCCGGGAGCAGACAGGGTGTCGGCGAGGGCCGCGCCGGGGGCCCAATCCAAGTGCTCCTACCCGTCTTCGTCAAGGACGCGACAGCGTTGTGCATGTTTTTCCATTGGGTTTATCTTATCGGGAGGGGAAACCCTTGCGAGCACGGGGAGAACATGCAAACTCCACACAGAAAGGCCCGGGAGATACCCCACCTGGGTACCTGGCAACATGGAAACCTGGTCCCCAAGCGGGAATCTAAACCTGGACGTTTTAGCTGTGAGGCGACAGTGTTAACCACTACACCACCGTGCCGCTGGTTGTTTGCCTACTAAGATTTCTGCAATGGAATTCTATGAATTGGTGTTTGCTGATGATAGATTCTTTGCTTCTTTGTCCATTTCTGTTGCCTACTCAGCCAGAGAAGCTGGGAGACATCTGTATTTCCCTGCGCTATGTACCCACTGCGGGTAAACTTACCGTCTGCATCCTGGAAGCAAAGAACCTCAAGAAGATGGATGCTTGTGGATTATCTGGTACAGAAACACACATCATTCTGTCCCACTTTACAATCTCAGAACTGTTTTAATGTAGCTGCGGCCAGCAGCCAGTAAGTCATCTGTCTGTTTGCTGGTTAAATGTCAAAACATTTCCATGACATAATACATGATAGAGACATGCAATTTGACACAATGATAGATATTGGTGTCCCAATACATCATAACAAATATCACATGCTATAATCAAAGTTTAAAATGTCTTTGAAAAGCCATAACTCAAGTCAGATTGACACGTGATTCTGTACACATATACAGCTATCTTTGATATACTGTATCTTGGACTATTCCAATAGGACCACACATGTCTACCATATTGCATTTATTATGTTTTTTCTTTAAACGTTTTTTTTTTATAAAAAAATAAATAATATATATATATATATTTCTTTTACACTTATTTCCCATGATTCTGACGTGTGGCATCCAGGAATTCATATTTGTAACTGTAATTCTGAACATTGCTTGGCAAAAGCATAATATGACTGCTACATTCCTACTTCCGGTTGCTACTGAACGGATGTGTTTGTGCGGACCTGTTCTCCCAAACTTTCTTGACTGTTTTCATTTTTACGTTATTTTTTCTTAAACATTTTTTTTTTTAACCATTGATCTTAACTGATCACTGTGACTTTATTGCTTTTATCGTTATATATGCCTATGTTTGTGTACAGCACTTTGAGCTACATGACATGTATGAAAGGTGCTTTATAAATACTTACTTACTTACTTACTTACTTACTTACTTACTTACTTACTTACTTACTTACTTACTTACTTACTTACTTACTTACTTACTTACTTACTTACTTACATTCAACAAAAAAAATTCTAAATGTACAACTTTGAAAAGCCATTACTTTCAACGTCCGTCCGACTGACACTTTGTACACATATCCAGCTTTCTTTAGTCTACAATCCAAAATAATGGATACAGTGCTCAGGTTAAAGCATACAGTATATCCAGACACTTGGTCACAGTATATCACTAATTCCGTGCTAGTTTTTTGTTGGATTATCAAAGAATACACGTATATCTAGTAATTTTTTTTATTTGTTTCAATTCATTCAATTCAATTCATTTCATCATTTTGACTTTGGATAATGTCTTGTGTCTAAATCTTTGACATTTAGAATATCAATTTAAAATGATTGCCTCGGCCCCGCTGCTGTCCCCTTACAGATCCTTATGTAAAGATCCAGCTGTTGCAGGGAGGTAAGCGTCTGAAGAAAAAGAAGACCACAGTGAAGAAGAACACTCTGAACCCCTACTACAACGAGTCCTTCAGCTTTGAAATCCCCCAGGATCAGATGCAGGTACGCTACACCAGTGAGGAGCCACTCACGTAATTAGTTTAACCCTTTATTGTCAGAGCAGCATGAACAGCGAAGGCAGTGTGCGTAAGTGTAAGGGTGGTATGGCTCTACTCTCTTGGATGATCCCTGCTGCAGGAGAGGCTAAAGCACAACAGCTGCAGAGAGATAATGCACAACAGCGTACGGAAACGGGACAAGCCAACGAATCCTCTATACTGTTGCGAACACAGCATAGAGAGAGTACAATACCCTCAGGGTAGTTACAGCAGAGAGCAGAAGCTAATCAGGTGGAGGCCAGGGGTGGCGGTGGGTGGAAAAAGCAATGTGGACAGTGTATAAATGGGGAAGGTCTTTTGATATACTGCTAAGTCAGTGTAAATGAGATGAGTGGGGCATGGGCTCTAGCTGACACAGCGTCATGCATGACTTAAGAAGGCCCTGCCAGAACATGCTTCGCCAAGTAGTTCTCAACCTGGAGACCTCTCCCAGATGGTTGCAAGAGGTTTTTAGTTGGGTGGTGAAAAGATAGTTCATGATCATAATCTTTTATTGACTGTTTTTTCTTGTTATGTAATGGATATAAAGCCCCCCCCCCCCAATCCCTATTAATCTAGTGGAATAGTAAGTAAAGGGAAATAAAAATCATTATTTAGTGTCAAAGGTCAAAAGGTCACTATTCTGCCTATGCTTGACTACTGGAGGGGGGGTACAGCTGTGGATTTCATTAATTGCACTACCTCTGATCCCCTCTCAGGGCATTGAAGCCTTTGAAGCCGGTTAACTGTCTGTGGTGTGGTAGTAAAAGGTTAACCTTCTGTAGTGTGGTAGTGAAATGGTTAACCTTCTGTAGTGTGGTAGTGAAAGCGTTAACCCTTTGTAGTGTGGTAGTGAAACCCTCTGAGGTCGCAGCTATTCTGTGATCATTTGTAAACCCGCCTACGGGTTTGGCGACCTCAGAGGGTAAAGACAATCCATCAGCTAAATAACACACATTAGCATGTTGATAGCACACATTATAAGGTCAGAATGTCCTTTCTGTGTTCCACTCAGAAAATCTTGGTGGTGGTGACGGTGTTTGATTATGACAAAATCGGCAAGAACGACGCCATCGGGAAGATCTTTGTGGGCAGCAAGGCGTCGGGCTTAGGTCTAAAGCATTGGTCTGACATGGTGACCAACCCGCGCCGCCCCATCGCCCAGTGGCACCCGCTGCAGCAAGAGGAGGACATCGACGGCGAGCTGGCAAAACTGGCTGCAAAGAAGTAACTAACTTCACCAACCAACCAACTAACTAACCGACTGACTCAGAAACCCTTCCCCACCCCTACACTGCATGAAAAAAACCATGACGTACATTCAACACGACTGTCAATCATGACTTTGTCAAACTCTGATCAGCAAAAAAAGAAAAAAAAAGAAACAGTGAGACATTAGACTAACAGCTTATTCATTGTTAAGTCAAGAAACATAAATAACACATTTTAAGCATCACCACATTTCACACATAAGTGTATGCTGAGAAGAGGGGGATTGACTGGACAAGTGTTTGGTTGTGGTGAATGATTGACTTTGAGTCTTTGTTTCATTTGAACATGCTTTTAGAAACAGATTGGTAGGGTGCTGAGTGCTGACACACAGTGGAAGGCTCAGTGGAGACAGTGCTGGTAATAAAGCTTCATTTAGTTTAAAGAGCATTATGCATGCTTTACCAGTCTCCCCACTGCTCTCCATAAACCATGCCCAATATCCTAACTTATGAATAAGTGTGCTCTAACGTGCGGTAGAAAAGTAGTATAGGGCTTTTTTTCCTGCATAGATTCTGTTGAGCTCGATTAAGTCTACTAATGCAAAAAAGTTTAATTGAGAATGAATCAAGTCGCATAGAACGCAGCAATCCATTTCAGAAATGTGTTTTTAAAATAAATCCATTGAATGATTGTTTTCATTCACATTTGAGAAGGAGACTCTATATGGTATATGCCATGGCAGGGATAACATAGTTCTGACTTTTTGTTTCCCACAGTCATTAGCTCAACAGTTTTCCCATCATGCCGGAAGTCTATGCATTTAGGTTGAATACATTTCAGTAATAATAATAATAATAATGACTTGGATTTATATAGCGCTCTTCACTGACCCAGAGCGCTTCACAGAGTCCATTATTCGTTCATACACAGTCATACCGGTGGTGGTAAGCTACAATTGCAGCCAGAGCTGCCCTGAGGCAGACTCACGGAAGCGTGGCGAATAATCAACGCCTACGGCCCCTCCGACCACCACCAACATTCATTCACATGCATACACATTCATACGAGGCAAGTAGGTTAAGTGTCTTGCCCAAGGACACAACGGCAGTGGGATGGACATGGGCTTGAGCGGGATTCGAACCCTTGGATCATTGTATTGATAGATAGACTCACAGTGAAGATGGGGAGTACAAGGGTGCCTTGATTTGACACTCTGTGAGACAGATGTAGGCTCAGAGTTCAGTGTTTTTAGAGGGGGATTCTTTCTACCGGGTATATTACATACTAAAGCAGTCGCGGGACACTGTGAATGTGTTCATCTGGAATCTGTCTTGAGCTTTGTTTGACGACTTGGATGTAATACCTTACTTTATCCAGGACAAAGTAAGGATGACGGAAGGTTTACCAGTGATGTTCAAAACAATTATCACAATGCTTTTGTTGCTGTTACGCCTTGAAAATAGTGCCATCTTACACTCTTTTGTTTTGATCATTGAAGAGATTATATTTCCTTGTGTGACTGTTGCTGTATTTTGCCCACATTGTACATTTCAAGATATAGATATTTCCAGGCGAAACGTGGGGATGACTTTTTTTATAGAGAATTGCATAGAATTTGAAATAAGATGTAGCCACACTTCCCAAGGGTATATATGAATTCATGTCGACATGCAGGTTTGTATAATCTGGAGTGGTACTATGAATTCTTGTTGACCATCAAACCTACAGTACTTTACAGTGCGTCCAACCTATTTGTGTCAAACTAAATTGATCCACAAAGCCAAGCGTGATTCATGCTTCACAGTATTCCATGTCATTTGGATAGTCTGCCATTCACCCATTAGCAACATGCCACGTACCTGATGCCAAAGTACTGCAACACGGTGGTGTTACTCCCTTCACACGACTTCATTACAAACCTACTGTGTTTGTTTGAAGTGCAGAGGCCGTGGTTTATTGTCACCGGAGCTGAAAATGATTCGACAGAAGGAAAGGTAAAAAGTAGCATAATTGAATAGTCCATTGCCAGCACTTTTGCCTTCCCCCTCTCTCTTCCTACTGTTAACATTATACATTGAGCAAATGTGTTAATACAGCATGTATCTACAAGATAATGTAAATAGCAGCATGTTTTAAAGAGGAACCATGATTATATTGTGTATGTGTGTTTGTGTTCAATGTCATTTTGATAATAAAATGGAGGGGAAAAAAAGTATGCACTGACTGCAAAGTTTATGTATTTTCGCTGAATGGGACTGTCTGTATGTCAGTCTGACAGAACTGTATGTCAGGCTGTGTGTCTGAATACTCTATGTTGATTTCGCAGGCTCTTTTTATGTCTGTAGTTAAAGGCGGGGTTGCTTTTTAACCATGTGTGAAAATCCAATAGTTTACCATTATTCCGCATGCTTGTTCGATCATGTTCATCATACTTTTGTACGTGTCTAGTGTCAGTCCTGAATATACAGTATGCCGGGGCTACAAGTCATGCCAATTACTGACAATTCCCTGCTTGCACTTGTTAGATGTGTTGGTCACTGTCTGATTGACCAGTATGTATTTCAACAAGGAGATAATTTACTAGCTCCTTGGTTTTATAATCTCAATGTACCTAAGTGTTTCCTTCGTTTCGTCCTGCCAGATGGGAGTCAAGTCTTAAGTTAAGTATCATATTTGGATACGGTGGACAACTCAACGCATGGACTTGTAGCCCTCCTCAGTCTTTTTATTACCTTGTACCACCTTATCTGTTATGCCATTCAAATAGTCCTGTTAATATATGTTTGCTTGTCGAAAGCCATTGAACCCAATCAGAAGAATGACAACTCATCTATAGAAACCGATGAAGCCTAAAACATCTCTTGTGTTTCTATGAGCCAGGTCTGCCGTCCGTAGTGGTGAGCCTTCGTTTCTTTCCTATTGTTTGGCTTGAGTAACTCCAACCCTTTAAGATTAGACTGGATTCTAGCTCACTGGATGTTCAATTCATATAAATGTCAGTTCATGAATAATATGCGCTGCCAGTTCATAAAGATAAACAATAATAACAAATGGTTTGCAATGGTATGAAGAACACGCCCTGAGGTGGCAACCATGAGATCTTGGAAATGTTTTGGGTTTTTTGAGGTAATCATATTCATTCAAATGTCACGTTAACACTAGATAATCCATATATATATATAATATAAATATATATATATTACTGTGCTGCCATCTCTATCTTGATAGAGGCTTTGGAAAATATATACACATGGCCTGTGCATCTTTGACCTCCAATTGACCTGTCTCAAGCCAAATGCTCTTTTCTTGATCCTCCAATCACAACTGTTCCTTCCCTCGGACAAACGAAGGGAAGCAACAATTGTGATTGGGGGATCGAGAAGAGAGGGTGGGGCTTGAGACAGGCCAATTAAGATCCATCCCTGATGTGTGGCCCATTTAAAAAACGAGAACTGTATCTCTTTCTATGAGGGGTTTCACTCTGACTCATCCACACAGCGGCTACTTATTTGCGGTTGTTTTAACCGCGGACCCTCTTTCTACCCACAGTTCCATGTTGTAGTAGTACCTGCCGCCATATTGTGTCTGCTTTACGTGTTACTAAAGTGTATTTGCAATAGGACCAATAAACCCTGTGTTTCTTTAATTGTTGTTTTCTTTGTGAACCAGAGACATTGAATGGGTTTGTCATATTACTGCAATGCAGGCAACAAAATCCCCGTCTTCCTGGGTCTCTGAAACTCTATTGAGCACGGGGCAGACCCCAACAGCGCAGAACAACATTCGCAATGCAATACTGCCGTCCGTGCTGCTTCGATAATGGTTCCTCTTTAGTCATATTCCTCTGATCTGAACATTCATCTGGCCATCGTACAGAACTTCCAAAGAACTGCGACCCCACCAAAACCCCAAAACCTCTCATCTACTAACTCCCTCCCTCTTTCACTTACCCACCAACATGGACAAGAAAAATGCCAGAACTTGTTTCTTGATTCTCATTTTTGTCTTGTTCTAGAGGTGTGTGTCAGTAGTTGTGCCTTTTTGTGAATCGCATGGTTTTATTTCCTTACATGTTTTCCAGCAAAAAAAAATTAAATAAAAACTCAAAACACTTGTACTCCTATATCAGTCTATGTAGAAATAAATACCCTCCAGGGAACCAGAATATGGAATGTCTTCAAGACATATCTGTATGTTATCAACAAGTAATCATAGGAAATAAAGGCCTTTTAAGTAGATTTGTCTTGTGTGCTTTATAAGTGTATTCATCAAAGTAGTTGATTTTCATTATTTTGAATCTGGGTTCCCAGAATGTATTAAAAGCAAACCTGAGGATGCTGTACCACTCATGGTCAGTTGGTGGCACTGTGCACAATGTTGTCCTGGGAAATGGTATTGAGCGGGTTGTATCCTCCGATATACTGTATATTTTACAATATATATAACACAGAGGATAAACCCACTCAGAAGGTAATACTGTACATTTTACTAGTGGAATGATACATTTTCAGTTCTCAATACGTTTTCAGTCATTTCTATTACTGAGTTGTGATGACTTCTATAATTATACATATTTTCAAAGAAATGTGTATAAAATATTGACTCCTTTCTGACAATTTTCTTTATCATAAAAAATACGATATATAATTGGAAATTGTTCGCCATTAAAATAGTTTAAATAAAAGAATAATAATATTCATCATCGTCATAAAGGTATTTTTAGAAATGTTTTTCTCAAAGTCTGGCAGCTATCCCTTTTAGTTTAAAAGTAGCTTAGGAATGCTAGCTGAAGACAGCCATGAGTCACTAGAATCTAATGGGTGATTTAGACATGAGAGAAGCCAGTGTATAGAAGTTGATGAGTCTTTGTGACATGTATCATGCCCTTCAAGTGAAAATACACCCTATGGAAAATGCATGTGTTATTCCTATGACCGTAGATGGCTCAAGCAGTATTTGTTATGCAATGTAAACAACTCTTTTCCAAAGCTACAAATCAGAGGAGCCAATGGACAAAACTTGGCCGTTGACAGTGAATTGGAGAAATACAGTATTTGACTCATGGCATATTGACTAGTACAGGTCATAATTTCACTGATCACTTTAGTATGAAGTAGGGGTGTAACGGTACACAAAAACCACTGTATGGTACGTACCTCGGTTTTGAAGTCAAGGTTCGGTACAGGTTTTCGGTACAGTGGGGGAAAGTTTGGCTTTCCATGTTCCACTCAGGGGTGATGTAGTGTGCAGTAACTAATTGTACTTGTAGGGCTGTCAACGAATATTCTATATTGAAATTAATAATTGACTTGTAATATATATTTTTTAATAATAATTAGATTAGATTGTGAAAAAAACAGCCCCCGGTGGGCGGTCGTTAGTGGTTAACATACCGTTGTATTCATTCGGTACACTACACAGCCGTTCGGTACGGTATGGTACACACTGAAACGGTTCGGTTTGGTACGGATACGTGTACTTTTACACCCCTAGTATGAAGTGTGTGTAGTGTTGTAGACTCCAAAAACCTCCAAACAACAGATATATGTCCTTTTCCAAAATACGAAGCTCACAGTGAAATCTGATGATTATTTTAAATGTCCCCAGGGTGCGCACAGAGTTTGGTAAAACTTCGTTCTCCTTTTATGTACCTTGGATATGGAATGAGCACTTAGAAGCACTCCCTCCTTTGAATACCTTTAAAAGTACTTTAGAAATAATGTTGACATAACCTTGACTTAAGGTGGGCTGTGTTATGGATATCTCTGATATGGTCTGTATGCCTCATATTTTAGTCTTTCCCTTGTGTCGCTTTTATGTATTGTATGTGTTCTATTATGTGAAATAGATTTTTATGTGAAACTGCTTATGCTGCCATCTTGAGCAGGACTCCCTGGAAGAAGAGATATTGTATCTCAATGGAACCTTCCTGACTAAATAAAGGATACATAGAATAAATAACATTTATATGACAACATTATCACAGCTTCTATGGCAACCATCATAGGTGTGCCTACACAAAGCTATACACTGGTTTTAACTTCATGGGAGCACCAGACAAATGACGGTTAACCATTTGTAGTGTGGTAGTGAAAGGTTAACCTTCTGTAGTGTGGTAGAGAAAGGTTAACCTTCTGTAGTGTGGTAGTGACAGTGTTAACCCTTTGTAGTGTGGTAGTGAAATGGTTAAGAGGGCATACATAGTACAGTATGATGTTGACAATTACCCAGACAAAAACCTATCCCAATTTGAAGTTCCTCCTTATAAGATATATAAGTATATCCCCATGTTAGCATACAAATACAGTCACGCATGGCTTGTGCCTTGTGCCTGGTTTTCACGGTCTGTTTAAGCTCAGTTTCCATGACATTATTTGCCAATATTCTGTTTATTTTTTATGTATACAAGGATATTTGTGGGCAGGATGTGAAAATAAAAAAACTATATTCTGAATAAGACATTAACCGGTATATGAGCTATTGTTCGCAATACTGTGTGTATGTAAACACACTCATGATAAGAGAGAGAGAGAGCATCAAATCATTCTGTACTGTCAATCAGCTGTGGTAGTGGGGGGATCGTGAAATTGACTACCCAGAGGGAGGGCCCTTGAAGGGTCTGGAACAAAAAAAAGTATGTTTTTTACTAAAAGGTATGTATGCGTTGTGGATAGGGAGGGAAGGGCGGCCCAGAGACCCATCATTGCACAGGGCCCAGAATTTCTTGCTACGCCCATTGGGTGGAGGTGGATGCGAATCACAAGTATTTGATTCCTTCTTTAGTCTCTTGAATAGACTTGGGTATGTAATTGTATAATTGTAGATTGTGGTCAGACAATGAGAATCTGTATAACAAGGTTTTGAACCATGAACAGTATGCCTCATCCCATGTCCTGTGATTTAAGCGCTTCCAGGTCTCATTCTTTCTTTGTTTTGTCTGCTCAGCATTAACTTTGCATAATTCAAGACAATTTGTTTACTAAACATTTGGCTATCAGTAAAGGTGCCCATTTTCATACAAAACTGACCTATGCGTGTGTGTCCACAAATTCACTCTCCCTTTTGCTGTGAAGGGAGTGGCGAAGGTATGTCTCCTGATGACATCATCAAAAAAGTCCTTGTTGTCTAGCTTTCTGAGAGAATTATTAATGTTCCTAGATATAGACTAAACTGTCTGAGATCACAGGAAAAACATACCGTACATGTGGGGATTCAGGTTGATTTTCCTTAAATGCAGGATACATTGAGTAAAGATGGGTAAATGCAGTATGGTTTGGAGCATTCTTTCTCTTCTCTTCTTTTCTCTTTTCTTCTTGTCTCTTCTCTTCTCTTCTCTTCTCTTCTCTCTTCTCACACTTTTGTGTTTCACTTGGACAGTTTACTGATGACACGGATTAAAGCTCCATTCTCATCCTTTAGTCTCTGGTTCTCCATCTTCAGTTCTGTCTTTACCTGTGAACATATAGTAGAGATGTTAGAGGAAATAGAGCATATAGATCATAATCTGCAAGGGGTCATTCTTTCAAGGAGGACCCTTTTTTAACATGTATTTGGACTGGCAGGCAAGATAGAATGTAAGTGAGGTGGGATGAGACTAATTTGCTCAGTTCACCTCCAAGTGAAAATATTTCAAATCTCGAATTGCAACTAACCCTCCACACGCACACACACACACACACACACACACACACACACACACACACACACACACACACACACACACATATATATATATATATATATATATATATATATATATATATATATATATATATATATATATATATATATATATATATATATATATATATATATATATATATATATATATATATATATATATATATATATATATATACACACACACACAAAATCAACTTTGCCTGACCATCCTAATGCATGTAACAGTACTTCCCTGTACTGGGTCTATTTTCAGGGCAGCGTTCCATCTTTATTGAGACCTTTCATTCACAGATAACAAGAGATTGTTGTCCGTACCCTCTTGGGCAGAACACTGCAGACATTTGTGGAAGTATGAGTGAGGATGAATACCAATGGCTTACGCACTTGCATGTCAACACGCTCACACATTCCACAGCCAATGGAGCATAATGGTGACAAATGATGTCAACTACTGTAAGGACACCACAAATCACTTAAGACAAATGCCGTGGCACCAAGTCCCACAGGCGACGTGCACATTTAATTTGGGTTGAAATGTGATATTACTATGGATGCGTTAATTTTAGGCATGAATGTGCTTTTAATTTGATTTGATCATCATTCATTTCATGAGCTAAACTCAGATCACATCACAGGGCTCCATACAAGGCACTTGAAATTATTGTATATTCTGGAATAATGTGCATTCATTGGGTAACCAAAATCCCTCGTAGTCCCAGCTTGAATCAGTAAAACACATCACATTACTGTACCTTCAGCTCATCTTCCATATCTGATACCTTCTTCTGCAGGGCCCGTCTTTCCTACAGAGAGTTGAAAAAGGGAGATCATTCAAATTCAATGTAGGCCCATGTAATGTAACTACGGTACATTACTGTACGTTCATAGGCATATGCGATATGTACAGTATAATACATTTTATATTTAAGAACAGAGCTTGGTTTTCTCTAAGATGAGCAATGACTGAGAACAAAGATGAAGACAAGGCATATTGACCTTTTTCTCCATCTCCAGCATGTTGGAGCTGCAATCAGCTGGCCTCCTTTTCTGCTGCAAGAAGAAATGACAATGAGATCCACTATGACATGCAACTGTGTTGTTTCTTCACATCCCTGATCCCTGTTATTATATCTAGAATACACCCACGTCCCCAGACACAGGAGCACATTGGTGATCAGATAATACTTCCAAGACACCTTTGGAAATAGCAAGCTTCAGGGTTCCTGCTGGTTTCAACAAGTTAAATGAAAGACTTTGTAAGACCATTAAGACCGTTGAATATAATTGAATACATATTTCACAGCCATACTGGCAAAGAAGTATGAAGGAAAATTACTATGAAAGAAGTAATTCCATACAAATTGTTGCGGGGGAAACTGATTATTATTATTATTATTATTATTATTATATTATTATTATTAATTATTATTATTATTATTATTATTATTATAGGCTATTACTGTACTGCTTACTTTCCCCCAAACACATTTAAATGAGATACAGGGATGTTATTGCAACATAGAAGTAACTTCCTAATCCAATACATATTTATTATTATTATTATTATTATTATTATTATTATTATTATTATTATTATTATATTATTATTATTATTATTATTATTATTATAGGCTATTAGCTACTGTACTGCTTACTTTCCCCCAAACACATTTAAAGGGGACATGCATTGCTATTCCTTTCACTATTTGCGTAACTTTACACAATTCCTGTGAGTCTATGGAACACATCTGTAAAGTATTTTTTTTTTAAATGCATTGTTTTATATTTTTAATCAATTACTCAAAAGCAAAAAATTTCGACTTCAAGATTCCAAGCTGTTTGTGCTGGGCTCCGCCCATAAGCACTTTGAGTGACAGTCGCCCACAGTCTGCGACTGGCAGACAGAGAGAGACATAGAGAGATTGAGGGGAATACTAATTAATTTCGCCGTTGTGTGTAAAATGCGTGTGTGTTTGTTTCCCCGCGCGGTCAGGTTGTGTGTAAAATGCGTGTGTGTTTGTTTCTCCGCGTGGTCAGGTTGTGTGTAAAATGCGTGTGTGTTTGTTTCCCCGCACGGTCAGGTTGTGTGTAAAATGCGTGTGTGTTTGTTTCCCCGCACGGTCAGGTTGTGTGTAAAATGCGTGTGTGTTTGTTTCCCCGACAGAAGCTCCTCTCTCTCTCTATCTCTCTCTCGCTCGCTCGTTCTCTGCCTCTCTCTGTCAAAACCCGCTTGAGGAAGTGCAGGTACTGTATTTCCACTCGCTCTGCTGTCGCTACAACCATAGAGGGGGCGTTAGTTATGCAGATCAGTGCCTTGTTCACGTCAGCAAGACAGTCAAATCAGAATGACCTAATTCACTGGGAGAGGAGATTGTCTCAACTGAATTAGAGCAATCTGCCAATATGGTAATTAGAAACACAGACCCATTGATACTAACCCCCCATTGCTATAAAACAATGCTAAACACTGGAAAAGGCCATTTATAAGACACAGGACATTTAAATGAGATAGAGACGTTATTGCAACATAGAAGTAACTTCCTAATCCAATACATTTTAAGAACTACAGTATCAAAATAATATTTAAGACATTTTTATTTTTTTATTATCTTTTTCCCCCTCCTTCTTTTTCCGATTTTTCTCCCATCCCACTGTTAGTCGTTAGCCAATTCCCAACCCCCTTCCTGGTTGTTGCGCACTTTCCCCTATTGTTGGTCCGAGAGGCCGGAGACTGTCACATGCTTTCCTCCGACGCATGTGCAGCCAGCCGGCAGCCAGCCTGGCCGCGCAGATTCTCACTGGGAGAGTGTAACGTGTGGGAGGCCGCACTACCTCTCACCAGATCCTACCTTCGCTGAGCAGGCGCCCCGACCGAACTGTAGGGGTCGCTGTCCACAACGCCCAGGACCCACCCACAGCTCCCCTCCCCCTAACTCAGCCAAACGAGTTAGTATAGCGATCAGCCCGAGCCAAGGCAATGCTGACTCTCCGGGAGTCGAGACCGCAGCCTCTTGCATTGGTGACGAGCACAATCTCCGCTACGCCACCTGACCGCCTTAAGACATTTTTAAGACTTTTAATGGCCTAAAATTCTGAGGCTTCTCCAGTATTACCTCATTTCATTCATGATTATGATCTCTCCTGATCCCATTCCAGACAAGATAATAAGAAATATGCTATTTTAGGTCATGTTTAGTCATTTCAGTATATATTTGCAAGACATGTGGGAATTAATAAAAGGCAGACATGAATATATATATTACAATATTTATTCAGTAGCCTAAACTTCATCATCAAACTTTTCATAGCTCTTCAAAACCTTACATTTTTTTTTCTTTTTACAAGACAAAAACAAGACAAAGCAAATGTTATGTCCATGGCCTTGGGAGGTTCAATCAGTATTAGTGAACATGAGCTCCTCTCTCCCAAAGCCAGAAACCAGAGAAGTAAGACTCAAATGTGTGTATGTCATATGCCATCAGATGTAAAGTCTGGAGCTGCTCCATTGACAATGAATGGGAGACAGAATATGTGGAGCCACAGAAGTTGTATTCTCTGGAACAGAAAATGTACCCATACTCAGAACATTGGGTGCTCTCTGTGTCATCTTTCCCAATTCATTGTCCATTGACACAGGCTATACCCGATGATATCACACGTTTGAGTTTTATCACTAGTATTTTGGATTTAGGAGAGAGTTGTTCCTGTTCACTAATATTTGTGGACTGTCTTCAACCACAGGAATAGCATGTATACATTCTTAATTTGGGTATAGTTCCCCTTTAAGGAATTGGAATTAGGTGCTATAGCTGGTTACTGTTGATAGATACCCATTAGTAATGCATACCTGTGTTACTCTCTCCAACTGGGACTGGACTACAACCAGTTCCTGTTTACTTGCTTGCAACCTGGACTTCAACCTTTCATTGGTGCCCAACGCCTCTTCGTACATCTGCAGAATAATACCCAGTAATACAGAATACAAACACTGGAAATCAAGTTTGGATTCATTCACATTCAGTCCACAAAGACTGTATCATCCTAATGGCAAAGGCAGAGCATTGAATCAGCAATAACAGCTGAAAATGGATCAACACCGATGCTGTCTCGTTTACCTTTCTATATTGGTTGCCTCTCTCCTCCTCTGCCTTTCTCCGTGCTGATAGTCTGTTCTCTCTCAGGGCAATGTAGGACTCTGTGTGGCTGGGTGTTGTGTCTTTGGAGCCATCAGGCGATCCAGAGGAGTTCAATCTGAAGAAAGGAACCATATAGCTGTTTTGACAGGCCTTTACAGCTTCCACCAAATCATCATAGATTAATTTTGTCATATTGATTAATTGGATTGCAAATATTTTTGCTCTGTGTTTGCTTCATTATATAATAATGGCATTGTACCTTGTAAAAAGAGTTGGGAGACAACTTACCTTGACACTCTTTCTTGCTGAAATAGAACAGAAAGGTTTGAGGTCAAGCTTTACATGATGTTAGTATTACATCTACTTTGTGTAATAAAAAAGTCCATCGTATTACGACAATCTGATCTATTATCAAAGCAGGCCACAGTACTCGATGTGTGACCTAAAACAGAAATGGTAAATATTTATACTCTGCTTATTGGAGAGTAACAGGAACAAGACACATGTAATGTTTTGGATTAATATATTTGAACAAAGAAAAGTATTTCTTAGTAATATCCTAAATGGTTCCAGATCCTCTGCCTCCCTGAGGGTTAGGTTGTGTTGATTTGTCATGTACCTTACCCCAGCCTAAACCAGACATGGCTTGAGCAGGTCAAGCTATTGAACTCTGGCCCCAGTCTTCTATACAAGTAGCCTAGTTGTTTAGAGATGAGTGGATGGTGACATCATACTTGTTTAAGCAAATCAATCTGCTGTCTTCATCCATTGTTTGACAGACCTGCAGGTGGGTTACCATGTGAGACTTATTAGAAACACTCTAATCTTTTTTTTCTTTTTTTCTTATGCCCATAAGACCCCCCACCATTATAAACATGCAATAAAGATGCAAAGTAATTTGATTGACAGAGAGAACAAATTAATGTAAAAACTCATTTGTCATTCTGTGCATATTCATAGGCTTCTACTGTACTGGCAACCAGAGTTCAGCGTGATTCTGTGAACCAGCCTTACAGTAACTGATATGTCTGATGGGAGGCGCGGGTCGTTTTCACAGTCCTCCAGGAGAGAGAGAGAGAGAGAGAGAGAGAGAGAGAGAGGAGAGAGAGAGAGAGAGAGAGAGAGAGAGAGAGAGAGAGAGGAGAGAGATGAGAGAGAGAGAGGAGAGAGAGAGAGAAAAAGTAATATCAGCACAGAGTAGCATGCCAAGTCAAAGAAGGATAGCGGAAATAGTCCCTCGAATAAACGGAGAAGTGGAGATAAGTAAACACATCCAAAAAAGGTCATCTCTGGCAGCACGGCTTGGTGCTTGGGACTGGAGTTATGATGGTTATCGCCTGCTGAAGTTGGAAGGGGTTATGAGCTGAGAGGCGGGAGACCAGAGAGGGAAGGAGGCTATTCTTATGGTGACTCATTTCTACAGCATCAACAACAGTCAAACAACAACAATATGAGCTTTTAATAAAGGAAATCAAAACCACCAGCACTA